>NW_012111697.1:2678465-2726394 GCF_000951035.1 Colobus angolensis palliatus
GGATTACAGGCTTGAGCCACTGCGCCCGGCCTCAAATGGTATTTCTAATTCTAGATCCTTGAGGAATCGCCACACTCTTTCACAATGGTTGAACTAATTTACACTCCCACCAACAGTGTGAAAGCATTATTTCTCCATATCCTCTCCAGCATGTATTATTTTCTGACTTTTTAATGATCATCATTCTAAATGGCATGAAATGGTATCTCATTGTGGTTTTGATTTGCATTTCTCTAACGACCAGTGTGATGAGCTTCTCTTCGTATGTTTGTTGGCTGCATAAATATCTTCTTTTGAGAAGTGTCTGTTCATATCCTTCACCCACTTTGATGGGGTTGTTTTTTTCTTGTAAATTTGTTTAAGTTCTTTGTAGATTCTGGATATTAGCCTTTTGTCAGATGGATAGATTGCAGAAATTTTCTCCCATTCTGTAGGTTGCCCGTTCACTCTGATGACAGTTTATTTTGCTGTGTAGAAGCTCTTTAGTTTAATTAGATCCCATTTTCTATTTTGGCTTTTGTTGCCATTACTTTTGGTGTTTTAGTCATGAAGTCTTTGCCCATGACTATGTCCTGAATGGTATTTCCTAGGTTTTCTTCTAGGGATTTTATGGTGTTAGGTCTTACATTTAAGTCTTTAATCCATCTTGAGTTAATTTTTGTATAAGGTGTAAGGAAGGGGCCCAGTTTCAGTTTTCTGCATATGGCTAGCCTGTTTTCCCAACACCATTTATTAAATAGGGAATTCTTTCCCTATTGCTTGTTTTTTCAGGTTTGTCAAAGATCAGATGGTTGTAGATGTGTGGCATTATTTCTGAGGCCTCTATTCTGTTCCATTGGTCTATATATCTGTTTTGGCACCAGTACCCTGCTGTTTTGGTTACTGTACACTCCACGTGGTGAGAGAAAGAATGAAGCAACAAAAGCAAAGATTTATTTATTTATTGGTTGGGCATGGTGGCTCATGCCTATAATCCCAGCACTTTGGGAGGCTGAGGCAGGCAGATCACTTGAGGTCAGGAGTTCGAGACCAGCCTGGCTAACATGGTGAAACCCTATGTCTACTAATAGTACAAAAAATAGCCGGGCGTGGTGGCATACGCCTGTAATCCCAGCTACTTGGGAGACTGAGGCACGAGAATCACTTGAACCCAGCCTGCACTCCAGCCTGGGCGACAGAGTGAGGACTCTATCTCAAAAAACGAAACAAAACAAAACAAAAAACACTCCACATGATGGAAGCAGGCTACTGGGAGCAGGCCTGAACATAGGGTCCCCCAGGTTACAGAATTTTCTGGGGTTTAAATACCCTCTAGAGGTTTCCCACTGGTTACTTGGTGTACATCCTATGTAAATGATGTAGTAGCTCACAATCAGTCTGATTGGTTGCAGAAAGCAAACAAAGGCTGAAGTTACAAAAGTTACACCCTATGCAAGGATCTGATTGGTTGTGGAAAGCAACCAATCAGAGGCTGAAGTGAAGTTACAAAGTTACCCTCCCATGCAAACCTCTGATTGGTTGTTTTCCGCAACCAATCAGATACTTTCAGTTTTCCATCTGCCACGCAGAAAAAGGGGAAGTGGGCTTGCAAAGGAAGTAGTCTCTGGTCCAAAGGGGAAGTGGGCTTGCAAAGGGAGTAGTCTCGGATCCTTTTCTTACTTAGGTGTGAAAAGTTGTTTTCTGTTTGATTTAGTTCTAGAAGTCAGAGTGAGTCAGCCTTAGGTTCTGTGCCTCCAGACCCTGTTCTCCTGCCTCACTCCTACCAAGCTGCTCCCTGCAGGGGCCTGATGCCCGCAGGGAAGATTCTATTTATTCACCGTCTGGGGCTGCTCAAGCCACTGCCCTGCGCAGCCCTGCCTCCCACTGGCCCTCTCAATGGCTTTCCGCTCAGGGAACCCCTGCAGCCTGTAGTCTCTACGCAGGCCCTGGGCCACCAGGCTGGAGACAGCCGTGGCCGCACTTAGGGGTGCAAGGTGACCCGGCTATCTTCCTGGCAGGTCCTGGTGGGAGTGCCTGTCCCTTCTTCAGGGGCCTGGGACCGTGTCCCTGTCCCCCAACAAGTCCCCCAAGCATGGCTTCAGGGCAGGGTGCAGACTTGGAAGGCTGGACTGGCAGGGATACGCGTGTTCTTGCATCTCCTAACGCTGTGCCCACTGTGGGTGGGAGGGTGACTGGCTTGGGTGGGGTCCAAGGAGAGGGTGACAAATGACACCCTTGGAGAGGGGGCCTGCAAAGGGCACTGTCTGTGGCCACGTGGTTACTGTAGGATTTGGCCTTGGGGAATCTGATGGATATTGGCAGCCAGTTCCTGCCTTGTTTCTTCTTCCGGAGCCCCCTTGCTAGGCCTGCGAAAAACCCCGCGCAGCTCCAGCCACAGGTCTGGCTCAGGAGCGGCCGCAAGGGAACACGCAGGTCGCGCTGCAGGAAAGCCCCTGTCTGAGGGGGGCACGGGGCTCCACGGCAAAAGGACAGGATTTGACTTAAATTATGTTTTTCCCTTGAGGATATTTTCATTTTCTTTAAAAGAATGTAGTTTTCTTAGACCTTGGACCAAGCTGTTTTCTTAAACAGATTCCAGTAAACTCACAAGTGTCCTTCAGCTCTAGGCCTGCTGTGTGTGTGTGTGTGTGGGGGGGGGGCATGTGTGTGGATGTCTGGGGCCAAGACCAGGGATGACTGGGCTGTGGTGAGAACCTGACCCTTTCCAGTCTTCCCTGGTTTCTATTGTTCCTGCAGCTACCTAGTTTGGGGATGGATGGGGAAGGAGGCCCCAGGATGGGTCCTCACCTCTCTGCATCCCACTGGGGGCTGCATACAAATGGATGAGGACCCCCCTTGAAAGGCTCCTGTGTGGTGTAGGCCCAGGATGGGAGAGTTGGGGGGGTAGAGCTGGATGTGGGATCTAGATCAGGGATGCTTGGGGCTTTTGATGCCCTGATATGGGATTGAGGAGGGGGTGTCGTCAATGCTGAATGGGTGTGAACAGATGACTGGGGATGGGGAGCAAGGGAGATTCTGGTGGGGGAAGCACGGGGAGGTTGAGGTCAGAGCTGGGGAAACTGAGTTACAGGTTGAGGAGGAGGAAGTGTGGTCGCAGATTGCAGGGAACCCAGAGGACTTGAACAGGGAACCCCCTGGCCAGGTGGGTATGGCAGTTGACATTGGAGTTAGGGAGGGGGTGGAGGCGGTGGTGGAGCTGCAGATGGCAGGGGCAGTGTTGAAGGTGGAGGGTGATGGTTGAGGCAGGGAAGGGGCAGTGGGGTGGGGACACCCCATCAGGTTGCCCCATGCCTGTCTGAGAGATGCCTGCCCTTCCATCTGCCCTTCTGGGGTCAGCACTCCCACTTCCCCCTTGGCTGAAAAACACACACAGAAGCTGGGTGGATGCAGGTGAGTTTATTAGGCAGCTTTGTTCCGCAGGGGACAGGCCTGGGTGGGGAGGGGGCAGCGACCCTCATTCTTAAAAGATAGTCTTCAAAAGGTTTGAGAAAATCTGGATAGACGTCAGCAAGAACGAGAAAATAACATCCCCTGGTATCAAAGACTAACTCTGTTGGAATAAATATAAATCACCTCTACATCCCCCAATTCACAATGAGCTGGTATCATCCTGACACCAAAATCCAACCACTCAAGGACATAGACAAAATGTTCTATGCAAGATATTGGCAAAGTGAATGAAATTACATATAAAGAATACTATATGCTGATTAAGGAGGATTTACACCAGAAATGCAAGGTAGGTTTCAAATTACAAAATTATTTGATGTAATTTAACACATTCAGAGACTAAGGAAAAGAAAACTGTATGCATATTTCATTGAATGCAAGTGAGATGTGTTATAAAATTCGTCTTTTCTTGATTTAAAAAATTCCTTCACAGAGGGTGCAGTGGCTCACGCCTATAGTTTCAGCACTTTGGGAGGCCGAGGCGGGTGGATCATGAGGTCAGGAGATAGAGACCATCCTGGCTAACATGGTGAAACCCTGTCTCTACTAAAAATACAAAAAACTAGCCAGGCGTGGTGGCAGGTGCCTGTAGTCCCAGCTACTCGGGAGGCTGAGGTAGGTGAATGGCGTGAACCCGGGAGGCGGAGGTTGCAGTGAGGTGAGATCCGGCCACTGCACTCCATCTGGGTGACAGAGCAAGACTCCGTCTCAAAAAAAAAAAAAAAAAAATGCAACTTTAAGCCACAATGGGTTACTATTTCACACCTCCTATTTCACACCTAGGAGATTATCAAACTTTTAAAGTTTCACAAAGAGAGTGTTGGCAGTAAGAGTTGGCAACCAAAATAACCATAAACTCTGGTAGGAGTGAAAATTGGTACAACTTTGGAAAACGATTCATCATTGTACAGTAAAGTCATAGATGAGAACATACTTTGCACAAGCCAGTCTTTCCTTATTACATACTCTAAGTCTTGAGAGGAAGCCAGCTGATGCCACAGTGTTTTGTAAAACTGTGGCTGCTATAGGAATTCACCACCACACCCACAGGACACCCCAAGGTAGAAGTGTCAGAGGTGTTTAAACCAGAGCAACTCCATCTTGAATAGGGCCTGGGTAAAATAAGGCTGAGACCAACTTCCCAGACACTTACGACATTCTAAGTCACAGGATAACATTGGAGGTCAGCACAAGATACATGTCAGGTCATAAAGGCCTTGCTGGTTAAACAGGTTGCAGTAAAGAAGCCAGCCAAAACCCACCAAAATCAAGATGGCGAGGAGACTGACCTTTGGTGTCCTCACTGCTCCTTATGTGTCCGGAATGGGTTCCTTCCGGTGGGTTCGTGGTCCCACTGGCGTCAGGAGTGAAGCTGCAGACCTTCACAGTCACTGTTACAGCTCATTAAGGCGGCACATCTGGAGTTGTTCTTTCCTCCCAGTGGGTTCGTGGTCTCCCTGGCTTCAAGAGTGAAGCTGCATCTAGACCTTTGTGGTGTTACAGCTCATAAAAATAGTGCAGACCCAAAGAGCAAAACAACAAAACACTCCACACCCTGGAAGGGGACTGCAGCAGCTTGCAGCTGCTGGCTCTGGTGGCCATCTTTTATTCCCTTATTTGGCCACGCCCACATCCCACCGATTGGTCTATTTTACAGACTACTGATTGGTCCGTTTTTACAGAGTGCTGATTGGCACATTTACAAACATTTAGCTAGACACAGAGCTCTGATTGGTGCATTTTTACAGAGTGCTGATTGGTATGTCTACAAACCTTTAGCTAGACACAGAGCACTAATTGGTGCATTTACAATCCTTCAGCTAGACAGAACAGTTCTCCAAGTCCCCACCTGACCCAGAAGCCCAACTGCCTTCACCTCTCAGTTATATGCTAATTATATGCATTAGCACGCTAAGAAACACTCTCACCAGTGCCACAATTTACAAATGCCATAGTAAGGTTCAGAAGTTACCCTGCATGGTTTAAAAAGTGGGGAAGCCCTCAGCTCCGGGAAATTGCCCACCTCTTTCCTGGAAAACTCATGAATAATCCACCCCTTGCTTAGCATATCATCAAGCAATAACTACAAGTATCCTTAGTCCAGCAGCCCAAGCTGCTGCTCTAACAGTGGAGTACCCATTCTTTTGTTTCTTTACTTTCTTAATACACTTGCTTTGTCTTTGCACTGTGGACTCCCGTGGATTTTTCTTGTGTGAGATCTAAGAACCCTCTCTTGGGGTCTGGACCGGGACCCCTTTCTGGTAACAGAAGCACCGCTTCACCAAGATCATGCAGGTCAGTACTTACTAAGTACAAAAAAGTCTATAACCACACTATTTATAATTTTAAAAATAAGTGAAGTCAATTGACATTTAAGTGTTAAAAAGAAAGTAAACAACCCAAATACACACAAAGAATAGACTGCTCTGGCTTGCATACAGAAAGGTTCATTGCCCCTTTGGGTGGGCCGGGCAAGGTCAGGGCCTATGAAGCACTTCTGGGGAGACGGGGTGTCAGGCGCTGATGGCTGCGGGAGGAGTGACTCCTTCCAGGATGAACGTTTCCGTTCCCAGGGGGCGTAACGCGCGTCAGAACGGTCATTGGCGTCACAGATACGTGTCCCCTTGCATTTCCAGGAAATGCAAGGTTGGCGAACTTGCAGTCGCAAGTTCATTGGCGTCACAGATACGTGTCCCCTTGCATTTCCAGAAAATGCAAGGTTGGCGAACTACAGTCGTGATAGTCGGGTCACAGGGCGTTTTGTGAGCTATCGTCTTGGGTAAATGAGGGCCAAAAAAAACCAAAAAGAGCTCTTAAGATGAGCTGCATAGCAGCAGGGTTTGGGATGAGAGGGACCCCCTTGCTAGCAAAGGCGAACACTTGCGCGGTACCAGCAAGGGCTGCCCACGTCCCGGAGGGAAACGTTTGTGTGAGCGCAGGAATGACCCGGAAGACCTTGGCGCGGCTGCAGAATTTTCTGGGAAATGTAATTTCTTGGTCCAGGCTCCATGACCCTTACAAGTAGAGGGTGTCCGTTGGTTCCCAGGTGTATCGTTCACCAGAGGACGACAGTGTGGCCCAGGACACTGCGCGTGGTCCTAGCTGGCCGGCTCTGGCTCCACAGCCCCAGACGGTTTACCTCCTTCGGAAGCCATGACCGGTTTACTCGCTGCGCACAAGGTCCGCACAGCCGCACAGACCCTTGGGAAGTGTGGTCTTCCGGTGCCGGCAGTTCGTGGCACGGGGGACATGTATCCCGCACGCGGAGGATTCTGGGAAATGTGGTTCGGCCGTGGATGCACGAGGTCAGTCCCGCGATAACCTCAGGGCTGGAGGCAGATTCCAAGCTAAGGAATGGTTTGGGGCAGTGTCGTTCCCGGAGGTCGGCGACCGTTACCTGCTCACCAGCTACGCCGCGCGTCACGTCCGCGGAGACGCGAGCTCAGGGCGCCTGCGGGGACGGTGAGGCCCTGCTGAGGACTCCGGCAAGTGTGGGTCCCGGGGGCAACGGCGGGGCTCAGGCCTTGCGTCTGCCCCGCGGTTTGACACCGGCCGGGGCTTTGGCATTTCCTGCCCATGGTGTCGAGTCGTGTAAACGTGGGGTGATGACGGCACCGACCTCTTGGCACTGTTGTGAGAGCGAAGTGGGCGCGAGAGCAGACGCCAGCCGCAGTTGTTTTGGGGTTATGTTGTCATCAAGCCGGCGCTTTCAGTTTTGTAACCTTGAACAAATAGGTTCTGTATCTCGGAATTTCAGTTTTGTCTTCATTAAAAAAAAAAAAAAATCTGGTTTAAAACTCCTGACCTCAAGCGATCCGCCCGCCTCCGCCTCCCAAAGTGCTGGGATTAAAGAAAGGCGTAAGCCACCGCACCAGCCTGGCCAACATGGCGAAACCCCGTCTCTACTAAAAATACAAAAAAAAAAAAAAATTAGCTGGGCGTGGTGGCACGTGTCTGTAATCCCAGCTCTTCGGAGGCTGAAGCAGGAGAATCGCTTGAACCTGGGAGGCGGAGGTTGCAGTGAGCCGAGGTCGCTCCATTGTACTCCAGCCTGGGCGACGGAACGGGACTCCGTCTCAAAAAAAAAGAGACGAAAAATCTGGAATAATGTGAATGTCCACCGTCCAAAGTAGTGAAGATAACAAGCTGATAAAGTTATTACTGTTGTTTTATCAGTCTTTTATATACAGAATAATTGATTTTCCCCGCAGGTGGCACCTGGTAAACGGTTAGCCCTTGCGGAAAAACACCCTGTTAGTTCCCAGGGAGACACGGGCGCCCCGGAGAGTGATTACCAGTGTGCCTTTCCATTATGGTGTGTCACAGGTGCCAGCCTGATTTTTCATGACTACTGTTTCCTGTCCTTCTGTGCCCTCAGGACACTGCCCATCTCTAAGATAAGAGCCTGGAAAGGGGACTCTATTGGCTATTGGAAATTGCAGAATAATGGCTCAGGTAAGTCGGTGTGTCCCCAAGTCTTCCTGAAACACTTCATGAGGCCTCTGTGTGTTTGCTTTGCTTCTGCCTGTTCCCACCTAATCAAGTCCATTTAAGGGACTGGATCTATGGTTCCTTTCACTATAGGAAGGATGGAGCCCACAAGAGAACACCAAGGTATTGCTCTCTTCACCCAGTTTTCCTCTTTTCTACAGTTTTCTGCTAGAAGACTTTCTAGATTGCCAAAGTTTTTAAACTGTAATTCACAATGCAACTTTGGAATGTAAGGTTATTTGGTTTATGGTTGTCAAAACTGTACCATGTGGTCTCAAGTGAAGAGATATTTGGAGTCATCCTTGATTCTTCCTTTTGAATTATAACTAATATTCAGGTCCTCTAGTTGGATCTAAACGATACACCGTGTACAGTATCTAATCATTAGCTAGCCCATCACCACCACCACCACTACCACCCGAGTCCGAGCCACCTGGATTACTGGGGTAGCCTCCTAGCTGTATTCCCAGCATCTGCCCTTAACCCGCATCAATCTATTCTCAGTACAACTGTTACTGTGATCCTATTGTTATATAAATTCCTGTCATTCTTCAACCTAAAATTTTTCAGTGGCTCTAACTGAGTCACTTCTGCAATGACCTATTTGTACAGTTAGGCCATTACCTCTCTGATCCCACCTTCCTTCTCTGCCTCCTCATTCCTTTGAGCTCTAGCCACTGTCACTAGTTGCTGTGCCATCCATGTGGAATATTCTTCCCCTACATATGCACAAGCTTGCAGCCTTATCTCCTTCGCGTATTTGTTCCGTGGTTACTTTCTCAGAAAAGCTTCCCTGAACGCCTATTTGCAGTTGCAGTCACCTTCCTTTGACTAGCACTTCCACTCCTCCGTCACTGCTTTGTTTTCCACGGCGCGTGTCACTCACTAGCTGAGGTACTGTATGTTCAGTATATTCACCTGCTCATTGTCTATTCTTCCTGGTGGGAGGAATGTTTTTCCTTTTTTGCTGACTGCTCTAGCTTCAGTACCCAGAGTGTTACCTGGCACCAAATAGATTAGTAAGTAATTGTTGGGCGTAATGAAGAACTGGTGGGGCAGAATCATGGCATGGAAGGTGAAGCTTGCACAGGAGGGGATGTAAGTAGCAGATGTACATATTGGGTGAAGTCTGTTTTCCTGGAATAATTAGATAATTAGAACTGAAAAACTGGCATAGTGGTGCATGCCTGTTGTCCCAGCTACTTGGGAGGCTGATGAGGTGGGAAGATTTCTTGAGCCCTGTGGTGTGAGGCTGTAGTGAGCTATGATTATGTCACTGCACTCCAGCTTGGTGACAGGGCAAGAACCTGTCTCTTAAAAAAAAAAAAAAAAAAGTAAAGGCTAAAGTGAGCTAATACCAAAACCATTCATTGGTTCATCTTCTGAACACTTACGAAGTACCTGTTGGGAAAAGTTGTGCATGGATTTCAGTGTACACTGACACCCAGAACTTCAAGATCTAGTGCAGTATTGCCTAAGAGAACTTTCCGCAGTGGTGGAAGTGTTCTGCACGTGTACTGGTCAGTACGGTAGCCACCAGCCCTGTATGACTATTGAGTACTTGAATTTTGGCTTAAGCAGCGGAGGAAATGAATTTTAAATTTTATTTGTTTTATTTTTACATTTTAATTAATTTAAATGTTGTAGCCAAGTTGGCTAGTGGCTCCTGTATTGAAGATGGCAGCACTGGTAGAAAAGTAAGAAAGCATAAGAAATTTTTTTTTTTTTTTTTTTTTTGAGACGGAGTCTCGCTCTGTCACCCAGGCTGGAGTGCTGTGGCCGGATCTCAGCTCACTGCAAGCTCCACCTCCCGGGTTCATGCCATTCTCCTGCCTCAGCCTCCCGAGTAGCTGGGACTACAGGCGCTGCCACCTCGCCCGGCTAGTTTTTTGTATTTTTAGTAGAGACGGGGTTTCACCATGTTAGCCAGGATGGTCTTGATCTCCTGACCTCGTGATCCGCCCGTCTCGGCCTCCCAAAGTGCTGGGATTACAGGCTTGAGCCACCGTGCCCGGCGAAAGCATAAGAACTTAACCAGGGCTACTTTGTCCACCGTGCCCGGCGAAAGCATAAGAAATTTAAAGAAGTGCTAGAATAGACAGCGTATGTTCTTTTGTGGGCTCAGATGAGTGAACATCTCAAGCTGCCTGGGCAACTGAAGGGGAAGAAAGAAGCATCCTGGCTCTAAGTTGTAATGACTGGTTTGTCAAAGATATGAGAAATGTTATTTTTATTTGGGATATAGGCAATTAACTATCACAGTGGCAACTTCAATTAACAGGTGAATTTAGAATAATTTTTGTGTAGCAAATTGAACTGTCAAATCTTACTTGAGGATAAGTTATTGTTTATTTGGAAAACATATGTGTTAGATTGTATCTGCTTGCCTATATAAAAAGATGAGATTTCTTCCTGTCCTTTTCATCTCAATAGTGGATTGCTTGTGAAGTGCCTCAGGGTCTGATTTAATGCTTATTCAGTAATAAAACCGTTTTCTTTTTGTTTCTACATTTGTGGAGAGGATTTTCTGCCATTGGAAGGAGGTTTGAATTTTAATTATTTTCCCCAAACCTGAGAAAAGTAGATTCTGGCTTTGAAACCAAAGACCCATGTCACTTGTGGACATGCATGCAAAATATCCAAATAAAGTACTACAATACTGAATGAACTCTCAGAGCTAAAAAATAACCACAGTAGAGCAGTCTGTTTTACAAATCACAGACAGTAATAATGCTGTATTAAATGGATGTACTTTTTGCACATATTGTAATTTGACTAGCCAATAAACTATTATTGAATATTTAAGCTTCTAAAGTTTTACTATTTTAAATAATACTGTGAAATGAGTACTATTGAGAAGAATTTCTAAGTGCATCTGTGAGCATTTTTTTTAGAATATTTTCTTTGAAATGTGCTCTTTTATTTTTTTCTCTTACTTGCAGGTCCTATTTAAGGACTGTCTATGGCAGGAGTCCTCAACCTTTTTGACACTAGGAATCAGTTTCGTGGAAGACAATTTTTCCATGAAAGTGGGAGGTGGTGGAGGTGGTGGTTTGGGGATGAAACTGTTCTACATCAGATCATCAGGCATTAGTTAGATTCACATAAGGAGCATGCAACCTCAATCCCTTGGATGCGCAGTTCTCAGTAGAGATTGCGCTCCTATGAGAATCTATGCCAGAGCTGATCTGACAGCAGGTGGAGCTCGGGTGGTAATGCTTACCTCCTGCTCTGTTGCCCCATTCCTAAAAGCCACAGACCAGTACCAGTCCGTGACCGGGCGTTAGACCCCTGATCTATGACATCTTCAGTCTTTTCACCCAGGAGTCTCATATTTCAATTGTTAAATGTTTGTCAGTACTCAGTTTAAGTATACACCATAAATATATTTTTCTTTTTTGTTTATGAATCAGTTATGTGTATGTTTTAGTCTATTTGTGCTGCTGTAACAGAATACCCCAGACTGAGTAGTTTATAAATAATGAAAATTGACTTCTCATGATTTTGGTGCCTGGGAAGTCCAAGACTAAGGGGCAGACATCTGGCAAAGGCCTTCTTGCTGTGTCATTTTATGGTGGATTGGCAAAGAGAAGAGAGAGAGGCAAAGGGGGGCCTGAACTCATTTTTTAAAATAAGGAACCCGCTCCCCCAGGGATGACATTAATCCATTCATGAGGACAGAGTCCTCAAGGCCAATCGTCTCCTAAAGGTCTCACCTCTCAATACTATTAGAATGGCGATTAAGTTCAATATATGCTTTTTTAGGGAATACAATCAAACCATATGTCTATCAGTCTTTAATATAAAGATGTCTTTTTTTCTGAACCGATTTTTTGTGAGCTTTAGTGAATCTTCCTGAGTATCCCATTTGAGAGACAATCACTTTAGCCTTATTTTTAATTACTTATCTAGCACTTAAGCTCTAAAAGATATAACTAAATACTTGACTCTGTGCTGTCAAATGTCAAATGTTGCTTTTTAAAAATTCATGTAATTCTAAACTTTTGACAAAATTTACTGAAGTGAAGCTATCATGTTTGTCTCTCATTCTTATTGTGTAAAAATTCTAACTACATAACTGTCCCCTTTATTGTATGTTAATTCCAACTACATAACTGTCCTGTTATTACTTAACTGAGATCACATTCCCAATCATTGTCACAACTCCTGAATCTTGTTCCATTTCTTCCACAAGCAGGCTGATTTTGCCCCTTCTTCAGTGACAGAAGAGGCCTGGGCTATGACTGAGCTTAAATATATTTGCTATTTCAGGTGACATTTAGTGATGTGGCTATAGACTTCTCTCATGAAGAATGGGCATGGCTAGATTCTGCTCAGAGGGACTTATACAAGGATGTGATGGTCCAGAATTATGAGAACCTGGTCTCTGTAGGTAAGGATATCACCCCTTCCACTCCAATAGGGGACACCTTTCTTTTGCCACTCTGAATTGCTGGAGAGCCTCCTAAGTAAATGGCTGAATTTCTGTAGCATGTTCCCAAGGAAATGTGCGGCTCTGTTGTGCCCTGCCTGAAGCGTATCTTTCCATTTCAGTGAACACCCTTCATCCGTTCTTGTGGTCCATAATAGAGGATCACAGCTTAAACAATTCTATATTCTTCCTGTAAGCAGGTCTTCCCGTAACTAAGCCATATGTGATCATGTTATTGGAGGATGGAAAAGAGCCCTGGATGGTGGAGAAAAAACTGTCAAAAGGTATGATTCCAGGTGAGTCATGGTGAACGAGACTAAGGAAGTTTTTGTTAAAAGATGTTTATAGTGAGTGTGGAGGCATTTTACGGATACTGTCTTCAAAGATCTCAAATAGAAATGAAAAATTGAGGGATATTTAGCTTATATTTTCAAAACAATTGCTTCTCCCTCTTAAATTATTATCTCTATCACTCCTGTCATCTAATGAAGGTTAGAGGTTTTTGCCATTATAAAAATTCACATTGTTACTGTATTCATGACAAAGTAAGACAATTTATTCTTTCTTAATTCTACTTAACCAAAATATACTAATAGTTTTAAGCTAAGAAAAGCTGTCAATTAGATGGAAAATCACTTTTCTAAATTTGTAGATGAAATATGAACATATTAGAGGAAGTAAGGGACATACAAATATGTTTCTAGGAATAATATTTTCTAATGTTCAAGAAATAATATGATTCACACAGTTTCTTCATAACCTCAGAAAGCCTAAATCTTTGTCAGCTATAAAGAGCATTTAGATTACTTTGTTTTTACTGCAATTGTTTAATGTAGTAGTATCAATTCTGTATTTTAAGCTTGATAATCTGGCAGCAAATTGAGATTAATGGAAGGTTGGAGAAAAAGGCTGTGAGACAAAATGCAATCTTTCCTACATGAATATAGGCACAAAAAGATGATTTGTAATCCAGAATGCCTTCCACATCTTATTTCTGATAGTTTCGTTTTTTCAATACTATTTTATCCATTTTGTATAGTTTACCCATTTCCTTTATCACACTCTGTTCCTACTTCTTTGAACTTTCTATTCTCTGCTCCATTTGAGCATTGTTCAGAAGTCACTGAAATATTTGAGTTGTCAGAGCTATGTTTTTTCTGGGGGCTTCATTTCTTATCCATTTCTCCTAATTCCACTGTAGAAGTTTTTTTCAAGAAGTGGAAAAAAAAAAAAAAAGCAGTGCTTTGCTTTCTTGATATATTTCAGATTGGGAATCAAGATGGGAAAACAAGGAATTATCAACAAAGAAGGATATTTATGATGAAGATTCACCCCAAACAGTAACAATAGAAAAAGTTGTAAAACAACGTTTTGAATTCTCAAATTCTAATAAGAATTTGGAATATATAGAATGCAACAAATTTAGAAGCACCTTTCATTCAAAGTCTACTCTTTCCGAACCACAAAACAATTCTGCTGAAGGGAATTCACACAAATATGATATATTAAAGAAGAATGTATCAAAAAAGTCAGTTATAAAAAATGAGAGAATCAATGGTGGAAAGAAACTTTTGAATTCTAATAAAAGTAGGGCAGCCTTCAACCAGAGCAATTCTCTTATCCTTCCCCAGACTTGTAATAGAGCTAAAATCTATGCATGCAGTGAATGTGGGAAAGCCTTTGGCAAACAGTCAATCCTCAATCGCCATTGGAGAATTCATACAGGAGAGAAGCCCTATGAATGTCGTGAATGTGGGAAGACTTTTAGCCATGGGTCATCCCTTACACGACATCAGATAAGTCATAGTGGAGAGAAACCTTACAAATGTGTTGAATGTGGGAAGGCCTTTAGCCATGGCTCATCACTTACTAACCATCAGACCACTCACACTGGAGAGAAACCATACGAATGTATGAACTGTGGAAAGTCTTTTAGTCGTGTGTCCCTTCTCATTCAGCATCTAAGAATTCATACGCAAGAAAAACGCTATGAGTGTCGTATATGTGGGAAGGCCTTCATTCATAGTTCATCTCTCATTCATCATCAGAAAAGCCATACTGGAGAGAAACCTTATGAATGTAGAGAATGTGGGAAAGCTTTCTGCTGTAGCTCACACCTTACTCAACATCAAAGAATTCACAGTATAAAGAAAAAGTTTGAATGCAACAAATGTCTCAAAGTCTTTAGTAGCCTGTCATTTGTTGTTCAACATCAGAGTATTCATACTGAAGAAAATCCCTTTGAAGTTTAGAAATGCAGGAAATCCTTCAACCAGCTTGAATCACTGAATATGCATTTGAGAAATCACATTGGATTGAAACCCTACGAATGCAGTATATGTGGGAAAACCTTCAGTCATAGGTCATCCCTACTTTGATATCACAGAATTCATACTGGAGAGAAACCTTACGAATGTATTAAATGTGGGAAGACCTTCAGCTGTAGTTCAAACCTTACTGTACATCAGAAGTCATACTGGAGAAAAGCCATATAATGTAATGAGTGTGGGAAAGCTTTTAGCAAAGGCTCAAATCTTACTGCCTATCAAAGAGTACATAATGGAGAGAAACCCAATAATGTGGTAAGTGTGGAAAAGCCTTTAGATCATATGAATCACTATACATGTGAGAAACCTTACAGAAGAGAAACTATTTGAAGCAGTGTTTATCATGGTAAACTTCATAGATCCTCCCTTATTTAACATCAGAAAAAATTTATACTGGGGAAAAGTTATATGAATGTGGTGAATATGGGAGACTTTTAGCAATGATACAGACATTTTTATTAGAGTTTATACTGTAGAGAAATCATATGAAGTCAATAAATGTGGGAAAGCCTTTGTCAGTATTAGTCCCTTAATTGACATAAGTATACTCACACTAGGAAAAAACTGTGTACATGTAGCAAATGTGGGAAAGACTATAGGCAATAGGAATCTCCTACAAACTCCTACAGGAAAAAAGTATGAATGTGGAAAATTTAGAAATTGAAGGAATTCTTCAGTTCCAAGTGCATCCCTTATTCTACAATAAACTGGAGAGAAATCTCATCATATAAGAGATGTAGCAAAAGAAGATAAATGGTAGAGCAACCTGAAGGATTTAGAAATTACATGTAAATCTGCAGTGGTGCTATTTGTAAACAGGATTCTATAGGAGAGCAAATAAACATAATTAAGTATGCATTTCTTAGAGCAGTAGCTTGCAGTTTCAGTTGAGTTCTACTTAGAAATTCTTTTTAGCTAGTGGGCATGTGAAGATATTTAGTCACCCAGAGGAGCCAGTAAATATTATAATGTTAAAAATTAAAGCTGCAAAAGAAATAAAATGGTGTTAATAAAAGTTTGGTATCTAATAAGATCATTTTGTATATCATGAAGTCTTTCTCTGTGACTGTGGCAAAAAAATTTTAGTAAGATTAGCCTTAGTATAGTGTTTAGTGGGAGACTAGCAAACTTCGAGAAAAATGGCCTGCTCTTTATACTAAGAATAGCAGTATTTTGGTGAGGATTGTTCAGAGTCCATTTCCAGTAGGCTTAATTAAATACATTTCAAGAAAATTTACTGAACATCACTCATGTGTATTACACAGGGATGGGATATAGGAATCCAGTAGTTCTGAGCTCTAGTGGTGTGTCAAAATCACTGGAAGGACTTGTTAAAGCACAGATTGCTAAGCCTCAATCCTAGAGTTCCTGTATGAGTTGATTTCAATTTGCATTTTTCACACATTCTTAGGGGCAACTAACACTGTCCAGAATATAATAATAATGTTATGATGTCACTGACAACATATTGTTTCCTCAGTCATACCTATTAACCATTCCTTGAGTATCTTCTGTGGACCTGATAAGAAACACTTCATACTCTTTAAGAGCTCCGAGGTGTGTGTGTGTGAGAAGAGTGTTAAGCTTTGGAGTCTTATTACCTGGGTTTAAATCCAAGTTGCATGTATACTGGCTTTGTGTGACCTTGGACCAACTTCTTCACTGTGTCATGCCTCAGTTTCTCCATCTGTAAAATGGTAATAAAGCTATTTCACAGCATTGTGAAAATTAAATGAGTTAATTGATGCACAGTGTTTACAACAATGGCCTCTCAATAGCGTTCAATAAGTATTAGCTATTGATTTCATCTTCATCATCTCCTCATGGTTGCTTCTTCATTCTGGTCTCAGATGTCACATCTAATCACTTGTCGCTCTTATCTGTTTACTGTTTCACATTTTTGGGGGAGAGCTCTCACAAAACACTCCTGTTTCCTTCCAACAAATCCTTTAGTATCTGAGCCATTTTGAGGGAATATTTCTTGCCTAAAATAACCCGAGGAGAAACAAAGAGACCAGGTAGGAGATAAGATGAGAATTCAACAGGTCTGTGAGAAGGAAGGAGGGTGCCCTACAGAGTTGGGAAATGGACTGAGTGAAGGAGGCATCAGGCTTCCACATGGAGGAAAGGAGGTTTTACCCACTGAGACCAGAACACTACAGGTCTTCAGCAGCATCTCTGAGTACAGCATCCCATGGGCTGGGTGCCACTGCCTTCACTCTTCTGAATGGAAGTTACAGCCTGTCAATGAAGGTCACCGATGCCTGGAAAGTCAGAGTTTCCTTGTTAGCCTTGGGCCAGTCAGATGTGATTAGAGCTCAGTTGTTGGTAAACACCTAGAAGGAAGCAAGGCACATATCACTGAGTACTTCTTGGGAGCTTAATTCTTTGCTGCTGAGGGGGAGTCAGTCTTTAAACAAATTGCAGTTGTGTTAGAGGAAAAAGCTTTATATGCAGAAGTAATTGATGCAAGATGCAAGACAATGACAAGGCTGTATGGTGCAGAGTGTAAGCACTCTGGCATCAAATAGGGAAAAATTTTTATGATCATAATACAATACTGTTAATAGCAACAACTGCGCTTGCTTTGTGTGCTGCATTCAGACAAATGCTCTTAGCTCTGGACACAAATTGCTAGGTGTGAATTCAGCCTATTGAGACTGTCACTTGCTTAATCTATAAATTTGGGGAAGTCACTTCATTTCCCGATTTATCCATCAAAACAAAAATATTTCCTATCTTACCAGGTGGTTGTGAGAATTAAAAGATTTATAAAGCAAGCAACAAAGTGCCTCTGCATGGAAGTTTGTTGCTGTGTTTTTCCTGCTTTTAATAATCTTCCCACATACTGTAAGGTAAATATGGTCATCATCTTAATGCCAGTGACCTGAGTCTCTCTCAGAGTCACACATCTTAGGAATATAGGTGACATTTGAACATTCAGTAAAAGACCACACCATATTGCCCTCCTAGGACAGATCTCAGAAGACGGGAATTTCTCTTGGCAACCATACAGGCTCTCTTGCCTCCTTGAACAAAAAACATTTCCTTTGGTCATGCCGTTTCTTCTGCCTAGAATGTGTCCCATACCCCATTTATTACCACGCTTACCTAATGCCAACGGAGGCGTGCCTACCTTGCAAAGCTCACTAGGTGTGTCAAAGATGAACAAAGCTGGACATTAATGACAGTGCTGAGAACAGACTAATTGATAACTATTGCAATGGGGAAAGGAATTTGGCATGAAGTGAACTCAGTTTTGATTTGTACAAAGGTGAATGAGTATGTCAAAGGGAAGGTGAAGAAATTGGGGGTGGTGAGAAGGGGTTCATTGGACTCAGAAAAGTGAAAAATTACAAAACACAGGAAGGGAGGGGGCTGGTCTCTATGTAGTCTATCTGGGTTTGCTGCTGACACTTTGAGTTAGGCTCCTATCCTCCCACAGAGCCTGGGAGATGGGCCTTATCTTCAGGTGTTTACTAGAAGAAATTCTTTGGACAGCCTTTAGTTTTTCAGGTGTCATTAGAAAGGGTTAGTGTTGTTCAAGTCTTAATAGGCAAAAGTTGACAGGCCTGTTCAAGAAGGCTCAGAGGGGCCTGGGTAGAGTTTGGTCAAAGAAAATCTTTGTCAGCTGTCACCCTAGGCTTCCCCAGCCCACTGAGGAGGAATGGTGGTGAAGAAGAAAGAACATAGGCTCAAGGGATCAAGGTACAGGGTGTGAGTTTCTGCCAAGAGTTGTGTGACCCTGAGAAGGTAACAAGTTTTCCAAATCTCAGGTTCCTTTTCTGTAAAGAAGGAATAATAGAAGCTAACTCTGAGGAAATTAGGATTAAATGAAGTGCTACCTAAGTTACCCTCAGAGCTCAATAAATGTAGTTATTGTTATTTTGCCTCTTTGCTTACACACCACCCTGGCACACCCAACCAAGTCCTGATCTCTACTTTTGTAAGTGTGCCACATTCCCTGCACAAAGATTCCAGAAGATGAGAAATACTTAACCTAGAACCAGCAAGGCCAAAAAAAAAAAAAAAAAAAAAAAGACTCTCCTAGTAGGTGACATTGGTGCAGAACAGGGAAGGATGCAAGGGAGGAGAGGAGAGGAAGAGGCACTGCGGAGATCTGGACTCAGTGTCCCAGGCAGAGGGAAAAACTGAGAAGTGGGAAAGAGCTTGGAATGATCAGGACAGGTTGGCAGGAGAGCAGTGAGCAAAGAAAGATGGAATAGAGGACAGATTTCTAGGACTGTATCTCTTTAGAAATAGCATCCAGAAGGTTCCTGCATGGTGCTGGGCACTGGGAACACACATTACACATTAGCCATCTTTGGTACTCTCACCTCAACTGAATGATGGTTAATATTTCCCCTTTAAGACTTAGGAAAATGGAGGTGAAAGGTAGCAAGGTAGCTTGCACGAGGCGACAGCCTTGAGATAGGGCACAGCACGATTTGAATATGTTTCCGGATTCTGCAGGCCATACTCTCCCGAGGATCTGCACATGCCACTGTACATGAATGGTGGGGTTACTAAGAAGTTATAGTTCATACTTCCCTACCGCATACCACTGATTTCCAGAAAGAGGAATTTTTTCTTGTAATACTTGATGTAAGTTTAGGATTCTGGATTGAGAGTGAGCCTATTAGCAGGAAGAGAAGGCCTGAAGAATCCCAGGATGCCATGATCTTCCATGTCAGTGTGCCACAGCCATGTGGTTGAGAGTTCAAGAATATGAGACTGGGGGATAGTTAACACATCTGTGCTAGGAGGGAAGTGACTGTATCAGTGCTTCAGACTCAGCTGAACTCTCTCCCAGGCCCTACAAAACTGTCTAGATGGGTCCTGTCCTTCTTACTGGCCTTCCTAGCTTGGTCCCAAAGAGCCACCTGTACCCACTGGGTGGTGTGGGTAGACAGGTCATGTGACAAATGGAAGTTCACCCTACCAGTACCAAAAGTCCAGCCCATGAGAATGCAGGCTGCAGGAAACACTCCTGTCTCAGGCTGTCATTTGGATATGAAGCACATCCTTCTGGGTAATGTAGCTCTTCACATTCTCTGAGGCAATAGCTAAGTTGCACCCAGAGGAGCACTAGGAAGGAGCATCAAAAGACTCTTATGATGAGAGTGGTACTTCACATCGGTTCTTATGAAGGGGCTTTCTTGTATGGATAGTTGTTCAATTTGGTGTTTCTGTAGGAAGGAAGGAATGATCACTGGAGGATTCTTTTCAACTATTTTATCCTACTTCCTCCCAAAACATATATTTTCTTCTAAACATGTTTTTTGATCTTTTTAAAAATATGTCTGTGTTTTGTCAAGTATTCCTTTACTCTGTTGAATATTTCATACAATTTTAATAACTGTTTTAATATACTTGTTTCCCAATTCTACCATGTGTGTCATATCTGGGTCTATTTATACTGGTTGATTGTTCTGATAATAGGTCATACTTTTCTGCTGCTTTTGCATTGAAATATTTTGCATTGTAATTAAATGCAAAGTAATTAATTAAAATAATTACTTTTCTGGTAATTATTTTTTCAATGCAAAATATTGTGAAATTTAAATTTTTTTAGGTGCTGGATAACTCTGCATTTCCACAAGTATTCTTGAGTTCTGTTACTCAGTTATTTGGAAATAGTTTAACCCATTGGAAACCTTTTGCAAGTTTTGTTAGGTGGCACAAGGCAGCCATATGCAAGGTGAATTTTATATAATACTTTTCTCAGTTATCTACTTGTCTCCCCATGAATAACCAGGGTATTCCTCTTTCGCTTTAGGAATACAAAGTATTCCCAGCCCTGTGTAAATTCCAGACATTGCTTCCCCCTGCTCCTTTCAGTTGGTTGTTCCCTAGTCTTGGGCTATTTTCTCACATGCGTAAACAGCAGTATTCAGTGAGAACTTAACAGGGACTTTCTGCAGAACCCTGAAGATCTCTCTGTGCAGCTCTCTCCTCTATAGTCTCCTGTCCTGAAAATGTAGCCACCTTGGCCACCGTAGACACCTAACTGTCTCAGGAACTCAGAGACTACTGATTTTCCCTGGAATTCCCCCTTCCTGCATAGCAGTCTGGAAATTCTCTGAAGGCAATCTGAGGCAATTACGTGGTTCCTTGTTTCCCTCTCCCAGAGATCACTCTTCTGTGCTCCCTGATACCCAATTTCTGAAAATTATCATTTTTGTCAAGTGTTCGATGTTCTAGGTGGGAGTGTAAATCTGGCCCATGTTACACCATTGTGGCCAGAGATAGTAATCTTTTTGTCTTGTTTTGATGTCTTATGACACTCTGTTGACTACAAACATGGGGAGAGTATTATTTATTATAATAAATATCATGCCAGAGTAGGCAAAGAACATAATGAAATTAAGGCTTTCAGGAGTAACTGTGGATTTTGGTGGAGGGGGCAATATATGCAAATATTTATTAATAATTTCTAAGTGGAGGATGTTTCTTTAATGACTAAATTTTTTTTCGCTTATCTAACTTAAATTTGGTAGTGACAGAGAAATAACAAGATAGCTCAGTAAATACAAGCATGTTAGCAGAGAAAGCAGGGAAAGGAGGGAGGCAATTGGAGGGCAGGAAGTGGGTAGAAGAAATACAGCCAGAGAAGCTAATAATGTAGCATTTGAGTGGTGTCCTGAAGAAAGGTTGGGGTTGAGTTTTGAGTTTTGAAACATATGTTAGCATTCCAGGTTTTGTGCTAAGTGGTAGGTTCATAAATGACTACTACATTATTAATAATCATTCAATGAAGACTGAACTCAAAATTTCCCTAGGGAAAGAGAGTTCTAGAATATAAGATTTGTCACTTCCCAGCATCTTCACCACTCCTCCCTTTTCATTTCCCACCATTTTTGATAACCCTCCTTGCCATTCCTTGTAATATATATTTGTTCGTTTGTTTTCCAGAGACAGGTTCTCAGTCTGTCACCCAGGCTGGAGTGCAGTGATGCAGTCATAACTCACTGCAGCCTGGAACTCCTGAGCTCCAGCGATCCTCCCATCTTAGTCTCTGGAGTCACTGGGACCACAGGCGTGCACTACCAAGACTGGGTAATTAAAAAAAAAAAAAAATTGTAGACATGGAGTCTTGCTATGTTACCCAGGCTGGTCTTGAAGTCCTGGGCTCAAGCAGTGCTCCTGCATTGACCTCTCAAAGTGCTGGGATTACTTGTGTGAGCCACCATGCCCAGCTCTTGTAGTTTTTTTATTGGTGTACTCTACTTATCACTTCAGGACAGTCTTTATCATTCTCTTCCTTTGTTGTCCTTTGTCACCTCCCACCAAGTTCAGCTTCCTTGCCACTCTTCCTGTGTCCATCGTCCCCTCACTTTGCATCACTCCTTCCCCTTCACTCTCTGTGTGGGCTGTGCCCCCCTTCCAGGCTCTATATTGGGATCACCTCTAGGGAAGGGGTTGCCCAGTTTATGGTACCAGCAGCAGAGTGTGTGAGCACTTGTTTCTCCACATTCTGACACATTGCTTGTCAGACATTTTCTCCTTGCCAGTCCAATAGATGAGACAAAAAGCCATCCCAGGACACATGTTTTAATGGTGCAGAGACTTACTGAATTAACCTCCATTCATGATGTCCTATGATAAACTTCTTCACTGAATGATTGATTATTAATAATGTAGTAGTTATTAATGAACCTACCACCTAGCACAAAACCTGGAATGCTAACATACGTTTCAAAGCCACTTTTTGTGTTGTCTTCTTTGAACTTTTCTGCTAGGAGCGTTTGCTCCTTTTCCCACCAGTATGTTGGTCTTATCATTTGTAGGAGCTGTGGAGGGACTCCACACATACTAGGAAAATAAGCCAATTGTAATATGACTTGCAAATATCTTCACCACATTTTCTCCTAACATTTTGAACTTTTTTTTGATGTCATTGGCCATGCATAATATTTCATTTTTTATGCAGTCAAATTTATCAATTTGGGTTTTAAAATCTTTGGAATGGTCTTCTGTCTTCTGAGATTCTAAAAGGTATTCTTTTTTTTTCCCAAGAGTTTCATGGGACTTTTTTTCATACTCTTTCAATATAGAAATATTTCAGACATCTGAAGTTAATTTGAAGTAGGCTGTGAGAGGTAGAGCTAACTGTTTAATTTCCTCAGATGTTCAATCAATGGATTCAACACCACTTTATTTAAAAAATCATCCAGATTGCCTTGATTAGTAAGTTACCTTTTTTCACAAAATTTTGATTATTTAGATCTATTTCTGTCTTTCCATTGAGAATTCACTTACTGGTGCATGCCCACATGCATATGTGTGTTTTTTGTTTTGTTTTGTTTTGTTTTGAGACGGAGTCTGGCTCTGTCGCCCAGGCTGGAGTGCAGTGACCAGATCTCAGCTCACTGCAAGGTCCGCCTCCCGGGTTCCCGCCATTCTCCTGCCTCAGCCTCCCGTGTAGCTGGGACTACAGGCGCCCGCCACCTCGCCCGGCTAGTTTTTTTTTGTATTTTTTAGTAGAGACGGGGTTTCACCGTGTTAGCCAGGATGGTCTCGATCTCCTGACCTCGTGATCTGCCCGTCTCGGCCTCCCAAAGTGCTGGGACTACAGGCTTGAGCCACCGCGCCCGGCCTATGTGTGTTTTAAAGAATACTTCATAGGGCTTCTTGTCCCTAATACACTATTTTAAAATTCTTTCTCAGCTATTTTTGCTTATTTTTCTAAGTATAATATGAATGTCATTCAAATGAACCATCCAATAGTAGCATTTTGAGTTTTGTTTCTTTCATTCATCTTAATCCATGTGAGACTCTTCTATGTTGTTGCATGTGTCAATAGTTTGTTCCTCTTGTGGCTTCATAGCATTCAGTTGCATGAGTGTAACACACTTTGTGTATCCATCCACCAGTTGAACAATATTTGGGTTGTTTCCAGTTTCAATAAACTGAAATCTGAGTAAAACTGTTATAAATATTGCTGATCAGGTGTTGTGTTTTGTTTTGTTTTGTTTTTTTGAGATGGAGTCTCCCTCTGTCGCCCAGACTGGAATGCAGTGGCGTGATCTCAGTTCACTGCAACCTCTGCCTCCCGGGTTCAAGCGACTCTTCTGCCTCAGCCTCTCGAGTAGCTGGGACTACAGGCGGGTGTCACCATGCCCAGGTAATTTTTGTATTTTCAGTAGAGACAGAGTTCCACCATATTGGACAGGCTGGTCTTGAACTCCTGACCTCGTGATCTGCCCACCTCGGCTTCCCAAAGTGCAGTGATTACAGGCATGAGCCAGTGCACCCGGCTGCTGATCAGGTTTTTTATGTGAACATAAATCTTCATTCTCTTGGGTGAATACTTAGGAGAGGGATTGTTGGGTCATGATAAATGGAAGATTAATTTTATAAGGATAAAGTGCATCTTTTTCTTTAAAATAAATCTCATTAGAAGAACTCAAACAACTCCACACTAAAAAAACAAAGAGACAAATAATCCCTTCAAAAAATGGGCTAAGGACATGAACACACATTTCTCAAAATGTGACATACAAATGGCCAACAGGTGAATGAAGAAAATACTCAACACCACTAATTATCAGGGAAATGCAAATCAAAACTGCAATGAGATATCATCTTACCCCAGCTAGAATGGCTATTACTAAACAGACAAAAAAATAACAGATGCTATGTGGATGTTTAGAAAAGATAACACACACTGTTGCCTGAAATGTAAATTAGTGCAGCCACTAGGGAAAACAGTATGGTGATTTCTCAAAAACCCAAACAACTAAAAATGGAAGTACCACATGGTCCAGCAATTCCCCTGCTGGACACTTATCTAGAGAAAAATTAATCAGTGTATCAAAGAGATACCTGCATTCACATGTTCATTGCAGCACTATTCACAATAGCATAGATACGGAATCAACCTAAGCATTCATCAACACATGAATGGATAAAGAAAATGTGGTGTGGTGTATATACACAATGGAATAGTATATGGCCATAAAAAGAATGAAATCTTAATCACAGCAACATTGATGACATGGAGGTCATTATGCTGAGTGAAATAAGCCAGACACAGAAAGACAAATACTGCATATTCTCACTTCCATGTGGGAGCTAAAAAAGTTGATCATGGAGGCAGAAATTATAATGATAGATATCAGAGGCTGGGAAGGGGAGGGAATGAAGAGAGCTAGGTTAACGGGTACAAACATACAGTTAGATAAAATATATAAGCTCATTCTTTGATGGCAGAGTAGAATGACTATAGGTAACAATAATGTATTGTATATTTTAAGGTATCCAGAAAAAAGGATTTGAATTGTCTCAACATATGAAAATAATAAATACTCAAAATGATGGTGATGTAGTTTGCATGTGTGTCCCCTCCAAATCTCATGTTGAAATGTGATCCCCAGTGTTGGAAATGGGGCCTAGTGGAGGTGTTGGAGTCATGGTGGTGGATCCTTCTTGAAATGGCTTGGGACCCATCCCAGTGGTAACGTGTTCACAGGAGATCTGTTTGATTAAAAGAGATGGAGACCTCCCTGCTCTTGGTCCCTCTCTGACATGTGACATGCCTGTTACAGCCCCACCTTCTGCCATGAATATGAGCTTCCTGAGGCCTCATCAGAAGCTGAGCAAAAGCTAGTGTCATGCTTGTACAGCCTGAAGAACTGTGAGCCAAATAAACCTCTTTTCTTTACAAATTACCCAGTGTCAGGTCTTTCTTTATAGCAATCAAAATGGGCTAATAGAGATAGAGGCCAGATGTGGTGGCTCACACATATAATCCCAGCACTTTGGGAGGTCAAGGCAGCAGAATTGATTGAGGCCGAGTTCAAGACCAGCCTGGGCAACAGAGTGAGATCTTGTCTCTACAAGAAAACTGAAAAAATTAGCCAGGCATGGTGGCTGTCAACCTGTGGTCCCAGCTACTCAGGAGGCTGAGGCAGGAGGATCACTTGAACCTAGGAACTCAAGGCTGCAGTGAGCTAGTATTGTGTCACTGCACTCCAGTCTGGGTGACAAGGCAAGACCTTATCTCTTAAAATAGATAGATAGATAGATAGATACCTCAAATACTGTTATTTGATCATTAACATTCTATGCATGTAACAGTATTATGCATACCTCATTCATATGTACAATATGTACAATATTATGTATCAGTTTTAAAAAATCTTATTGGTATTTTCATTGTTATTAAACTGCTATTTTTAGCAGAAATTGCACCTTTATTCTATTGAAAATTCCCGTTCAATATTTTCATTTATTTAAATTCTGTTTATATTTGTCCCTCCTGAGGATTTTAGAGTTTAAAAAAAGAGTCATTAATTGGAGGGATCTGGCAAGATGGCCGAATAGGAACAGCTCCAGTCTGCAGCTCCCAGCGAGACCAATGCAGAAAATGGATGATTTCTTTTTTTCTTTTTTTTTTTTTTGAGACGGAGTCTTGCTCTGTCACCCGGGCTGGAGTGCCGTGGCCGGATCTCAGCTCACTGCAAGCTCCGCCTCCGGGTTTATGCCATTCTCCTGCCTCAGCCTCCCCAGTAGCTGGGACTACAGGCGCCTGCCACTTCGCCTGGCTAAGTTTTTTTTTTTGTTTTTTGTTTTTTGTTTTTTAGTAGAGACGGGGTTTCACCGTGTTAGCCAGGATGGTCTCGATCTCCTGACCTCGTGATCCACCCGTCTCGGCCTCCCAAAGTGCTGGGATTACAGGCTTGAGCCACCGCGCCCGGCCATAAAATGGATGATTTCTGCATGTCCAACTGAGGTACCTTGTTCATCTCACTGGGACTGGTTAGGCAGTGGGCAGCCCATGGAGGGCAAGCAGAAGCAGGATGGAGCGTTACCTCACCTGGGAACTGCAAGGGGCCAGGGACCTCCCTCCCCCAACTAGGGAAAGCCGTGAGGGACTGTGCTATCTGGCCCAGATACTATGCTTGTCCCACAGTTTTTGCAATCTGCAGACCAGGAGATCCCCTCATGTGCCTACACCACCAGGCCCCTGGGTTTCAAGCACAAAACTGGGCAACTGTTTGGACAGACACTGAGCTAGCTGCAGGGGTTTTTTCACACCCCAGTGGCACCTGGAACACCAGTGTGATAGAACTGTTCACTCCCCTGGAAAGGGGGCTGAAGCCAGGGAGCCAAGAGGTCTCACTTGGTGGGTCCCACTCCCACGGAGCCCAGTAAGCTAAGAACCACTGGCTTGAAATTTTCACCATCAACACAGCAGTCTGAAGTCGACCTCGGATGATCCAGCTTGGTGGTGGGAGGGGCGTCTGCCATTACTGAGGCTTGAGTAGGCAGGTTTCTCCTGACCCTGCTAAGGACTGGCTGGAACTAAACACAGTGAGGAAAAGCAGCTGTGATCAGACTGCGTTGCTAGATTCCTCCTCACTGGGTGTGACATCTCTGAAAGAAAGGCGGCAGCTCCAGTCAGGGGCTTATAAATAAAACTCCCATCTCCCTGGGACAGAGCACCTGGGTGAAGGGGTGGCTTTGGGCATAGCTTCAGTGGACTTAAACATTCCTGCTTGTTGCCTCTGAAGAGAGCAGTGGATCCTGACAAGGAAGGTTCTCCCAACACAGTGCTTGAGCTCTGTTAAGGGACAGACTGCCTCCTCAAGTGGGTCCCTGACCCCCATGCCTCTTGACTGGGAGAAACCTCCCAATGGGTTGACGGACACCCCATACAGGAGAGCTCCAACTAGCGTCAGGCTGGTGCTCCTCTTGGACAAAGCTTCCAGAGGAAGGAGCAGGCAGCAATTTTTTCTGTTCTGCAGCCTCTGCTGGTGATACCCAGGAAAATAGAGTCTGGGGCAGACCTCCAGCATACTGCAGCAGACTTGCAGAAGAGGGGCCTTTTAAAAGAAAAACTAACAAACAGAATGTAATAACATCAACAGAAAGGACCCCCCTACACAGAAACCCCATCCGAAGATCATCAGCCTCAAAGATCAAAGGTAGATAAATCCATGAAGATGGGGAGAAACCAGCACAAAATTGCTGAAAATTCCAAAAACCAGAATGCCTCTTCTCCAAATGATTGGAACCCCTCTCTAGCAAGGGCACAAAACTGGACAGAGAATGAGTTTGACAAATTGACAGAAGTAGATTTCAGAAAGTGGGCAATAACAAACTCCTCTAAGATAAAAGAGCATGTTCCAGCCCAATGCAAGGAAGGTAAGAACCTTGACAAAAGGTTACAGGAATTGCCAACTAGAATAACCAGTTTAGAGAAGAAGATAAATGACCTAATGGAGCTGAAAAACACAACGTGAGAACTTCATTAAGCATACACAAGTATCAACAGCTGAATCAATCAAACAGAAGAAAGGATAACAGAGATTGAAGATCAACTTAATGAAATAAAGCATGAAGACAAGATTAGAGAAAAAAGAATGAGAAGGAACGAACAAAATCTCCAAGAAATACGGGGCTATGTGAAAAGACCAAATGAACAATTGATTGGGGTCCCTGAAAGTGATGGGGAGAATGGAACCAGGTTGGAAAACACACTTCTGGATATTATCCAGGAGAACTTCCCCAACTTAGCAAGACAGACCAACATTCAAATTCAGGAAATACAGAGAACACCACTAAATACACCTTGAGAAATGCAACCCCAAGACACATAATTGTCAGATTCTCCAAGGTTGAAACAAAGAAAAAAATGTTAAGAGCAGCCAGAGAGAAAGGTCAGGTTACCTACAAAGGGAAGCCCATCAGACTAACAGCAGATTTCTCTGCAGAAACCCTACAAGCCAGAAGAGAGTGAGGTCCAATATTCAATATTCTTAAAAGGATTTTCAATCCAGAATTTCATATCCAGTCAAACTAAGTTTCATAAGTGAAGGAGAAATAAAATTCTTTGCAGACAAGCAAATACTGAGCAATTTTGTCACCACCAGGCCTGCCTTATAAGAGCTCCTGAAGGAAGCACTAAATATGAAAAAGAAAACTGGTACCAGCCACTGCAAAAACACACCAAAATATAAAGAATAATAAGACACTATGAAGAAACTGCATCAACTAGTGTGCAAAATAACCAGCTAGCATCATGATGACAGGATCAAATTCACACATAACAATATTAACTTTAAATGTAAATCGTCTAAATGCTCCAATTGAAAGACACAGACTGGCAAGTTGGATAAAGAGTCAAGACCCGTCCATGTGTGTATTCAGGAGACCCATCTCACATGCAAAGACATAAATAGGCTCAAAATAAAGGGAATGAGGAATATTTACCAAGCAAATGATATGCAAAAACAAAAAAACAAAAAAACAAAAAAAACAGGAGTTGCAATCCTAGTCTCAGATAATACAGACTTTAAACCAACAAAGATAAAAAAGACAAAAAAGACAAAGAAGGGCATTACATAATGGTAAAGGGATTGATGCAACAAGAAGAGCTAACTATCCTAAATATATGTGCACTCAATACAGGAGCACCCAGATTCATAAAGCAAGTTGTTAGAGACAACAACTTAGGATTGTTTTTTCCTGTTTCTATAAAAAATGCCATTGGGATTCATAGAATCTGATAGATGTCATCTTTAATTTTCTTTATCAATGTTCTGCAGTCTTCAGTGTGCAAGTATTTCACCTCTTTGGCTAAGTTTATTTTGAAGCATTTTATTCTTTTTGTTGTTACTGTAAATGTAATTGTTTTCTTATTTTCCTTTTTGGATAGTTCATTATCAGTGTATGTATATTTTGTATCCTGCAACATTACTAGACTTATCAGTACTTTAACAATACATTGTTAATTACACTTATCCTACAGTGCTATAGAACCCTAGAACTTATTCCTCCTATCTAGTTGCATTTTGTATCAGCAATCAACTTTTGGGTATAAACTCCTCTCCCCCAACTTTTCCTTGCCTCTAGTAACTATTACTGTACACTCTCCTATGAGTTCAACTTTTTTTAGCTTCCATGTATGAGTGAGAACATACAGCATTTATCTTTCTGTGCCTGGCTTATTTCACTTAACACAATATCTTCAAATTCATCCATGTTGATGCAAATAACAGAACTTTGTACTTTTTTAATGGCTAGACAGTATTTCATTGCATATATATACTGTATTTTCTTCATCCATTCACTTGTTAATGGAAACTGAGATTGATTCCAATAAATATGAGAGTGCAGATATGTCTTTGATATACTAATTTTCTTTATTTTTTCTTGGATTTATACTCAGTAATGATATTGCTCGATGATATGGTAATTCTGTTTTTAGTTTTTTAAGAAACTTCCATATCATTCTCCATAATGGCTATCCTAATTTGCATTATGCAAGGGTTCCCTTTTCCTTGCTTCCTCACTAGCATTTGTTATCTTTCGCAATTTTGATAATAGCCCTTCCTACTAAGGTGAGATGAATCTCATTGTGGTTTTGATTTGCATTTCCCTGATGATTGGCAACGCTGACCATTTGAAAAATACCTGTTGACCATTTGTATGCCATCTGGGTTTCAGCTCTTGCATATAAGTCTTCATGTTATTTTGAGTTGATTTAAGGAAAAATATGATTAGAGATGGATGTCTGGTTTCATATTTTTGGCATATTAATATCCAGTTTTCCCAGCACCATTTATTGAAGAGGGTCCAACACCCAGGGAGCCTTGCTCACTGCTAGCGCAGGAGTCTGAGATCAAACTGCAAGGCAGCAGTGAGGCTGGGGGAGGGGTGCCCACCATTGCTGAGGCTTGAGTAGGTAAACAAAACGTCCAGGAAGCTCAAACTGGGTGGAGCCCACCACAGCTCAAGGAGGCCTGCCTGCCTCTGTAGACTCCACCTCTGGGGGCAGGGCATAGCTGAACAAAAGGCAGCAGAAACCTTTGCAGACTTAAATGTTCCTGTATGACAGCTTTGAAGAGAGTAGGGGTTCTCCCAGCATGGAATTTGAGATCTGAGAACGGACAGACTGCCTCCTCAAGTGGGTCCCTGACCCCCAAGTAGCCTAACTGGGAGACACTTCCCAGTAGGGGCCGACTGACACCTCATACAGCCAGGTGCCCTTCTGAGACGAAGCTTCCAGAGGAACCATCAGGCAGCAACAATTGCCGTTCTGCAATATTTGTGGTTCTGCAGCCTCTGCTGGTGATACCCAAGCAAACAGGGTCTGGAGTGGACCTCCAGCAAACTCCAACAGACCTGCAGCTGAGGGTCCTGACTGTTAGAAGGAGAACTAACAAACAGAAAGGACAGCCACACCAAAACCCCATCTGTAAGTCATCATCATCAAAGACCAAAGGTAGATAAAACCACAAAGGTGGGGAGAAAGCAGAGAAGAAAAGCTGAACATTCTAAAAATCGGAGCACCTCTTCTTCTCCAAAGGAGTGCAACTCCTCGCCAGCAATGGAACAAAGCTGGATGGAGAATGACTTTGATGAGTTGAGAGAAGAAGGCTTCAGACAATCAGTAATAACAAACTTCTCTGAGCTAAAGCAGGATGTTCGAACCCTTTGCAAAGAAGCTAAAAACTTTGAAAAAAGATTAGACGAATGGTTAACCAGAATAAACAGCATAGGGAAGACCTTAAATGACTGATGGAGCTGAAAACCATGGCATGAGACCTACATGACGCATGCTCAAGCTTTGGTAACCAATTCGATCAACTAGAAGAAAGGGTATCAGTGATTGAAGATCAGATGAATGAAATGAAGTGAGAAGAGAAGTTTGGGGAAAAAAGAGTAAAAAGAAATGAACAAAGCCTCCAACAAATATGGGAATACGTGAAAAGAACAAATCTACGTCTTATTGGTGTACCTGAAAGTGACTGGGAGAATGGAACCAAGTTGGAAAACACTCTTCAGGATATTATCCAGGAGAACTTCCCCAACCTAACAAGGCAGGTGAACAATAAAATTCAGGAAACACAGAGAATGCCACAAAGATACTCCTCGAGAAGAGAAACTCCAAGACACATAATTGTCAGATTCACCAAAGTTGAAAAGACAGAAAAAATGTTAAGGGCAGCCAGAGAGAAAGGTCATGTTACCCACAAAGGGAAGCCCATCAGACTAACAGCAGATCTCTCGGCAGAAACTCTACAAGCCAGAAGAGAGTGCAGACCAATATTCAACATTCTTTTTTTTTTTTTTTTTTTTTGAGATGGAGTCTCGCTGTCACCCAGGCTGGAGTGTAGTGGCCGGATCTCAGCTCACTGCAAGCTCCGCCTCCCGGGTTCCCGCTATTCGCCTGCCTCAGCCTCCCGAGTAGCTGGGACTATAGGTGCTGCCACCTCGCCTGGCTATATTTTTGTATTTTTTAGTAGAGACGGGGTTTTACCATGTTAGCCAGGATGGTCTCGACCTCCTGACCTCGTGATCCGCCCGTCTCGGCCTCCCAAAGTGCTGGGATTACAGGCTTGAGCCACCACACCCGGCCTCAACATTCTTAAAGAAAAGAATTTTAAACCCAGAATTTTATATCCAGCCAAACTAAGTTTCATAAGTGAAGGAGAAATAAAATCCTTTACAGACAAGCAAATGCTGAGAGATTTTGTCACCACCAGGCCTGCCCTACAAGAGCTCCTGAAGGAAGCACTAAACATGAAAAGGAACAACCGGTACCAGCCATTGCAAAAACATGCCAAAATGTAAAATCCATCAATGCTAGGAAGAAACTGCATCAACTAAGGAGCAAAATAACCAGCTAACATCATGACAGGATCAAGTTCACACATAATAATATTAACCTTAAATGTAAATGGGCTAAATGCTCCCATTAAAAGACACAGACTGGCAAATTGGATAAAGAGTCAAGACCCATCAGTGTGCTGTGTTCAGGAGACCCATCTCATGCGCAGAGACACACAGATGCTCAAAATAAAAGGATAGAGGAAGATCTACCAGGAAATGGAAAACAAAAAAAGCAGGGGTTGCAATCCTAGTCTCTGATAAAACATATTTTATCTGATAAAACCTAGTCTTTGATAAAACAAACAAAGATCAAAAGAGACAAAGAAGTCCATTACCTAATGGTAAAGGGATCAATTCAACAAGAAGAGCTAACTATCCTAAATATATATGCACTCAATACAGGAGCACCCAGATTCATAAAGCAAGTCCTTAGAGACTTTCAAAGAGACTTAGACTCCCATACAATAATAATGGGAGACTTTAACACCACACTGTCAATATTATACAGATCGATGAGATAGAAGATTAACAACGACATCCAGGACTTGAACTCAGTTCTGCACCAAGCAGACCTAATAGACATCTACAGAACTCTCCACCCCAAATCAACAGAATATACATTTTTCTCAGCACCACATCACACTTATTCCAAAATTGACCACATAGTTGGAAGTAAAGCACTCCTCAGCAAATGTAAAAGAACAGAAATTATGACAAACTGTCTCTCAGACCACAGTGCAATCAAACTAGAACTAAGGATTAAGAAACACTCAAAACCGCTCAACTACCTGGAAACTCAACAACCTGCTCCTGAGTGACTACTGGGCATATAACAAAATGAAGACAGAAATAATGATGTTCTTTGAAACCAGCGAGAACAAAGACACAGCATACCAGAATCTCTGGGACACATTTAAAGCAGTGTGTAAAGGGAAATTTATAGCACTAAATGCCCACAAGAGAAAGCAGGAAAGATCTAAAATTGACACCCTAGCATTGCAATTAAAAGAACTAGAGAAGCCAAGAGAAAACACATTCAAAAACTTACAGAAGGCAAGAAATAACTAAGATCAGAGCAAAACTGAAGGAGATAAAAACCTTTCAAAAAATCTTTCAAAAAATCAGTCAATGCAGGAACAATTTTTTTGAAAAGATCAACAAAATTGATAGACTGCTAGTAAGACTAATAAAGAAGAAAAGAGAGAAGAATCAGATAAATGCAATAAAAAATGATAAAGGGGATATCACCAGCGATCCCACAGAGATACAAACTACCATCAGAGAATACTATAAACACCTCTATGCAGACAAACTAGAAAATCTAGAAGTAATGGATAAATTATTGGACACAAACACCCTCCCAAGACTAAACCAGTAAGAAGTTGAATTCCTGAATAGATCAATAACAGGCTCTGAAATTGAGGCAATAATTAATAGCCTACCAACCAAAAAAAGTCCAGGACCAGATGGATTCACAGTCAAATTCTACCAGAGATACAAAGAGGAGCTGGTACCATTCCTTCTTAAATTATTCCAATCAATAGAAAAAGAGGGAATTGTCTCTAACTCATTTTATGAGGCCAGCATCATCCTGATACCAAAACCTGGCAGAGACACAACAAAAAGAGAATTTGAGACCACTATCCCTGATGAACATCAATGCAAAAATCCTCAATAAAATACTGGCACCTGAATCCAGCAGCACATCAAAAAGCTTATCCACCATGATCAAGTTGGCTTCATCCCTGGGATGCAAGGCTGGTTCAACATACACAAATCAATAAATGTGATCCATTGTATAAACAGAACCAAAGACAAAAACCACATGATTATCTCGATAGATGCAGAAAAGGCCTTCAACAAAATTCAACAGCCCTTTATGCTAAAAACTCTCAATAAATTAGGTATTTATGGGACGTATCTCAAAATAATAAGAGCTATTTATGACAAACCCACAGCCAATATCATACTGAATGGGAAAAAATTTGAAGCATTCCCTTTGAAAACTGGCACAAGACAGGGATGCTCTCTCCCACCACTCCTATTCAACATAGTGTTGGAAGTTCTGGCCAGGGCAATCAGGCAGGAGAAAGAAATAAAGGGTATTCAATTAGGAAAAGAAGAAGTCAAATTGTCTCTGTTTGCAGATGACATGATTGTATATTTAGATCTCAGCCCAAAATCTTCTTAAGCTGATAAGCAACTTCAGCAAAGTCTCAGGATACAAAATCAATATGCAAAATCACAAGCATTCCTATACACCAATAACAGAGAAACAGAGAGCCCAATCATGAGTGAACTCCCATTCACAATTGCTTCAAAGAGAATAAAATACCTAGGAATGCAACTTACAAGGGAATTACAAACCACTGCTCAAGGAAATAAAAGAGGAAACAAACAAATGGAAGAATATTCCCTGCTTATAGATAGGAAGTATCAATATCGTGAAAATGGCCATACTGCCCAAGGTAATTTATAAATTCAATGTCATCCCCATCAAGCTACCAATGACTTTCTTCACAGAATTGGAAAAAATTACTCTAAAGTTCCTATGGAACCAAAACAGAGCCCGCATTGCCAAGACAATCCTAAGCCAAAACAACAAAGCTGGAGGCATCACTCTACCTGACTTCAAACTATGCTACAAGACTACAGTAACCAAAACAGCATGGTACTGGTACCCAATCGGAGATATAGACCAGTGGAAGGGAACAGAGCTCTCAGAAACAATACCACACATCTACAACCATCTGATCTTTGACAAAGCTCACAAAAACAATAAATGAGGAAGGATTCCCTATTTAATAAATGATGCTGGGAAAATGGGCTAGCCATATGTAGAAAGCTGAAACTGGATCACTTCCTTACACCTTATACAAAAATTAATTCAATATGGATTAAAGACTTAAATATCAGACGTAAAACCATAAAAAACCTAGAAGAAAACCTAGGTAATACCATTCAGGACATAGGCATGGGGAAGGACTTCATGTGTAAAACACCAAAAGCAATGGCAACAAAAGCCATAATTGATAAATGGGATCTAATTGAACTAAAGAGCTTCTGCACAGCAAAAGAAACTAACATCAGAGTGAACAGGTAACCTACAGAATGGGAGAAAATTTTTGCAATCTACCCATCTGACAAAGGGCTAATATCCAGAATCTACAAAGAACTTAAACAAATTTACAAGAAAAAAAAAAACCATCAAAAAGTGGGCAAAGGATAAGAACAGACACTTCTCAAAAGAAGACATTTATGCAGGCAACAGACACATGAGAAAATGCTCATCATCACTGGCCATCAGAGAAATGCAAATCAAAACCAAAATGAGATACCATCTCACACCAGTGTAGAATGGCAATCATTAGTCAAGAAACAACAGGTGCTAGAGAGGATGCAGAGAAACAGTAACATTACACTGTTGGTGGGCCTGTAAACTAGTTCAACCATTGTGGAAGACAGTGTGGCGATTCCTCAAGGATCTAGAACTAGAAATACCATTTGACCCAGCCATCCTATTACTGGGTATGTACCCAAAGGATTATAAATCATGCTACTACAAAGACACATGCACACGTATGTTTATTGCGGCACTATTCACAATAGCAAAGACTTGGAACCAACCCAAATGTCCATCAATGATAGACTAGATTAAGAAAATGTGGCATATATACACCATGGAATACTATGCAGCCATAAAGAAGGATGAGTTCGTGTCCTTTGTAGGGACATGGATGAAGCTGGAAACCATCATTCTGAGCAAACTATCCCAAGGACAGAAAACCAAACACTGCACGTTCTCACTCATAGGTGGGAATTGAACAATGAGAACTCTTGGACACAGGGTGGGAAACATCACACACTGGGGCTTGTTGTGGGGCAGGGGAAGTGGGGAGGGATAGCATTAGAAGATATACCTAATGTAAATGACAAGTTAATGGGTGCAGCACACCAACATGGCACATGTATACATATGTAACAAACCTACACATTGTGCACATGTACTCTAGAACTTAAAGTATAATAATTTAAAAAAAAAAGGAAAAAAATCACATAAGAGTCAATGGGAGGCCGGGTTCGGTGGCTCACACCTGTAATCCTAACACGTTGGGAGGCCAAGGTGGGCAGATCATGAGATTAGGAGTTCAAGACCAGCCTGGCCAACACAGTGATACCCCGTCTCTACTAAAAATACAAAAATTTAGCAGGGCATGGTGGCAGGCACCTGTAATCCCAGCTACTTGGGAAGCTAAAGCAGCAGAATCATTTGAACTCGGAGGGGTGGAGGCTGCAGTGAGCTGAGATCACACCATTGCACTCCAGCCCAGGCAACAATGCTAGACTCTGTCTCAAAAAAAAAAAAAAAAAAAAGAGTCAATGGGGTATCCATCACCTGAAGGATTCTTTGTGTTATAAATAATTTGATTATACTTTTTCAGTTATTTTAAAATATACAATTAAATGATTATTAACTATAGTCACCCTGTTTTCATATCAAATACTAAATCTTATTCATTCTTTGTTAAATGTTCTTATGGAAAGAAATATTATTTTGCAGCTGTTGGATGAAATAGTCTATAAATATCTCCAAGAGCCATTTGGTCAGAAGTGCAGCAATTGTGTCAAGAAAGTTTTCAATTTTTCCACATATATATAAATTTCACTGTTTTCTTGCCAGTTTTGATTTCCGGTTTCATTCCATTGTGGCCAGAAAAGACACTGAATATGATTCTGATCTTCTTAAATTTGTTAAGACTTGTTTTCAAAATAACTTGTGTTCTATCCTGGAGACTGTACTGTGTAATCTTGACGAGAATGTCTTCTGCTGTTGGGAGGAAAGTTCTGTGTGTGTCTGATAGGTCCATTTGTTTTATGGTTTTGTTTAAGTCTGCTGTAGGTTGTCAGTCTAGATGGTCTGTCTCTTATTAAATGTGACATGTGGAAGTCTCCTACCATTTACTATTGCCATTTTGTTAACATTTTGGTTTGTCTTGTAGTTCTTTTGTCCCTTTCTTTCTACTCCCTAGGTGTCCTTTCACTGTGACCTGGGGTGGAGAGGAAGACAGTGGGAGTGTCCCCCCCAACAGTTTTCTCTCCTTGGTTCCTGTGTCCCAGTATTGTGTTAAAGGTGCTGCCCATGGTTGTAGGCGTGGTCTTCCAAGTCATGGAACTGTATGAACTAAGTGATGGGATTAACCACGCTTTACCCACACAGCCTTAACTTATCGATCTGTGTGATCTGCCTGGCTTCCTGAAAAAAATGGATCTCTGGAGAGACTGTGTCCCCTTTGGTCAAGGCTTCTTTAACAGAGTCAGTGTGCTAAATTACCTGCTATTTTGGCCTATGCTAAAATATTTACCCTTAGCAAAACGGTTCTATTTAACCTCTGTACTTAAAATCACTTTACTAATTAAGTACTGCTCTCATTAGAGATAGAAATGAACATAGAGACTTAACGGCGATTTTTCCTGCTGTTGGAACAGTATGAGTGCTAACATTTGGCTATGAAGGACATTTTCCTCCTAATTGTTGAAGGTGGAGCTTTCCCATTCACAGAAGGAGCTTAGAGCCTGATTTCTAGTGGTGCGAAAAGAGAGAATTGAGAAGATGCAGTGTTACTGTGAAACACTATCAATTTGCCTGGTGAAGAGGATTTCTATTTCCACTAGGTGGCGCTGTTGGCTCAGAAATACCATGTGCTCACCAGATGAAGGATAGAGAGAAGCTTGTTAAGTTGCTGCATGTGGTGGTTGCTGATCTTTCCTAACAGAACTGTTTCTCTGAACTGTAAAATTTCCTGCACACTGCACATACAGAGGATAGGAGACATAATGACTGTGGATAGAAAAGAAAGGAAAATTTTGTGACAGGATAGTTGAAGATACATGATCAACACCTGGATGGGCTGTTGGAGGCTGGGTTCAGTCCTGAAGCCTTTGAATAATGCCAGGTTGTGCCCTGGACAGAAATTCTCAGTTGCCCTAGGACTTCTGCCAGCCTCATGTGATGTGATGGCTAGGAACTCTGTGAAACAAAACAAAACAAAAAACTGGTTTGAAGACAGCCTTGAGATTAAAGGACAGATTTGAGGTTCACTCGATACTCACCAGTCTAATGTTTCCATCTTCCATTCTGATCCCCAGCCTAGATGAGAACCGCAAAAGGAAACAGCTTGGTTGTCTGGGGTATATTCCCCCCCTTTTTTTTTTGAGATGGAGTCTCGCTCTGTCACCCAGGCTGGAGTGCAGTGACACGATCTTGGCTCACTGCAAGCTCTGCCTCCCAGGTTCCCGCCATTCTCCTGCCTCAGCCTCCTGAGTAACTGGGACTACAGGTGCCTGCCACCATGCCCAGCTAATTTTTTGTATTTGTAGTAGAGACAGGGTTTCACCATGTTGACTGGGATGGGCTGGATTTCCTAACCTTGTTATCGGCCTGCCTTGGTCTCCCAAAGTGCTGGGATTACAGGCATGAGCCACCACGCCCAGCCTACCCTGTTTCTTTGTCTCAGTCAAGAAAAATTCAGGACACAAACACACATGAGGAGTGGGTTTAGGAGCAGAAAGTTTAATAGACGAAGAAGAATAGAGAGAGAAAAGGCTTCCTCATGCTGAGAAAGCAGGTTGCCCAAGAGAGGGTCTCCAGTTTGCAGCAGGATGCAATTGATTTTGTACAGAGGCTTGGGGAGGTGGTGACTGATTTACATAGGGCCCAGGGGATTGGTTTTAGTAGATGTGCCATTTGCATAGCCTGCAAAAAGACTGGCCTTTCCATCCCAGCCTTTTATTATGCAAATGTGGATCTACCTGGTGGGTCACCATGATACCTACACACATGGTGACAAGGAAAAGGAGAGCAGGAACCAACATATTGAATGTACCTGGCTTTCAGGTACCACTGCTGGCATTTACATATGAAAGCTCCTAGCTTTCATATATATCAGGCTGCTTTCTGTTGGAGAATAAATGGTTTGGGGCTGCTTTTTATTAAAGGAAAATTCCACTGAGAACTTTTACCCTTTCTAGCTGCCGAAAAAAATAATTTCTTAATAAATCCTGTATTAGAAAGACACAGGGCTCATAGTTTCGAGAAGATTCAGTCCATAGCCTCATGTGCTATGGAGCGTGGAGGCAGGGAGGTCAGAGTCAAGGGTGTAAAATTGAGGTTGAATGGTCCATGGACACAGGAGGTCCTGGAGTTTCCCAGGCTAGCCTACAGAGCTGAACAGCCAGAGCCAGGCCACATGCTCAAGGGTTAGCTGAGTTTTCCTTCTTGGCCCTTCCCTGCATCATTGGTGTCTGCTCTCTCCTCTCTACCTCCTCATTCACAAAGTTTCTTCCCAGATTCCCAGGGAAAGGCTTTGGTAGGAGAGTACCTTGTCATGTTTTACTTTAATGCTGAATTTACAGAAAAATCATATAATACCCTTTTGAATTTAGTCAATATATTCATACACAGAATTTTTGCAAGGTTAATTTTTACACTTTCTACCACTTGTTTGAACTTCTAACTTCGTATTATCTAATTTAAAACAATTCTTTAACCCTAGGCAAGAATTCACATTTTTATGCCTCTTATAACCTTTTATTAAAACACATTTTACTGTTCCTACACACCTCACATGTAAATCTATTTCCAGTAGGCTCAATTGCATGTCATAATAGTAACCTTGTGGGAGGAGAATAAGCACTCCTACTACTGCTCTAGAACCAGCAGACCCTCCACCCAGACTAAGGCACAGGCACACACAGCTGCACTCACCAGCCCAATGAGCACATGCTGCTTGTCCTCATCTGCCAATTTGCCATTGATACAGTTCTTCAGCTTTCTAGCATTAGACAATATTAATGAGGATGTTCAGTATTGTGTCACATAATCAACATATTCATCAGGGTTTCCCACCAGGAAGAAATCAACATCCTTTTTCACAACTGGGCAGATGTCACAATCTGGAACAGGTGTCTCTCAAGTGGACAGGCCCTTGAGAGACATTCATCAGAGCCCACACATCCGTTTCCCTCCATGTATGCTCAAAACTGCCCTTTAATGCCACCAAAGCCCCAGCATCTGCATCCCCAGGCATTCACGACCTGGCACCTACTTGCACTGGACATCAGGAGCATGGCAGTGAAGAGCAGCTCAAGAGAAGGAGCCAGCTTCATGGTGCCAGTGGCAGGTTCGTCAGGCCCCATTTAGGGACCTTTTATACCTGTGCCAGATCTCACAGTGGGGCAGGAAAAGGCCTGTGTCTTGCCATTTGCTAATTATCTCCCCCTACCCATAGATGTATAAGGAACTCCAATGTGCTGCTACATCCTCAGGGCTAAGACCAGGACCAACACAAAGTAGATGCTCTGTAAATGTCTGTTAGATGAACTAAAGGGACATCCCATTGCTCTGGAGTCTATAAACTACACTTTTTAAAAACTTATTTTGGTTTCTTATTTTTTTAAGACAGAGTCTCATTCTGTTGCTCAGGCTGGATTGCAGTGGTGCAATCAGAGCTCACTGCAGCCTCAACCTCTCAGGCTCAAGTCATCCATCTTAGTCTCCCAAGTAGCAGGGACCACAGGTGTGCACAACCAAGCCTGGCTAACTTTTTTATATTTAGTTTTTGTAGGGATGGGGTTTCCTCATCTTGCCCAGGCTCATCTCAAACTTCTGGACTGAAGCGATCCTCCCATCTCAGCCTCCCAAAGTGCTGGGAGAGATACTCATCAGGCGTCAGTCACTGTGCCCCGCCTCTGGAGTCTATGAACAAGACCTTTTAAAGAAACTTGCTGTATATTTGCTTTTGAAATTGCTTCGTATTAGTTAAATAAAGTGAAAGTTTTCGGTACTTTGTTAGGTCAGAATAAGGCAGTTTTCGGTTAGAAGTTCTTGGTTGACCCTTTCTCTGAGTCAGCAGTGACAGAATAAGGTTTTCTGAAGCCACAGAGTCAAAGGTAGAATGCAAAGTTTTTGGCCTTGATTAGAACCCTGTGCAAAACAGGATTCACATCTGGTAATGGCTCTTGGTTGAGAGGTGCCAAGCAATGAGCTCCAGCTCTCAGCTCTTCATCATGTCATCTTGTGTATGACAGTGTCTTAGTCCTGCCTTGTTTCTTTATGACTTTGGTAGTCTTGAGGTGGTAGACATTGTCAAATGCCCACCAAGCTGAGTTTGGCATTTTTTCTCATAATATTTATATTGGGGTTAGGGTTTTAGAGAACACAACCTGGAAGTGCAGGGCCCTGTGACATCGTCTGGGCACTGGTTATCATCACTTGATTAGTGTCATCTGTGTTGGCTTCCTCTACTTTTTTTCCCTTTCCCTACTCTTTTCTTGAGAAACATCCAGCACATACTCAAGGTGGGAGGGTAGTAAGCTTGAGGGTGGCTAGATGTTTCTGAAGACAAGAGTAGGGCAGCCAGGTGTGGTGGCTCAAGTGTACAATACCAGCACTTTGGGAGGCCGAGGCAGGAGGATCCCTTGAGCCCAGGAGTTCAAGGTCAGCCTGGGCAACGTAGTGAGACCCTGTCTCTAAAAAATAACAAAATTAGCTGGGTGTGGTGGACTGTGGTCCCAGCTACTTGGGAGGCTGAAGTAGGAGGATTGCTTGAGAGCCTGGGAGGTTGAGAATGCAGTGAGCTATGATTACACCATTGCACTCCAGCCTGGGTGACAGAGGAAGACCCTGTCTCTAAAAAAGAAAAAAGTAGGGAATGGGGAAAATAGTAGCAGGGAGGGGAGGATCTACATACATAATTTGGAATTATTCTGTAAGGAATATGTCTTTTCTTCCTCATTTATTTACTTGTTCATTCGTTTATTTGTATTTTTTCTTCCCTCTGTTTTTTGTGTCTTTTTTTATTTCAATAGGTTTTTGGGGAACATGTGGTGTTTGTTTACATGAATAAGTTTCTTAGTGGCGATTGGTGAGATTTTGGTGCACCCATCACCCAAGCATTGTACACTGTGCCCAGTGCATGGTCTTTTATCCCTCACCTCCCTGCCACCCTTTCCCCTGAGTCCCCAATGTCCCCTGTATCATTTTTATGCCTTTGGGTCATCATAGCTTAGCTCCCACTCATGAGTGAGAACATAAATCACATATAGTTGTCCCTTCAGATTTATGAGGGATTGGTTCTAGGACTTCCCATGGATGCTAAAATCCACAGGTATCGGGGGAAACATCCCCCAATATTTCAACGTAGGTTCTTTTCTATTTTCCCTAAGTGTCGGCTAGTCTGAGAAATAATGGGAAAGAGCACAAAAGAGAGAAATTTTAAAGCTGGGTGTCCGGGGGAGACATCACATGTTGGCAGGTTCTGTGATTCCCCCTGAGCCACAAAACCAGCAAGTTTTTATTATGGATTTCAAAAGGGGAGGGGTGTACGAACAGGGTGTGGGTCACAGAGATCACATGCTTCAAAGGCAATAAAATATCACAAGGCAGAAGGTCAGAGCAAGATCACAAGGTCAGAGTGAAACTAGAATTGCTAATGAAGGTCCATGTCCTGCTGGGCACACATTGTCGTTGATAAACATCTTAGCAGAAAACAGAGTTCAAGAGCAGAGAACTGGTCTGACTAGACTTTGCCAGGCTGGAATTTCCTAATCCTAGCAAGCCTGGGGGTGCTGCAGGAGACTAGGGCATGTTTCATCCTTTATCTGCAACTGCATAAGGCAGACACTCCTAGAGCGGCCATTTTAGAGGCCTCCTCTTGGGAATGCATTATTTTCCCAGGGCTGTTAATTATTAATATTCATTACCGAGGAAAGAATTCAGTGATATTTCTCTTACCCGTTTTCAGCAATAAGAGAAATATGGCTCTGTCCTGCCCAGATCCCAGGCAGTCAGACCAAGTGGTTATCTCCCTTGTTCCTTGAACATTGATGTTATCCTCTGAATGGTGCCACTTAGAAAGGTCAGCCGCAGTTGCTCCTTGGCCAAAGTACGACTGCTTCTCTCCAAAGCCACCAGCAGCAGAATCAACAGCAGCTGGATCAACATCTTTAGCCCTTTGTTTCCACAGAGTGGGAGGGGCTTCCCATGGGCACCATTTCTCAGGCGAGGAAAGCACATGTGCCAGGTCCCCCAGCCCACAGGCATTTGTTTATAAAGCAGCAGAAGCCCTGCCCTGAGCAGAGCACTCCAGTGGACAACATGATGAAGGGGGCACTGCTTGTGCTGGCCTTGCTGGTGATCAGAGAGCTGTGCTTCCAAACAGGTGAGAGTAGAAAGGAGGAAACAGATGGCCCTCCTGTCCTTGCCCCACTCTCTCCCATTCTGCCCCCATGGTGATCTCTCAGCAGCTTCCAGGGACAGATTTAGTGGCCAATATCACACTGAATGGACAAAAGCTGGAAGCATTCCCTTTGAAAACCAGCACAAGACAAGGATGCCCTCTCTTACCACTCCTATTCAACATAGTATTGGATGTTCTGGCCAGAGCAGTCAGGGAAGAGAAAGAAATAAGTGGTATTCAAATGGAAACAGGAGTCAAATTGTCTCTGTTTGCAGAAGACATGATTGTATATTTAGAAAACCCTATCATCTTAGCCCCAAAACTCCTTAGGCTGATAAGCAATTTCAGCTTGGCTGTGGGTTTGTCATAAATCGCTCTTATTATTTTGAGATATGTTCCATTGATACCTAGTTTATTGAGAGTTTTTAGCATGAAGGGGTGGTGAATTTTATCGAGAGCCTTTTCAGCATCTATTGAGATAATCATGTGGTTTTTGTCATTGGCTCTGTTTATGTGATGGATTATGTTTATTGATTTGTGTATGTTGAACCAGCCTTGCATTCTAGGGATGAAGCAGACTTGATCATGGTGGATAAGCTTTTTGATGTGCTGCTGGATTTGGTTTGCCAGTATTTTATTGAGGATTTTTACATCAATGTTCATCAGGGATATTGGCCTGAAATTTTCTTTTCTTGTGTCTCTGCCAGGGTTTGGAATCAGATGATGCTGGCCTCATAAAATGAGTTAGGGACAATTCCCTCTTTTTCTATGGATTGGAATAGTTTCAGAAGGGATAATACCAGCTCCTCCTTGTACCTCTGGTAGAGTTTGGCTGTGAATCCATCAAGTCCTGGGCTTTTTTTGTTGTTGTTGGTAGGCTGTTAATTACTGCCTCAATTTCAGAATTTATTATTGGTCTATTTAGGAATTCAAATTCTTCCTGGTTTAGTCTTGGGAGGGTGTATGAATCCAAAAATTTATCCATTTTTTCTAGAGTTTCTAGTTTATTTGCGTAGAGATGTTTATCATATCCTCTGATGGTAGTTTGTATTTCTGTGGGATCAGTGATGATGTCCCCTTTATCATTTTTTATTGTGTCTACTTGATTCTCCTCTCTTTTCTTCTTTATTAGTCTGGCTAGTGGTCATCTATTTTGTTAATCTTTTCAAAAAACTAGCTCCTGGATTCATTGATTTTTTGAAGGATTTTTCATGTCTCTAGCTCCTTCAGTTCTGGTCATATATTAGTTATTTTTTTGTCTTTTGCTAGCTTTTGAATTTGTTTGCTCTTGCTTCTCTAGTTCTTTTAATTGTGATGTTAAGATGTCGATTTTAGATCTTTTTTGCTTTCTGATGTGGGCATTTAGTGCTATAAATTTCCCCCTAAATAATGTGTTAGCTATGTCCCAGAGATTCTGATACATTTTATCTTTCTTCTCATTGGTTTCAAAGAACTCTGTTATTTCTGCCTTAATTTCATTATTTACCCAGTAGTCATTCAGGAGCAGGTTATTCAGTTTCCATGTAGATGTGTGGTTTTGAATGAGTTTCTTAATCCTGAGTTCTAATTTGATTGTACTGTGTTCTGAGAGGTTGCTTGTTATGATTTCTGTTCTTTTCCATTTGTCGAGGAGTGTTTTACTTCCAAACAATCCTAAAATGTTTATGGAATCGCAAAGAAGCCCAAAAAGTGAAAACAATCCTGAGTGAGAAGATGAAGCTGGAGGTATCAACCTAAAAAATGAGAGAAAACATTTGTAAATCATATATTTGATAAGGGGTTAATATCCAAACTATATAATTACCTCATACAACTCAATGCAAAAAATAATCCAATTAAAAATGGGCAAAGGACCTGCATAGGCATTTTTCCTAAAAAGACTTACAAATGACCAATAGCTGCATGAAAAGATGTTCACCATCATGAATCATCTGGGAAATGACAATCAAAACCACAAGATACCATCTCACACACATTAGCATGGCTTCTACCCAAAAGATGAAAAATTATAAGTGTTTGCAAAGATGTAAAGAAATTGGAACCCTTGTGCACTATTGGTAGAAATATAAAATGGTACAACCTTTATAAAAAACAGAATGAACCTTTCTCAAAAAATTAAAAATGGGGGGGCACATTGGCTTACACCTGTAATCCCAGCACTTTGGGAGGCCGAGGCAGGCAGATCACCCGAGGTCAGCAGTTTGAGACCAACCTGGCCAACATGGTGAAGCCCTGTCTCTACTAAAAATACAAAAATTAGATGACCATGGTGGTGTGTGCCTGTAATCCCAGCTACTCAGGAGGCTGGGACAGGAGAATCACTTGAACCCGGGAGGCAAATATTGCAATGAGCCAAGATCACACCATTGCACTCTAGCCTGGGCAACAGAGCAAGACTCTGTCTCAAAAAATAAAAATAAAAAATAGAACTACTATATGATCCAGAAATCCCACTTGTACATATATATCCAATAATAATAATAATAATAATATCAGTAGACTGGCACCCCCAGGTTCATTGTGGCATTTGATTCATAGTCACCAAGATAGGGAAAAAACCTAAATGTCTGTCAATGGATGAATGGATAAAGAAAATGTGAGATATATATATATATATATATATATATACACAAAAGCTATCTACCTATCAGTCACATATGTTTTACAAAATATACAATGGAATACTGTTTGGCCTTTTAAAAAAGAGGGAAATCCTGCTACTTTCAACAACATGGATGAACCTGGAGGACATTAGTGAAATAAGCTAGACACAGAAAGACAAATCCTGCATGATCTCACTTCTATGTGGAATCTAAAATGATAAAACTCATAGAATCAGAGAGTAGAATTGTGGTTGCCTGGGGCCTCAAAGTGGTGGTGGGTGGGATGAGTGAGAAGTCCTCAAAGGGTACAAAGTTTCAGCTATGCAAGATGCATCTCTGGAGATCTAATGGAGAGCATGGTGACCATGAGTAATAATACTCTATTGTATAGAGGAATCCCCTTTATCCTCAGGGTATACATTCTATAACTCTCTGTAAATGCCTGAACCCATGCATAGTACTGAACCTTGTATACAATATACTATGCTTTTTTCCTATGCCTCCATGACTCATAGAGTTTAGTTTATAAATTCAACTAAGAAATTAACGGGAACTAATTATAAAATAGAACAATTATACCAACATACTGTAGTAAAATTTATATGAATCTGATCAGTGTCTCTCTCTGAATATATCTTATTGTACTACCTCACCAATTTTTGAACCCTGGTTGACTACAAGTAACTGAAACTGCAGAAAGCAAAACTGTGAAAAAGGGAGGAGCCATCTTACTTGAAATTTGCTAAAAATTTTTAAGGGTCCTCATCAGTAAACAAACAAACAAACAAACAACAAAAAAAAAACCTGTTTTCTACCCCTCAAAAAATTTCTTCTGCTGTTCCTTTGTACTCAAATAATCTCCTCACCCTTAATCATTAGTGGCCACTGGTGTGCTCTTATCTCTATAGCTTTGCCTTTTCCAGAATTGCTAATAAGTAAAATCACGCACTATGTAGCTTTTGAGTCTACCTGACTTCAGTATCTTTTTAAAATTCTAAACATAATCAAATCTATGATGAATATGTTAATTACCTTGAGTATGGTGGTCACTTCACACTGTAAATATATATCAAATTATCAAGCCATACATTTTAAATATACACAATTCCTATTTGTCAATTATACCAATAAAGCTGGAGGGAAAAAAGAAATCTTATTATCTAGTTACCATATAAAAATACATTAAATATATTGCCACATAAGAACGTGATTTTTAAAAAATAAATTTGGTAATCTTATTTCCAGTAATTAAAACATCTGAAAAAAAGTATTAATAAAGATACTTGACACTAGCATTTTAAGATTATAGGTAGAATTTGTCAATGAGAAAATTATTGAAAGAAGCCAGACTCAAAAATTTACATAGTACATGATTTCATTGATAAGCAGTTCTGGAAAAGGCAAAGCCATCGGAATGTTGTGGAACATTAATTTAGTCTACTAGCAACTGAAAAACCTATGGGGAGGGAGACATTAAAAAGAAAAATTGAAAAGACACAAATAATGAATAAATTAATTTAAAAGGAGACCTCCTTAAAGATCTTTCAGCCATTAAAATAAAAGTATATTCAGGAGGCTGAGGTGCTTGAGCCCAGGAGCTTGAGGCTGCAGTGAGTTATCATCACACCTGTGAATAGCTCCTGCACTCCAGCCTGGGCAATATAGTGAGAGTTTATTTGTTAAAAATAAAGTAATAAAACATTTTAAATAGGATACTATGGAAACTTTGTGTTTGTTTGTTTTTCTTTTTTTTTTTTTTTTCAC
>NW_012111697.1:2726840-2755789 GCF_000951035.1 Colobus angolensis palliatus
TCCTGACCTCGTGATCTGCCTGTCTTGGCCTCCCAAAGTGCTGGGATTACAGGCTTGAGCCACCGCGACCGGCCTGTGTTTATTTTTAAAACTAGGTGAGATTTTTAAATTCCAAAAAACATTCAAATACTGACATGAGAAGATAGAGAAACCCTGAATAATCCTTAAGGGTGAACCGTGAATAGGAGGCCTAGGCTGCCTCCTATATTCAATCCTAGGAAGACGGTGTTGCTTTTATTTTCCTCCAGCACTGTTTCTTCAGTCAGAATGGACTTAGATCAATGAGAAATGCCGCATTTCAGGCATTGTTTATTGTGAAAGCTTTGCTTGGGGAACTGCACCTGAACTGGGAGGGCAGTGAGTGGTGTATGGACACTGAATGACGACATGATTAGGATCATGTAAAAGACTGTTAGGAAAGCAAGGCTTTCCTGAACTAACATGGACATGGAGGTGTCCTCCAATGTTGTAAGATGTTCTGGATCAGACAATGATACATGAACATTTCAAGGTGAACCTCATGCACATTAACTTCAATTCCCAAATAGCGATGCTACTGAATGGTGGTGCGAAATGTTAGACTGCTACTGGACATCTCTCACCCCACCAATAACACTGAAAATGCTGAATATGCTTTTTATTTGTCCTTTCATAAATCTACGTTAATTTAGAGTCAAGTGAACGCCTATTGTGTCTGTTTTATTGCCCATAAGAATCTGCAACTGTTGCTGGTGGCCATGCAGTCCTCTAATTGTCTATGAAACCAAATTAAAATTTTAAAAGCTTTTGCAAAGAAAATCCCAGGCAAATGACTTTTTCTGGGACATTCTAGCAAATACTTAAGGAGGAAACCAATCTTACACAAATTCTTCCAAAGAATAAATAATGAGGGTATCTTGTCTGTATCGGTCAGTGTTCCTGCAGGAAAGAAATGGCAAACTCACACTGGACACCTGAGGAGAGTTTAATGAATGACTCTTGGCTCTGGTGTGAGCAAAGTTAAGGGAAGTCAGTAAGAAAACACCTGGCCAGGAGTGGTGGCTCACGCCTATAATCCCAGCACTTTGGGAGGCCGAGGCGGGCAGATCACCTGAGGTCAGGAGTTCGAGGCCATATTAGTCAGATATGGTGAAACGCTGTCTCTACTAAAAATACAAGAATTAGCCAGGCATGATGGTGGGCGCCTGTAGTCCCAGCTACTCGGGAGGCTGAGACAGGAGAATTGCTTGAACCCGGGAGGCAGAGGTTGCAGTGAATTGAGATCACGCCACTGCACTCCAGCCTGGGTGACAGAGCAAGACTCTGTCTCAAACAAAACAGAACAAAACAAACAAACAAACAAAAAAACAAGGATAGAAAAAGCAAAATACCCAAAGGGAGACAAAGAAAAGGAGCTGTTCCTATGATGCAGTGAGACCTGCAACTGCAGGAGAGGTCAAACTCATGGGACCTTTGGCCATCAGTAGAGGGACGCAGCCACTGCCAATCTGCAGCCCAAAGGGAAATCAGCTGGGAGCAAATCACTTCATCTCACTCTCTTCGTCCTTCCCATGTCCTGCCATATCTCCAATGTGTCAACACCCCAAAAAACAAAGGGCAACATAGCCCAATGTTGCAATCCAGAAAAGGCCATGTTCTGGTGTACGGAGCAGGTTGGGGAAAGGGTAGCCTAGATCTTGTAGAATAAATGGAAATCACCACTATATTCCTCAGTTAATTTAATGAGGCTGCTATAATCTTGACAGCAAAATTCAACCACTCAGGGACACAGACAAAATTTTCCACACAAGATATTGGCAAAATGAGATTATATATAAAATAATACTACATGCTGATTAAGGCAGATCTATACCAGAAATACAAGCCAGGTTTCATATTAAAAAATCATTTGATATACTTTAAAACATTAACAGAACTAAGAAAAAAAACATATGCACATTTCATTAAATGTAAATAAGATGTCTTATAATATTCATCACCTTGTTTAAAAAATGTTCTCAGGCTGGGTGCGGTGGCTCACGCCTGTAATCACAGCACTTTTGGAGGCCAAGGCGGGTGGATCACTGGAGGTTAGGAGTTGGAGATCAGCCTGGCCAACATGGCGAAATCCCGTCTCTACCGAAAATACAAAAATTAGCTGGGCGTGGTGGTGCGCGACGGTAGTCCCAGCTACTCCACTGGCTGAGACAGGAGAATCACTTGAACCTAGGAGACAAAGGTTGCAGTGAGCTGAGATTGTGCCACTGCACTCCAGCCTAGGAGACAGCGACTCTGTCTAAAAAAAAAAAAAAAAAGAAGAAGAAAAAGAAAATAGAAACAATAATATATCCTTAATCTAACAAAGAGCATCTACCTAAAACTCCTAAATTAAACTTCCTATTTAATGGTGAAATATCAAAAATTATCCCTTTGATTCTGGATGAAGGGTATCCAGAGAAGAAGGAAAGAATAGGGCAAGGAGGAAGAGACAGGAGAGGACAGGGGGGAAGAGGATGGGGAGAAGAAGGGAGTGTGAGCTGCACCCTTGTAACCTGCCTGCCCCAGCTCCTCCACAGCAGGCTGTCCTCCCCACCCTCCCCACCCCTCCACATTGGACCACTCTCCACTCAGCAGACTCTCGAGCTACAGCCCGTATCCAGGAAATCTCATCTCCCAAAGCCCTGCCCAGAACTCTAAAGTGAAGCCAGAGTTGAGGGAGCTCCTCCCCCAGTGTCAACCTGGCTCCCACCTCCCAGTACGGGAGAAAAGCAAAGCGGGTGAGCTGGGAGGAGTGCAGGCTTTGGGGACAGGCCATTCTCCAGGTGCCAGCCTGGCCGCAGGGCCAACGGTGCCTGGCAGAGAACCACAGGGCTTAGTAAGCAGAGGCCATGCAAGCCCCAAGGTCAGATTTGAGTGCGAGCCAATGTGGCCAGGCAGGCAGGGGGCCTGGATGAGGTGCCCAGAAATCCTATCAGCACCACTGGGTCCCCTAGAAGAAGCTCAAGTTCCCAAAACAGCTCGGGATTAGAGGTTAGGGATTAGTCAGACCTCACCTTGGACAGCAGTCCCAGCCCTGTCTCAACCCCAGGGACACCAGGGCATGGGGCTGTCACAAGGAAGTAGGTGGCTCAAGGCCAGGTGCCTGTGCCTTGGCTGAGGGACACGGCTCAGGTCAATTTGCTCCATGACTCCTGGGACCCTACAGACTTCCCTCCCTGTTCTGCTGCAGCCCAGTGCACAGCCCGCTGCTCTGCTGTGCCAGGTTGTATTGTGTTGAGTTGTGCTGTGTTCCTGCAGACGCCCTGTCTGGGAGCTCTAGGGCCCTGGCCTCTAAGAAGCCCCAGCCCCAAGTCAACCTCAGGCAAGGCCTGCATCCCTGCTGCCTCCACTTCCCTCGCTCAGCCTTGAAGCTCCCGCTGACCCCTCTGCCACTCATCTACTACCCATCATCCCCACTTAAAGGCCAGGAAGCAGCAAGGGCCATCTCCCCCCTCTCTCCACCCTTTCTCTCTTCCCTCTATCCTCCAGGACACACAACTCCAACAGAAACCAGAAATCCTGCAAACGCTCTGACCCACCCACTGACCCCAGGGCACCTACTGCCCAGGTGTTTGGCACAGGGGATGCCCCCACACTGGCCCCATCATGTACCCTCGTGGCCCCGAGGCTGCAGCACAGGATTCCTGTCTGGCCCTGGGCGTGCCCTGGGCCCTGCTCTCTGCCATACCTCACAGGACAAACCCATACAATTACTGTCCTCCCTCTGAAATGGTGGGTGTAGGGAAGGCCTCGCAACCCTCCTGTGCCTAGGCCCCTCACCCCCACACTCTGGCTGGCTGCATCTGCTGCCCAGAGCCCTTGCTCACAAGGCGTGCAGCCCAGACCACGGTGATGGCAAGGGAGGCCCTTCCTAAGCCTAGAGATGGTCTAAACCTTCACGGAACTGCTGGTCCCAGTGCCAGCCAGAGTCCCAGGTGAGGCTGAGAAGGCTCAGAGTGGTGCATGGGAGCTGTCTGATATCAACCCTCTCCTGGAGGTAGATGATGTCTCCAGCCTGGTGACCTCCCCGGCCTCCAGCTATCACCACCCCCAGTGTCCCTAAGGCTGAAGGTGCAAGCTTGCCCTGGCCCTAGCATACAAAGTGCACGACCTGGTCATGTCATGCAGGTGAGGATACCTGTGTGCCAGGTAACCTCAGGCGGGCATGGTGGCACTTGTGGGGCAGTCCTGTAACCTGCAGTGTGGTGGGTGGGACGGATGTGACACAGGCAGGAACTTCCCCTGATGGCAGTTGAGGACCCACATGTGTATTAGGTGGGCGCCGATTGGAGTGGCTGGGCACAGGCAGGTGAATGAGTGACAGCTACACAAACTCCACCACTGAGCACGTCACTCCCAGGGCAAAGCACATCAGAGCCACAGGCCCAGTCCTGGGAGGCCCAGAGGGGCCTCAGGTCCCCAGGAAGCCTCCTGGCCCTCTTTACTCTAGGAGGACCCCCACTCCTTCTAAAGAGCCCCCCTCCCCCCCCGCCACCGCAAGCCGGCTCCACCTGTAGCTGTGGGCGTGGGAGGGTCACAGAGTGCTCTGGGGGCCAGCGAAGTCAGGAAGATGGACGGAGGGTGGACCTCTGCTCCCTGACCCCGCCCTCTGCGGCCCTCCTGGAGTCCACACCTTTCAGCTGCAGTCTCCCAGCCTTTGTCCCCAGGACGAAGCCCACTAGGCCAGTGCAGCTTTATGTTCCCCTTGGGGAGGGTTCCCAGATTGTGCAAAGTGAGGAAGGGTCCCCTATCCCTGTCCCGCAGGACCCCCATTCCAGGCCTCCCCTATCTCTCCCTGTCTCTCTCAGAGGCAGAGGCATTCAATTAAAATTTAATTTAAATATTAAAAAGAAAGTAAAAAATTCAAATATACACCAACAGTAGACTGCTCTGGCTTGCATACAAAGAGGTCCATTGCCCCTTTGGGTGGGCCGGGCAAGGTCAGGGTCTAAGAAGCGCCTCTGGTGAGGGGGGGTTCAGGCTCTGATGGCTGTGGGAGGAGTGACTCCTCCCAGGATGAGGGTCTCTGTCCTCCCAGCGCTCACTCAAGTTCTGTATTTCCAAGTCCTTTCAGAGAGCGTAACGCACAAGAGAACGCCCATTTGTGTCACAGATACGTGGCCGCATGCATTTCCAGGAAATGTCCTTGGCGAACTACAGCTGGCACAGTCCAGCCCAGGGCGTTCTGTGAGCTGTAGTCTCCGGCAAGTGCATTTCAAAAAAACCTCAAAACCATAGAAGCTGGACAGCGTAGCAGCAGGGTTTGGCAAGAGAGGAGATCTTTTGCTAGCAAAGGCGAAAGCTCGCGCGGTACCAGTAAGCTCTCTCCATGCCCCCGGAAAGAAATATTGGTGTGAGCGCACGCTGACCCAGAAGAGTTTGCCATGGCCGCACGGTTTTCTGGGAAGTGTAGTTTCTTGGTCCCGGCGCTATTGTCCTTAAAAGTAGAGGGTAGCCCTTGGTTCCGAGGAGTATCTCTCACCACAGGATGACTGTGTGCCCCAGGACACTTCGCGCATGGTCCAACTGGCTGGCTCTGGGATAACAGCCCCAGGCGGTTTAGTTTCTTAGGAAACCTAGACCGGTTTGCCCGCGGTGCGCCAGGTCCGCGCGGCCGCAAAGACTCCTGGGAAGTGTGGTCTTCCGGTGCCGGCGGTTCGCGGATGATTCTGGGAAATGTCGATCGGCCGTGGGCTGCGCACGGTGTGCGTCCTGCGGTAGCCTCAGGCCTGACGGCGACTCCTAGGTTGAGGGACGATTCTGGGCAGTGTCGTTCCCGGAGGTCGGCGGCCGTTGCCCGCTCACCAGCGACCCGAGGCGTCAGGTCCGCAGAGGTGCGGGCTCGGGGCGCCTGCGGGGACGGTGAAGCCCCGCCGAGGACTCCGGCCAGTGTGAGTCCCGGGGGCGGCGGCGGGGCTCAGGCCCTGGGTCTGCCCCGCGGTGTGACCCTGGCCGGTACCTTGGCTTTTCCTGGGCTCCTTGTCCTCCTGTGTAAACGCGGGGTGATGACGGCGCCGACATCTTGGCGCTGTTGTGAGAGCGAAGTGGGCGCGTGAGCAGACGCCAGCCACAGTTGTCTTTGGGTTATGTCGTCATGAAGCCGGCGCTTTGCAGTTGTGTAACCTTGAACAAATGGGTTCAGTATCTTGGAATTTCAGTTTTGTCATTGTTTAAAAAGAAATCTGAAATAATGTGAATGCAGACCGTGCATAGTAATGAAGATCGAACGAGCTGATGGTTGTTACCGTTGTTTTATGAGACTTTTATGTACAGAATAATTGATTTTCCCCGCAGGTGGCACCGGATAAATGGCTAGCCCTTGCGGAGGAACAACCTGTTAGTTCCCAGAGAGAGATTGGCGCCCTAAAGAGTGATTACCACTGTGCCTTTCCATTATGGTGTGTCACAGGTGCCGCAAGATAAACCTGATTTTTCATGACTGCTTTTCCTTGCCCTCAGGACACTGCCCATCTCTAAGATAAGAGCCTGGAAAGAGGACTCTGTTGGCTGTTGGGAAATTGCAGAGTAATGTCTCAGGTAAGTCAGTGTGTCACCAAATCTTCCTGAAACACTTTATCAGGACTGTGTGTTTGCTTTGCTTTTCCTGCCTGTTCCCACCTAATCAAGTCTATTTAAGGGATTGAATCTATGGTTCCATCCATATATATAGGAAGGATGGAGCCCACAAGGTATTGTCCTCCTCACCCAGTGTTCCTCTTTTCTACAGTTTTCTGCTATAAGACTTTCTAGTCTTGCCAACGTTTTAAAACTACAATTCACAATGCAACTTTGGAATGTAAGGTTATTTGCTTTATGGTTGTCAAAACTATACCATGTAGTCTCAAGTGAAGAGATGTTTGCCGTCATCCTTGATTCTCCCTTTGACTTACAACTCTTATTCAGATCCTCTAGTTGGAGCTAAGTTATACACTGTATACAGAATCTGACGGTTAGTTAACCCATCACTACCACTACTACCCCGGTAGTGCTAGCGATAAAGCCACCTGGATTGTTGCGGAATCCTAGCTGGATTCCCTCCATCTGCCCTTAACTCTCATCGGTCTGTTCTTAGTACAGCTGTTATTGTGATCTTACTGTTATATAAATTCCTATCATTCCTCAACCTAAAAGTTTTCAGTGGCTCTGAGTTACTTCTGCAATGACCTATTTGTACAATTAGGCCATTACCTCTCTGATCCCACCTTCCTTCTCTGCTTCCTCATTCCTGTGAGCTCCAGCCACTGTCACCAGTTGCTGTGCCATCCACGTGAAATACTCTTCCCCGACATAGGCACAAGCTTGCATTCTTATCTTCTTCGTGTGTTTGCTCCGTGGTTACTTTCTCAGAAAAGCGTCCCTGAATGCCTATTTGCAATTGCGGTCATCTTTCCTCGCCTAGCACTTCCACTTCTCCATCACTGCTTTGTTGTTTTCCACGGCACGTGTCACTCACTAGCTGATGTACTGTATATTCAGTATACGCACGTGCTCATTGTTTGCCTCTTCCTGGTGGGAGAAATGTTTTTTCTTTTTTGTTGTCTGTTATAGCTTCAGTACCCAGAGTGGTACCTGGCACCAAATAGATGCTTAGTAAGTAATTGTGGAGTGAGTAAGATGAGTAATGAAGAACTGATGGGGCAGAATCATGGCATGGAACGTGAAGCTTGCACAGGAGAGAACATGAGTAGCAGATGTACATGTTGGGTGAAGTCTGTTTTCTTGGAGAAATTAGATAATTAGAATTGAAAAACTGGTGTGGTGGTACATGCCTCTTTTTCCAGCTATTCGAGAGGCCGATGAGTTGAGAAAATTTCTTGAACCCTGTGGTATGAGGCTGCATAAGCTATGTTTATGTCACTGCACTCCAGCCTGGCGACAGAGCAAGAAAAAAGTAACAGCTAAAGTGAACTCATGCCAAAATCATTAATTGGTTCATCTTCTAAACACTTACGAAGTACCTGTTAGGAAAAGTTGTAGATGAATTTCGGTGTACACCGACACACAGGACTTCATGTTCTAATGCAGTATTGTCTAAGAGGACTTTCTGCAGTGGTGGAAGTGTTCTGCATGTGTACTGGTCAGTACGGTAGCCACCAGCCCTGTATGACTATTGAGTCCTTGAACTGTGGCTTAAGCAACTGAGGAATTGAATTTTAAATTTTATTTATTTTATTTTTAGATTTTAATTAATTTAAATGTATGTAGCCAAATTGCCTAGTGGCTACTGTATTGAGGATTGCAGCACTGGTAGAAAAGTAAGAAAGCATAAGAAGTTAAAATAAGTGCTAGGACAGATACCCTATGTTCTTTTGGGGACAGAGATGAGTGAACACCCCAGGCTGCCCAGGCAACTGAAGGGGAAGAAAGAAGCATCCCTGGCTCTAACTTGTAATAACCTGTTCATCATAAAGCAATGATAAATGTTCTTTTGATTTGGGATAAAGGGAATTAACTAACACAGTGGCAACTACAATTAACAGGTGAATTTAGGATAAATTATGTGTAGCAAATTGAACTGTCAGGTCTTACTTGATTATTTGGAAAATGTATGTATTGGATTGTATCTGCTTGGCTATAAAAAAGATGAGATTTCTTCTTGTCCTTTTAATCTCGTTAGTGGATTGCCTGTGAAGTGCATCACAGTTGATTTAATGCTTATTAAGTAATAAAACTGTGTTTTTTTTTTCTACATTTGTGAAGAGGATTTTCTGCCATTGGCAGGAGATTTGAATTTTAATTATTTTCCCAACACCTGGCAAAAGTAAATTCTGCCTTTAAAACCAAAGACCAGTATCACTGGTGAATATGCATGCAAAATATCCAAATAATGTAATACAATGCTGAATTAACTGTCAGACCTAAAAAATTACCACAGGCAAGCAATTTGTTTCACAAATCAAAGACAGTAATAATGCTGTATTAAATGGATGTATTTTTTGTACATAATTTAATTTGACTAGCCAATAAACTATTATTGAATATTTAAGCTTCCAAAGTTTTACTATTTTAAGTAATATTGTGAAATGAGTACTATTGAAAGGAATTTCTAAGCACATCTGTGAGCATTTCCTTAGAGTATTTTCTTTGAAATGTACCCTTTTATTTTTTTCCCTTTCCTTTCAGGTCCTATTTAAGGACTATCTAAGACAGTGGTCCCCAACCTTTTTGGCACCAGGGATCAGTTTTGTGGAAGACAGTTTTCCCACAGAAGTGGGAGGTGGTGTTTTGGGGATGAAACTGTTCCACCTCAGATCATCAGGCATTAGTTCAGTTCACATAAGGGGTGTGAATTGATCCCTTGCACGCGCAATTCACAGTAGCGATTGTGCTCCTATGAGAGTCTAATGCCATAGCTGATCTGACAGGAGGTGGCGCTCAAGTGATAATAGTCGTTTGCCTCCCAGTCATCTCCTGCTATATGGCCCGATTCTTAACAGGCCACAGACCTGTACCAGTCTGTGGCCCAGGGGGTTAGAGACACCTGATCTATGACATGAAACCATCCTTCAGTCTTTTCACTAAGGGTCTCATATTTTAATTATTAAATGTCTGTCAGTACAAAGTTTAAGTATATACCATAAATATATTTTTCTTTTTTGTTTATGAATCAGTTATGTGTATGTTTTAGTCCATTGGTGCTGCTGTAACAATACCACAGACTGAGCAATTTATGAACAATAGAAATTGACCTCTCATGGTTTTGTAGCCTGGGAAGTGCAAGATCAAGGGGCAGGCATCCGGCAAGGGCCTTCTTGCTGTGTCCTTTTATGGTGGAAAGGCGAGGAGAAGAGAGAGAACCAAAAAGGGGCCCAAATGCATTTATTAAATAAGCCAGTTCTAATGATGATGACATTAGTCCATTCATGAGGGCAAAGCCCTCAAGGCATAATCATCTCCTAAGGTCTTACCTCTCAAAACTGTTACAATGGCGATTAAGTTCAATACATGCTTTTTGGGGGTCACAATCAAACCATAACAGTGTATGTCTGTGAGTCTTTAATATAAAGGTTTTTTTAAAAAAATTTTTGAGACAGAGTCTTGCTCTGTTACCCAGGCTGGAGTGCAGTGGCGCAACCTCTGCAGACTCTTGGGTTCAAGCCATTCTCCTGCCTTAGCCTCCTAAGTAGTTGGGATTACAGGCATGAGCCACCACACCTGGCTGCCCATTTTTTGTGAGCCTTAGTGGATCATCCTGAGTATCCCATTTGAGAGACAATCACTTTAGCCTCATTTTTTAAATTACTTACCTAGCACTTAAGCTGTAAAAGATATAACTAAATACTTGACCCTGTGCTGTCAAATGTCAAATACTGATTTTTTAAAATTCGTGTATTTCTGTAACTTTTAGCAAAATTAACTCTACTGAAGCAAAGCTCTTATATTTGTTTCTCACCCTTATTGTATAATAATTCTAATCACATACCTGTCCCCCTTATTGTATAGTAATTCCAACTACATGCTGTCCTATTATTACTTAACTGAGATCACATTCCCAATCATTGCCACAATTCCTGAATCTTACTCCATTTCTCCCACAACCAGGCTAATTTTACCCTTTCTTCAGTGACATAAGAGGCCTGGGCTATGCATGAGCCTAAATATATTTGTTATTTCAGGTGACATTTAGTGATGTGGCTATAGACTTCTCTCATGAAGAGTGGGGATGGCTCGATTCTGCTCAGAGGGACTTATACAAGGATGTGATGGTCCAGAATTATGAGAACCTGGTCTCTGTAGGTAAGGATATCACCCCTTCCACTCCAATAGGGGCTCTTTTGCCACTCTGAATTGCTGGAGATCCTCCTAACTAAATGGCTGAATTTCTGTAGCATGTTCCCAAAGAAATGTGCGGCTCTGTTGTGCCCTGCCTGAAGCTTATCTTTCCATTTCATTGAACACCCTTCATCCCTTCTTGTGGTCCCTCATGTGATGCCTCTCATAATAGAGGACCACAGCTTAAACAATTCTATATTCTTCCTGTAAGCAGGTCTTTCCGTAACTAAGCCATATGTGATCATGTTACTGGAGGATGGAAAAGAGCCCTGGATGGTGGAGAAAAAACTGTCAAAAGGTATGATTCCAGGTGAGTCATGGTGAACGAGACTAAGGAAGATTTTGTTAAAGATGTTTATGGAGAATGTGGAAGCATTTTAGGGATACTGTCTTCAAAGATCTCAGATAGAAATGAAAAAATGAGGGATATTTAGCTTAGATTTTCAAAACAATTGTTCCTCTATCCCAAATTATTATCTGTATCACTCATGTCATCTAATCAGGGTTAGAGGTTTTTGCCATCATAATAATTCAATTGTTACTCTGTTCATGACAAAGTAAGGCAAATTATTCTTTCTTAAATCTACTTAAAGAAAAACATACTGATAGTTTTAGGCTAAGAAAAGCTGTCAGTTAGATGGGAAATCACTTTTCTAAAGCTGAGCCTTATAGATGAAATATGAACATATTAGAGGAAAAAAGGAACATATATAAAGATGTTTCTAGGAATAATATTTTCTAATGTCCAGTAAATGACATAATTCACAGTTTCTTCATAACCTCAGAAAGCCTAAATCTTTGTCAGATATAAAGAGCATTTAGATTATTTTGTTCTTACTGAAACTGTTTAAAGTAGAAATATCAATTCTGTATTTAAGCGTGTTAATCTGGCAGCAAATTGAGATTAATTGAATGTTGGAGAAAAAGGCTATGAGACAAAATGCAGTCTTTCACACATGAATATAGGCACAAAATGATGGCTTGGAATCCAGAATGCCTTCCACATTTTATTTTGATAATTTCCTTTTTTTCCATACTATTTCATCCATTACGCATATTTTTCCCATTTCCGTTGTCACACTCTGTTCCTACTTCTGTGAACTTTGTATTCTCTGCTCCATTTGAGCATTGTTCAGAAATCATTGAAATATTTGAGTTGTCAGAGCTATGTGTTTTGTGGGGGCTTCATTTCTAATCCAGTTCTCCTAATTCCACTGTAGAAGTTACTTTTCAAGAAGTTGAAAAAAAAAAAAAAAAAGCAGTGCTTTACTTTCTTGATGTATTTCAGATTGGGAATCAAGATGGGAAAGCAAGGAATTATCAACAAAGAAGGATATTTATGATGAAGATTCACCCCAAACAGTAATAATAGAAAAAGTTGTAAAACAAAGTTATGAATTTTCAAATTCTAAGGAGAATTTGGAATATATAGAGAAGTTGGAAAAGAAGCATGGAAGTCAGGTAGAGCATTTCAGACCAGCAACTCTCACCTTTAGAGAAAGCCCCACTCCAGACAGTGTTTACACCTTTCATTCAAAGTCTACTCTTTTTGAAACACAAAAAATTTCTGCTGAAGGGAATTCACACAAATACGATATATTAAAGAAGAACTTACCAAAAAAGTCAGTTATAAAAAATGAGAAAATCAGTGGTGGAAGGAAACTATTGAATTCTAATAAAAGTGGGGCAGCCTTCAACCAGAGCAAATCTCTTACCCTTCACCAAACTTGTAGTAGAGAGAAAATCTATACATGCAGTGAATGTGGGAAAGCCTTTGGCAAACAGTCAATCCTCAATCGCCATTGGAGAATTCATACAGGAGAGAAGCCCTATGAATGTCGTGAATGTGGGAAGGCTTTTAGCCATGGCTCATCACTTACACGACATCTGATAAGCCATAGTGGAGAGAAACCTTACAAATGTGTTGAATGTGGGAAGGCCTTTAGCCATGTGTCGTCACTTACTAACCATCAGACCACTCACACTGGAGAGAAACCATATGAATGTATGAACTGTGGAAAGTCTTTTAGTCGTGTGTCCCATCTTATTGAACATCTAAGAATTCATACTCAAGAAAAACTCTATGAGTGTCGTATATGTGGAAAGGCCTTCATTCATAGGTCATCTCTCATTCACCATCAGAAAATCCATACTGGAGAGAAGCCTTATGAATGTAGAGAATGTGGGAAAGCTTTCTGCTGTAGCTCACACCTTACTCGACATCAAAGAATTCACACTATGGAGAAACAATATGAATGCAACAAGTGTCTCAAAGTCTTTAGTAGCCTCTCATTTCTTGTTCAGCATCAGAGTATTCATACTGAAGAAAAACCCTTTGAATGTCAGAAATGCAGGAAATCCTTCAACCAGCTTGAATCACTGAATATGCATTTGAGAAATCACATTAGATTGAAACCCTATGAATGCAGTATATGTGGGAAAGCCTTCAGTCATAGGTCATCCCTGCTTCAACATCACAGAATTCATACTGGAGAGAAACCTTATGAATGTATTAAATGTGGGAAAACCTTCAGCTGTAGTTCAAACCTTACTGTACATCAGAGAATTCATACTGGAGAAAAGCCATATAAATGTAATGAGTGTGGGAAAGCTTTTAGCAAAGGCTCAAATCTTACTGCCCATCAAAGAGTACATAATGGAGAGAAACTCAATAATGTGGTAAGTGTGGAAAAGCCTTTAGACCATGTGAATCACTATACGTGTGAGAAACCTTACAGAAGAGAAACTATATGAAGCAGTGTTTATCATGGTAATTTTCATTCGTAGATTCTCCCTTATTTAACATTAGAAAAATTTGTACTGGGGAAAGTCTTATGAATGTGGTGACTATAGGAAGACTTTTTAGCAAAGATGTAGGCCTGTTTGTCAGACGTTATACTGTAGGGAAATCATATGAAGACCATACATGTGGGAAAATCTTTGTCAGTATTAATCCCTTAATTGACATAAGTGTACTCACACTAGGAAAAAACCCTGTACATGTAGCAAATGTGGGAAAGGCTACAGGCAATAGGAATCTTTTACAAACACCTATAGGAGAGAAGCTGTATGAATGTAGAAAATTTAGAAATTGAGGGAAGTCTTCAGTTCCAAGTGTATCCCTTATTCTGCAGCAGAGAACTCAAAATGGAGAGAAATCTCATTTAAGAGATGTAGCAAAGTATTCACTAAGAGTGTTTATCTTGCTACACATCAGAAGATTAATGGTAGAACAACCTGAAGGATTTAGGAATTATGTGTAAATCTTTGCAGTCATGCTATTTGTAAACTGGATTCTACAGGAGAGCAAATAAATATAATAAAATATGCATTTCTTAGAGCAGTAGCTTGCAGTTTCAGTTGAGTTATACTTAGAAATTCTTTTTAGCTAGTGGACATGTGAAGATATTTAGTCACCCAGAGGAGCCAGTAAGTGTTATAATGTTGAAAATTAAAGCTGCAAAAGAAATAAAGTGATGTTAATAAAAGTTTTGGTATCTAATAAAATCATTTTGTATATCACAAACTCTTTTACTGTGACTATTTCTTGTAAAAAAAATTTCACTAAGATTAGCCTTAGCATAGCCTTTAGTTGGACACTAGCAAACCAAGAGAAAAATCACCTGCTCTTTGTACTGAGAATAGCAGTATTTTGATGAGGATTATTCAATTTCCAGTAGGCTTAATTAAATACATTTCAAGAAAATTTACTGAGCATCACTCATATGTATTACACAGGGATGGGATACAGGAATCCAGTAGTTCTGAGCTTAGTGGTATGTCAAAATCACTAGGCGGGTTTGTTAAAGCCCAGATTGCTAAGTCTGAATCTTAGAGTTTCTGTATGAGTTGATTTGAATTTGCATTTTTCATGTGTTCTTAGGTGACACACCATCCAGAAAGCACATTTTGATAACCATTGTAATAATGAACAAAACAATGTGATCTTTTTCTCACAGGGATGTTATCTGATGGATTACAAGTAAATTTGAAATAATTGTTTACAAGTGAACATACTATAAGAAATCAGAACAGGCTTAGCTGGATGTGATTTTTGAAATGAATCCTAAATGATGAACACTAATTATGTAATGAGTACTACTCATGTAGCTGTGTGCATCCTTGCTTGTGCCTTTGCGTGTGTGTATGTGGTGTACTGGGTGTTATTTTAGGTAAAGTGGACAGTCGAGTTCTGTCATACTTTCTGCAGCTGGACTCCATGTTCCCATGTCTAGTTTCAGATTCTGTTGTGACTTTGAGGTAGTACTGCTGGCAGCATCATTGGTTTCAGCAACCATTATTTCTCTATCCCTGGGTCATAGTTATGGGAGTTTACCTTGAAGTCACCAGTCCAGAAGTGTTCTCATTACTTTTACAGTCTACCTACCAATTTTGAAAGCACTAATTTACAGCAATATATGCCTTGAAATAGTTGAGAGTTTTTGTTCTCTGCACTGAACCTTGACAATTATGGTTTGTAAGGAGGGAGGATGGCTTCAGATATTCTAAGTTCTAGATAAGAAATGGAACAGTCTCACTGGCCCTGTGATTAGAATCCTATCTTGTGATTAAAAAGGTAATACAGATCAATTTGATTTGGAGTATATGGACACTGATGCAAGTGAAGGGCTGTGATATGGATTATGCTTCAGATTTTGTTGTTTATCTCAGGTGAGAGTAGTAAGGTATGTTGTTTTAAAAAGGAACATGTTATATATGATAATTATGGTGTGCAATGAGTGATAAGGTTTCTGATTTGCAACAAAATGTATCTCCTCTGATATATGTGCTACCTTAACTGAAAGCCAAAGCACAGAGGCATATTCCAATAGCAATTTGCAAGAGAAAGTAGGTTTGGAATGGGGTGGTAAATTTTTACTATTTTGCAGGGATTTTATCTGATTTATTTTTAATCATGAAATTTATATTGAAATTCTGTGGAACATTGAAGGATATTTGGAAGATTTTTAATTAAGGAAGGGCCGGGTGTAGTGGCTCATGTCTGTACTCCCAGCACTTTGGGAGGCAGAGGCAGGAGTATTGCTTGAGGCCAGGGGTTTGAGACCAGCCTGGGCAACATAGCAAAACTCATTAGTCTGTTAAAAAAATAAAAAATTACCCAGGTGTAGGCACACACCTGCAGTCCTAGCTATTCAGGAGGCTAAGTGGGGAGGGACTGCTTGAGTACAGGAGTTTTAAGGTCACAGTAAGCTGTCATCACACCACTGCTTTCCAGCCTGAACAGAAGAACAACACCCTGTCTCCAAAGTAAATAGAATTAAGGAAGCATGACGTGGTATCAAACAGTTGTAAGTATGGATAGACTGGCTACCACATATATACTTACGGGATAATGAGAGTAGCTTTCTTTTCTCCCATTCTGTGTCCTTTCTCTGCTCTCCCAAGCAACTGGTACCACAAAGATGAAGTAGTCCTATAATGCCCAGATTTTGTTTCCACTACACGTAGTTTACTGCTACCATGTCACTTTGTTATGAGAGGATTCATCGAAATACCTGTGCTTTGTCATTTAAAAAGCATTAGCATACACGTGATAATGTTTTACATTTCTGGATTTAAAGTGCCTTCACAATACAGAACTAGGAAAAAGAAGGCCATCTTTTTAAATGAAGATGGTTTTAAGAGAGCAATAAGAGACTTACTTTGCTATGATAGAAGGTTTGGCTGATGTCATAATGATGTTATGATGTCACTGACATTGTTTCCTCAGTTATACCTATTAACCATTTCTTGAGCATCCACTGTGGGCCTAATAGATAAGAACACTCCATATCCTTTAAGAACCCCAAGGTGTGTGTGTGAAGAGCATTAAGCTTTGGAGTCATGTTACCTGGGTTTAAATCCAAGTTGCATGTATACTGGCTTTGTGTGACCTTGGACAAACTATTTCACTGTGTCATGCCTCAGTTTCTCCATCTGTAAAATGGTAAAGCTATCTCATAGCATTATTATGAAGATTAAATGTATTAATTGGTGCAAAGTGTTTACAACAGTGCCTGGCCTCTCAATAGCATTCAGTAAGTATTAGCTATTGATTTCATCATCATTGTCTTCTCATGGTTGCTTCATCATTCTGGTCTCAAATGTCACATCTAATCACTTATCACTCTTATGTGTTTGCTGTTTAACATTTTTAGGGGAGAGCTCTTACAAAACTCCCCGGTTTCCTTCCAACACATTCTTAAGTATCTGAGCCATTTTGAGGGAGAGAATGTTTCTTGCCCTAAATAATCTGAGGAGAAACAAAGAGACCAGGTAGGAGATGAGATGGGAACTTAGCAGGTCTATGGGAAGGAAGGAGGGTGCCCTACAGATTTGGAAAATGGGCCGAGTGAAGGAGGCATCAGGCTTGCACATGAAGGAAAGGGGAGGCTTTACCCAGAGACCAGAGGCCTACAGTTATTTATCATCATCTCCCAATACAGAGTCCTGTGGGCTGGGTGCCACTGCTCTCACTCTTCCTAAATGGAGGTTACAGCCTGTCACTGAAGGTCACTGATGCCTAGAAAGTCAAACAGTTTCCTTGTTAGCCTTGGGCCAGTCAGATATGATTAGAGCTCAGTTGTTGGTAAACACCTAGAAAGAAGCAAGGCACATATCACTGAGCACTTCCTGGGAACTTAATTTTTTGCTGCTGAGGGGGAGTCAGTCTTTTAACAAATTGCGATTGTGTTAGAGAAAAAAGCTTTATATGCAGAAGTAATTGATGCAAGAAACAAGACAATGACAAGGCTATATGGCCCAAGAGGTGCAGAGTGTAAGCACTCTGGCATCAAAGATAAATAGGGAAAAATTAAAATGATCATAACACAATATTGTTAATAGCAGCATAAACTAAGCCTTGTGTTTGCACTGTGTGCTGCATTCAGACAATTAAATGTTCTCAGCTCTGGACCCAAATTCCTAAGTGTATTGGGACTGTCACTTGCTTACTCTATAAACTTGGGGAAGTCACTTCATTTCCTGATTTTTCCATCAAAATAAAAATAATTCCCATTTTACCAGGTGGTTGTGAGAGTTAAAAGACTTATAAAGCAAGCAACAAAGTGTCTCTACATGGAAGTTTGTTGCTGTGTTTTTCCTGCTTTTAATAATCTTTCCATACACTGTAAGGTAAATGCTGTAATTATGTTCATGCTAGTGACCTGAGCTCAGAGTCACACATCTTAGGAATATAGGCGACATTTGAACATTCAGTAAAAGACCACACCATATTGCCCTCCTAGGACAGATCTCAGAAACGGGTTTCTTTTGGCAAATATACAGGCTCTCTTGCCTCCTTGAACAAAAAATGTTGCCTTTGGCCATGCTGTTCCTTCTGCCTAGAATGTCCCATACCCCATTTATTACCATGCTTGCCTGCCGAGGGAGGCCTGCCTACCTTGCAAAGCTCACTAGGTGTGTCAAAGATGAACAAAGCTGGACATAATGATGGTGGTGAGAACAGACTTTAATTGGTAGTAACTATTGCAATGGGGAAAGGAATTTGGCATGAACTGAACCCAGCTTTGATTTGTACAGAGGTGAATGAGTATGTTAAAGGGAGGGCAAGGAAATAGGGAGGCGGTGCACAGTGTTGGGCACTGGGAACACACATCACACATTAGCTATCTCTGATACTCTCATCTAGAATTAAGATGGTTAATATTTCCCCTTTAAGCCTTTCTTGAGGAAAATGGAGGTGAAGGGTAGCAAGGTAGCTTGCACAAGGCCACAGCCCTGAGATAGGGCACAGCATGATCCAATCATGTCTCTGGATTCTGTAGGCCATGCTCTCCTGAGGATCTGCACATGCCACTGTACATGAATGGGGGATACTAAGAAGTTATAGTTCACACTTCTCCACTACATACCACCGATTGCCAGAAAGAGGAACTTTCTCTTGTAATACTTGATGTAAGTCTAGGACTCTGGACTGAGAGTTACCCTATCAGCAGGAAGAGAAGGCCTGAAGAATCCCAGGATGCCACGATCCTCCATGTCAGTGTGCCACAGCCATGTGGTTGAGGGTCCAAGAATATGAGATATTTAACACACCTGTGCTAGGAGGGAGGTGACGGCATCAGTACTCCAGACTCAGCTGAACTCTCTCCCAGGCCCTACAAAGGTGTCTAGATGGGTCCTATCATCCTTACTGGCCTTCCTAGCTTGGTCCCAAAGAGCCACCTGCTCCCCCAGGGTGGTGTGGTCAGACAGGTCATGTGACAAATGAAAGTCCACCATAGCAGTGCCAATAGTGCAACCCATAATAATGCAGGCTGCAGGAAGCACTTCTGTCCTAGGGTCTCATTTGGGCATATGAAGCACATCCTTCTAGGTAATGTAGCTCTTCACATTCTTTGAGGCAATGGCTAAGTAGCACCCAGAAGGTCACTAAGTGGAAGGAGCATCAAAAGACTCTTATGAAGAGAGTGGTACTTCATCTCTTAAAGGTGAGTACCCAGTTTTCCATATTTTACTGTCTGCAACAGATCACATAAATATTTAAAGAGAGATTATTTCAGATACTATGAAATACTACAAAACCAAATAGGTGGAGTATGATTTCAGGGAAAATGACCAAATAGGAAGTGCCACGAATCTGCCCCTGTACCTGAAAAACTATTCTGGCATCTCTCTGAAGTGACAATTTTGGAACTCTAGAGTTTCTTTGAATGCTTGTAATTTCCAGCTTGCCTAATAAATTACAATTTGTGTTGATTGCAGCCATCAGAGTGGTATTGGCTGCACATTCCTCACTCCCAGCTCCATGGCAAGGAGCTTTGTGGATGGGAATGTCATTCTGGTGCAGATTTCTGGAGCCAGGGTGAGCAATAAGTACCTTATCCCACAGGTACTGAGGTTCTGTGTTCTTACTGTGGATTGGTGCTTCTGATCTTGTGGGCTTGTAAGCTAGTCATCATTGTTTCAACCCCCACTGGATGAAGTGGCTTTCACGAGATATAAAAGAATTGCACCTATTTTTGTGTGTGTGTTCAAAAACAACTACATATATGGAAGAATTCAGAAAGCCACTTCACATGCCCAAGGAAAGATACAAGCACTGAAAAGACCTTCAGCTTTCACTTTAGGCTGATCTCTGGCAAATAGTTATCCCATAATAATAAACACAAAGGCAAAAATGCAGCAAATCCAGGGAAAGGTGGGGGGGGAGTATGATTTCCAGAGTTATCACATGGTAAGATTCAAATGTCCAGTTTTCTACAACAACAACAAAAACCTGAAGGCATGCCAAAAAACAGAAAAGTATGACCCAATTAAAGGAACAAAATGGGCCGGGCGCGGTGGCTCAAGCCTGTAATCCCAGCACTTTGGGAGGCTGAGACGGGCGGATCACGAGGTCAGGAGATCGAGATCATCCTGGCTAACACGGTGAAACCCCGTCTCTACTAAAAATACAAAAAAACTAGCCGGGCGAGATGGCGGGCGCCTGTAGTCCCAGCTACTCAGGAGGCTGAGGCAGGAGAATGGTGTAAACCCAGGAGGCGGAGCTTGCAGTGAGCTGAGATCCGGCCACTGCACTCCAGTCTGGGCGACAGAGCGAGACTCCGCCTCAAAAAAAAAAAAAAAAAGGAACAAAATGAATGGAGAGAAAACATACTTGAGGAAACCCAGATGTCAGTCTCACTAGAAAAAGACAACTGTCTTAAAGATGCTTAAAAAGCTAAAGACATGAACAAAGGAAAAAGATGTATGAGCAAACTAAGGATAGAACTAAAGAGAGAAAATATTTTTTTAAAATGAAAAAAATTCTGGATCAAAATTTACAGTAATGGAAACAAAAAATATGAATACAATAAAGGGATTAAAAAGACACGCAATCAGAGGAGAGATTCAGCAAACTTAAATATAGGAAAATATAAATTATCAATATAAAAAAGAATGAGGAAGAGGGAACATAGCTTACTGGAACTTTAACACAACTATTTGGGAATCCCTGAAGAGGAAGAGAAACAAAGAGGCAGAGAAAATATTTGAAGACATAATGGCTGAAAAATCTCCAAATTTGATAAAAGACATGAATTTGCAAATCCAGCAAGAGTTCACCATGAATGAACTCTAAGTAGGAGAATTGCAAAGAGACCCACACTGAGACACATAATCAAAGGTCAAAAGCCAAAGACAGATAATCTTGAAAATAGGAAGAGAAGCAACTTCTCTCATACAGGGGATCCTCAAGACTATTAACCAGTGTCTCATCAGAAACCTTGGAAGCTAGAAGGAAGTGGGTCAATAAACGTAAAGGATGAAGAAAAAAAGCTGTCAATAGAGAAGTTTATATTCAGCAAAATGTTCTTGAAAAAATTATGTAGAAATTCACATATTTCCAGATAAACAAAAGTGGAAGGAGTTATCACTAGACCTGCTCTGCAAACAAACAAACAAAAAACAGGTAAAGGAAGTCTATCAGGTTGAAATTAAAAGAGCTAAAATGTACCCAGTCACAAAACTCCATGGACATAATCAGTACTGGAGCTCAAATTACAGTTATACTGGGGGATCCCCATTAAATTTAAGCATTGTGCCTCTCCTATAATCTTGAAGTCACTATATATAAAATAGAGAAAAAGTAGGAATGCCTCACTTTAAATGTAGTCTTGCCTATATTTCCCAAGTCATAATACCCATTGCCCTAAAATATCCCATATTGGAGCATAGATGCTCTAACATAAATAATAAATTAAGGTAGATCTTTTACAAACTGGCTTGATAAAATGGGACCCCATGAATACCCAATTAAAATAGTTAATCTGGTCCAATATAGGGTACAACAGGGCCTTCAAGGGTTAAAACCTAATTAATAAAAAGGCAGTTACCCCAACTGCTTTTCTATTTGATATCCCAATCTTGCCTGTTAAACCTGGGGGATAAAAAAGGTAAAGTGCCTCATGGTGCATTACTACAACCTTAACAATGTGTTCCCACCAATTAGGGTCCCCATATAAAACAGCTAATATTATTAAAATCACTGATTCTATTAAATCAATAACCAGCTCTTATAGATTTGGAGAGTGTGTTCTGTTCCAGGCTTATTTCAATAGCCTTTCAACTACAGTTCACCTTCATTTCTGAAGGGACATAATACTCCTGTTTCAGGTTACCTGTGGGGTACTTCAGCAGCTCTGCCATCACACACATTCTTTGCAAGATAGATCATAGCTGCATCCATTTTTCTCCAGGAGCACAGGGCAGAAGGCTGGATTGAGGGTGCTTATTTCCCTTGGACTCAATGACCATAGAGACTGTCCCATGGTTCAGGCAGCTACTCATCTGCTATGGCACCCATTTGAGCCTAGACTTCCACAAAGAAAAACAGAAGATCTGTTAAGTGCACTGCACATCGTTCTGGTAACTATTGGTCTCCTTACTGCTGGTTGGGATGATTCACTGGTTTTCAATTCAGAGGTCTAAACTCCCCAAATAAGCCTCAACCAAACACGGCAAATGCTGAGTTGCACATCAACCTGAGAGGGTACCCATTTAAAAAGGACACCCAAGTCCCACATGTCAGATGATTTCACCCTTGCCCAGAAGCTCACTGCTGGAGATGACATTGTCCCAGCCCAAGTCTTTGCCATTGTAGATGACTTTACCTCTTGTGCCAGGGACACCTTCACTCCAGATGTGAAAACCTCTGTCCCTGTGGTGCCTATGGAGTGCCTCTCCTAAGGCATGCATTAAACATGGGATATTTATGCTTTTCTCCCTTGGATGTTAAAGGTTCTACTATGTTTCTGAACTTGCTGTCTGTCTAACCTACGATTCTGGTATGTTCCTTGCTCTCTGCCAAAATGTACACCCTGCACTTCCATGTCTAACAGTAAATCTAGTAGAGGTTACTACTATCTATGCCATTCTAAAAATTAGTGGAAATTATTACTTTCCTCAGGAGGCATCTGCCTCAAATCAGTCAACCCCTTCTCCCCCTAGAAAGAGTACAGTTTACTCCCCGATGCCTTTCCGTACTCTCACCCTGTATCTCCTACTATGATCACTCTTTCCCCTTGATCACACACAAATACCACTAACCTTTACATATACCTTACTGTCATTTCATACCCTCCAACATTACAACTGCCAAACCTGTCACTTTGACCTGAATGTGTTTCTAATGCACTTAAAACACTACCAAGATATTGCTAGTGACCCTAAAGATTTCAGAACTACTGTCTTGGATAATACCATATAAATAAATAAACTCCCAAAGCGCCATTTGCTTAAATCCACCACCTGCCTTCATCCTAACCAGGGATGACTACATGTTATGACCAAGTCAACCTATGGGCTTACTATTTGTGCCCAGGAGCCAGCCACCAGTGGCCAATTCCCTACCCTGAGGCCTTCACCCTCCGTACAATGATATTCTCATGGGTACAGCATACTCTGAATAATGGCACATTTGGGTTTTTTGGTGCCTCAAAATCACAGGCAAAGCACCTTATGTATTTTTCCTTGCCAATCACCCTGTGTGTTTTCCCTGATAAAATCTGGTAAACAGTGGTTACACTAGGGATTGCCATGGTTCAAAGACACAAGGCAAAATTGGCAGTGTTTATCCCTATCTTAATAGGACTTGCCATAGGCACAGGACCCACCACTGCTGACACCAGTACAGCAGCCTTTGTCGAATAAGATCAAATCATAACTGCCAACCAGCATCATTAGGTGGCCCTTTCAGATCATATTCAAAGGCTGTACAAAGTACTGTCCTTAATACAACAAGCCTATGAGTCTCTAGCTCAAATGGTAATAGATAAACAGGCTGACTCTTGACTATTAGCCAGGGAAGGAGGAGTTTGTGCCATTCAGGATACCTCCTACTATATGTACATTAATAACTCTGGACAGGTACAGGCCAACTATGAGGAATAGGTCAAGAGGTAACGGTTTTTCATGACTTAGCCAAATATTCCAACAGATTCCCTTAATCCAAGGGTGCCTGGCCCGTTCTCTTGGCTCTCTTCCACAAAGTGGGATGCCTTGTTACAAACTGGATACCAAACCCTCATCATATGCCTAATAGGACTCTTCTGAACTGTTACTTTTATTAAAGTTTACCTTCAGTGGCTAAGTCATGCTGTCCCAGGCACCTTTAACATCTCTGCAACCCACGTGGCAAGTGTTATCCATCTGATTAGTATTGTAATGATTAGTTCTGATTAGTATTGTAATGATTAGTTCTGATGAGTATTGTTCTGATTAGTATTGAGGCACCACAGGGCAAACTGTAATGTAAATTTTAAAGCACTGTACTTTCCTGCTGCCTTGGTATTCCCACAGGCTGTGAGCCCCCAGCCAGCTATACCAGTGTGATTAGGCTGGCCCTGCCACAAGTTCTGTTGTGCTGTTTGTGCACTCCATCCTGGCTGCCAATAAAGGCACTTCCCCATAGGTCTTCATTCTCTTGGCTCCCTAACAGCTCACTTGAGCCAGCCTCCTTGATGCTGTCTGTGCCCCCTTGTTTCCCTTGGTGTGCAATGACTGTCTCTCTAGGACCTGTTAGTATAATAAACTTTGTTCTTCGACAAGTCTCTCATGTGTTTCCTCCTTTGCCTACACCTGACTGACAGTCCTATGGGCACACAATTTAAATAGTTCTAACAACACAGGAATCATGCAAAACATTCAATCCAAAGGCAGAAGTGGGGTCAGGGGAGAAAATAAAGAGTACAGATTAAACAAAGAGAAAAACCAATAGCAAAATGATAAATTGAAACCCAGCAATCACACTAAATTAAATGAGCTAATTAAAAGGCAGAGATTTTCAAAGTAGACAAAATGCAAGATCCAATAATGTTTCATACAAGAAAAACATTTTCAATATAATGACAAAAATTATTTAAAACTGAAAGGACATGGTTGGGCATGGTGGCTCATGCCTGTAATTCCAGCACTTTGGGAGGCCAAGACAGGTGGATCACCTGAGGTCGGGAGTTCAAGACCAGCCTGACCAACATGGAGCAACCCTATCTCTGCTAAAAATACAAAATTAGCTGGGTGTAGTGGTGGGCACCCGTAATCCCAGCTACTTGGGAGGCTGAGGCAGGAGAATCGCTTAAACCTGGGAGGTGGAGGTTGCAGTGAGCCAACATTGTGCCATTGCACTCCAGCCTGGGCAACAAAAGCGAAACTCCATCTCAAAAAAAAAAAAAAAAAAAATCAAAGGACACAGACACACCATTGTAATAGTAAGCAAAAGAGCACTAGAGAGGCTGTATTAATACCACACACAGTTAACTTCAGAACAAAGACTATTACCTAAATATTTATATACCTAATAAAAGAACTTAAAAATGATAGATATGCAAAGAGAAATAGACCAATCCATAATTACAGTAGTTTTTTTAAAAAAAGAAAACACCATTCTCTACATAAGTGACAGAACAAGTAGAAAATCAGGACTCAGAAGACATAAGCAACACTCTCAACCATATTGACTTACTTGACATTTATAGAACACTCCACCCAACAAGATCAGAATGCACATTATTTTCAGTAATAATGTGTACACATTCTTCCAAGATAGACCACATTCTGGATCATAAAACAAACCTCAATAAATAGAAAAGGGTTCAAGTCATGCAACATATGTTCTCAGACCATAATCAAACTTCATAGATCAAAGAAGAAATCAAAAGGGAAATTAAAAATTATTAGAACTAATTGAAAATTATGGCCGGGCGCGGTGGCTCAAGCCTGTAATCCCAGCACTTTGGGAGACCGAGACGGGCAGATCACTAGGTCAGGAGATCGAGACCATCCTGGCTAACACAGTGAAACCCCGTCTCTACTAAAAAATACAAAAAACTAGCCGGGCGAGGTGGCGGGCGCCTGTAGTCCCAGCTACTTGGGAGGCTGAGGCAGGAGAATGGCGTGAACCCGGCAGGCGGAGCTTGCAGTGAGCTGAGATCCGGCCACAGTACTCCAGCCTGGGCGACAGAGCGAGACTCCGCCTCAAAAAAAAAAAGAAAATTATGTCAGAATTTATGGAATGCTACTAAACCATATTTGGAGTGAAATGTATAGCATTAAAGGCCTATATTAGAAAAAGAATGAAAGGTCTCAAATGAATGACCTCAGCTTTAGAAGGCTGAGAAATTCTGACCCAAGTGTAAAACATACAACTCTTAAATTTTTAGAAAAAAGGAAAAAAAATATTTTATGCATCTGCTAAAATTGTCCCATGACTTCACATAACAATTAGAATTAAATCAAAATTTCATGGTGCCCTGTCTGTGCATATGGCCTGCTACTCCACTCCATCATTAATTTCTATTCTCCCTGTCAAGCCACACTACCATCGAGCTGTATCCTCAAGCTCTTGCCACCCTTGAGGTCTTGGATATGTGGTTCTCTCTTCTGTGCTCCTGCATGCTTCCTGGGTCTGCATATCACCTAACATACTGTACGTTCATTTTCCCATGTGTTTAACGTCCACCTTCCGTCTCTTACAGAGAGTAACACCGCTCCACGGAGAAGTGCATGACCAAGGTCACCCAATGGGTCATGAAAACACCAAATGATCTGAAATCACAGTCTATCATATAGGCTCTTAGCCACCAGGCTCAAGATTGGTACAGCCACAGCTACAGCATAGGTGGTCACTGTGAGGGAGGATGAGGTCTTCAGCTCTTTCCAATGAGTACAAAACTAAACTGCTGTCTGTATATACGAATGTGAATTCTGTATTTGAGAATTCACCTACTGAAATTTTGTTATAACTCTCAAATCAATACTTCGAGGTTTTTGCATTTTTGCAGTCATTTACAGACATGTGCAGAGTGATGAAAAAAATGATTCATCAAGCCTGCATGTCACCAGCTGAGGTCAAAGGTGATGCTTACTTTCTTGTTTTGGCATTCATAATATAGTATCATTTTCAGTCATTTAGTGCACAATGGCTCACGCCTGTAATCCCAGCACTTTGGGAGGCTGAGGTGGGTGGATCACTTGAGGTCAGGAGTTTGAGACCAACCACGTGGTGAAACCCTGTGTCTACTAAAAATACAAAAATTAGCCAGGTGCAGTCACAGGAGCCCATAATCCCAGTTACTTGGGAGGCTGAGGCAGGAGAATCTCTTGAAACCGGGAGGCGGAGGTTGCAGTGAGCCAAGATCACACCGTTGCACTCAGCCTGGGCAAGAAGAGTGAAACTCTGTTTCAAAAAAAAAAAAAAGATTCATTCAGTCATGAGTGATACGCTGTTGTCTGAGAGTTCAATGTTTACAAATCAACAACACAATACAACCAGAAATAGGAGGAAATTCACCTGTCTGTACATGAGGCAGCTCCTAGAAGTATAAAAAGGAACATCTCTAATGCATGATGAAGTTATAGAAAACATGAAAAAAAGGCTAAATTTATGGGTGAATCAGATGATGACCAATAAAAAATAGAGGACAGCATTATTGTGAGGCTTAAAGCCAAAGAAATTTATGGTCATGACACCTAAGTAAGGAAAATGCTAACCCTGCTCAGCTAGTGCTGGCTACTCACACATTTCAAAAGGCACAACATAAAAGGTACTAAACTTGCAGGCAAATTCTTCTGAGAGCTGTAGAAGAATTTAAATAATATCCACTAAATGTTATCCAGGAAAAGGGTTATGAGAAAAGGCAGGTTTCAACACTGATGAGAGTGCTATATAGAAGGCAATGAATCTATATAGCACAAATGGCCTCCAAAGTCCCTTACTTTAAATCATTCAAAGATCCTGCAACCTTGCTACTGTGCATCAGTACCAATGGTAACTATAAGTGCAAACCACTAATGGTGTACAGAACCCCAAATCCATAGGAACTTAAAGAGAAAAACCTGAGCCATATTCCAGTCCACTGTAGGTGGAAAGGAAAGCATGGGTGACTTCAGAAATATTCTGGGATTGGTTTTACAACTGTTTCATCCACGAAGTTGAATGCTATCTCCAAGGCAAAAACTTTGCCTTCGAAGTTTAATTAATTTGAAATAATGCCATAAAGAACCTGAAAATTCCCACTGCAACCTAGATATTCTTTTTATGGCCACAAACACGTCTGTCATACAACCCTTCAATTAGAGCATACTTAAAAGCTTTCAAGGTGCACAACATAAAGCACCTTTATAGCAAGGCTTGTGAGGCTCTCAACACCAACAAGGAAACCACGATTTTGGACTACTGGAAGCCAGTCACTGTAAGCAATGTTATTGAGGCATCAAAGTCAGTGATGATTAAAGATTGTGATGAAGGTCAGCCTAAGATTCCAAGAATTGTCCTCACAGGAGCAAAAATATCAAACTGAAATCCTGCCTTGGAAACATTTTCAATTACATGGAAGAATATGACCCTATACTCGAATGTAGCCTCAAATTTCAGCCCCTAACCTCCACTGCACTCCTTTATACTGGAACACTAAGGTGGGGCTGGGCACATTGGTTCACGCCTGTAATCCCAACACTTTGGAGGCTGAGGAAGGAGGATCACTTGAGTCCAGGAGTTTGAGACCACCCTGCGCAATATAGTGAGACCCCCACCTCTACAAAAAACAAATGAGCTGGGCATTATGGCATATACCTGTGATTCCAGCTACTCGGGAAGCTCAAGTGGGAGGATTGCTTCAGCCCAGGAGGCAAGGCTGTAGTCAGCTGTGATCACTCCACTGCACTCTAGCCTGGGCAACAGAGTGAGACCCTGTCTCAAAAAAAGATAAAAACACTTTAGTCGAAAAGCCAGACAAGGCTGATGCAATTTTTCATGCCAGTTCAGGAGGGAAAACTGCTGATGCTGTCAACAAGTGGTAAAAGTCAAACTCCTGAAGTAAAATTGCCAGATGTTGATATGGCACCCTCAGAAATGCCTTCCTCTTCTGCAGAGTAAGTTGCATCAACCTCTTCCTTAGTTTTCTGGGGGTAAGTCAAAGTCAAGAAGTTTAACCATACAGTGTGCTGTCCCATCTTGCAGCTCCATCAAAAGTACAATTTTAATCTTTTTTTTAATCTTTAATGTTTTTCCCCCAGGACTATCTTTATTGGCATGACTGTACTGTATCGTATAGGTGTTCACAGTACCATTTACTATATGAGTACTGTACAGTTTACTGTGTTTATTGTATATGAATACTGTATATGTGTACTGTGTGTACATAAGAGGTAAAGCAGTA
>NW_012111697.1:2756232-2782391 GCF_000951035.1 Colobus angolensis palliatus
AAAAAAAAAAAAAAAAAAAAAAAGAAACACTGATAAGGTGTCTTTAAACAGACAAACAAACAAATACCCATAGAAGAAAGTTATTGACTGGTTGATAAAAATGTTTGGATCCAAGGCTCATAGAAGCTAACCCTGTATTTCCCCTAGCAACAATCATTCAGCATTCACTAATTCAGTGTGCACAGGAAATTCACAGAACCTAACTACCACGAGTAACAATTCACTGCATATATATATATAAATGAATGTGTGTACATGTGCACATGTGTTACGTATTTCATGACTCAAGCCTTTATATTTCTCACAAAGACTTACACTCCCTCAAGGGTAGAGATGACAGTTTTGGAACAATGAATACTTCTAATAAATGTTGGCAGAGCTGCCCTCAATGGTCCAATTCTCCTTAGAGATATATATATATGTAAGACATACAAAGGGGATGAGACTTTTTCAATGTCTTATTCCCTGTTCCATCCCCCAACCCGCCAAATGACAAACTGTCATAAATGGAAATTGAGAACAAGTTATGCACGTCTTTTTCTTTTCTCTTCTAGATTGTTTCCTCCATCTCTCATTATTTTAAAATATGCTTAAGATGGATTTATAGTATTAATAAGAGGAAAGTTGTTGCTGACATTTTACCTAAATGCATGTTAACCACCAGGTCTCTCCTCTTGATTATTCTCAGGTACAGTGTAAGGCTCTAAACTGGGTCAATCTTTAATATAATTCTTTGAATGATAAGTGATTACCTGCCACAAAAAGATTTCACAGGGACAATTTTGTTTCTTGTTAGTATAGATTCTCAGATACTAAGACATTTCTCTGGCCAAAAGATTTCCCTCAATAGTTATATTCAAAAGGAAAGGTATGTCACCACTGAGTTCACTAAAGGTGAACACACTTGTAAAAGTCCTTCCTGTGTCTTTTAAACTCTGGTATGAATCTTTCGATGGTGAGTGAACGATGAACTGTGGCTGAAGGTCTTTCCACATTCATTGCATTCAAAGGGTTTCTCTCCAGTGTGAGTTCTCATGTGCTGAGTTAAAGCAAAGTTGTCACAGAAGGCTTTCTCACATTCTTTGCATTCAAAGGGTTTTTCTCCAGTGTGGATCCTATTATGCCGAACAAAATTTGCAGGTTGGGTAAAAGCCTTCCCACATTCTCTACAAACATAGGGCTTCTCTCCAGTGTGAATCCTCATGTGTCGAGTGAAGGAAGAGCTATAGAAAAAGGCTTTTGCACATTCTTTGCACTCCAAGGGTTTTTGTCCACTGTGGGTCCTGTTGTGTCGAATAAAAACAGAGTGGTGTGTAAAGGCCTTTCCACATTTACTGCACTCATAAGGCTTCTCACCAGTGTGAATCCTCATGTGTTGAATTAAGGAAGAGCTGTCACAAAAGGCCTTCCCACATTCTTTGCACTCAAAGGGCTTCTCTCCGGTATGGGTCCTCTTATGTCGGATGAAAGTGGAGCAATGAGTAAAAGCCTTTCCACATTCACTGCACTCATAGGGTTTCTCTCCAGTGTGAATCCTCATGTGCTGAGTAAAGGATGAGTTGAGGCAAAAGGCTTTTCCACATTCTTTACATAAAAATGGTTTTTCTCCCGTGTGGGTCATATTGTGCTGGATAAATGTGGAGCGGTGCGTGAAGGCCTTTCCACATTCACTGCACTCATAGAGTTTCTTTCCAGTATGAATCCTCATGTGTTGAGCAAATGAGGAGCTGTAGTAAAAAGCTTTCCCACATTCTTTGCATAAAAAGGGTTTTTCTCGAGTGTGAGTCATACTATGCTGGATAAAAGAAGAGCGGTGGGTGAATGCTTTGTCACATTCTTTGCACTCATAGGGCTTATCTCCAGTGTGAATACGCTGGTGCTCTGTGAGGTGAAACCTGCGTTTGAAGGCTTTCCCACACTCAATACACTTATATGGCTTTTCCCCAGTATGAAGCCTCATATGTCGAATGACATCAGCCATATAACGACAGGCTTTCCCACACTCATTGCACTCATAGGGCTTCACTCCAGCATGAATCTGTTGATGCCGAACAAGGGCCCACTTCTTGCTAAAGCCTTTCCCACATTCCATGCATGTGTAAGGGTTATTCCTTGCATCAATTATGGGGTCTTTTCCTGGTCGTTGAGAGTCACGTTCATGGAGAGCATCTTGTGGAGTGACTCGTTCCTGTAAAACCCTTAAGCCCAGACTATCATCTGGCTCCAAATCATCATGTTTATAGCTCAACTTTCCAGGGCATATCTCTTTGTGCGGGTTTGTTCCTGTCCTCAAGTTCCCTTCCTGAATTTCTATTAGCTTTTCCTCATCTCTAGCTTGCCCAAACCTGGAATCTCTTGAGGATCTCTGTGCCAGAAGTTCCTGGAAAGAGGATTCCTCAGAGAAGGCCAGCTGAGAAACAGTAGGCTCTGTAGTCTTGGGTTTTGCTTTTTCACCTGAAGGAAATCCAATATAAAACAAACAACATTAGTGATGTCAACATAGAACAAACAAAATCACCACTTTAGCAGAAGAATGAAGGTGACAACAGTGTCTCTGATGTCTACTGCATTTTTTTTTTTTTTTTTTTGAGTCTTGTTCTGTCGCTCAGGCTCGAGTGCCGTGGCACGATCTTGGCTCACCGCAAGCTCTGCCTCACGGGTTCACACCATTCTCCTGCCTCAGCCTCCAGAGTAGCTGGGACTATACAGGCGCCCGCCACCACACTGAGCTAATGTTTTTGTATTTGTAGTAGAGACGGGGTTTCACCATGTTAGCCAGGATGGGCTCGATCTCCTGACCTCGTGATCCGCCCACCTCGGCCTCCCAAAGTGCTGGGATTACAGGCGTGAGCCACCGCACCTGGCCGCCTACTGCATTTTTACATCTCTCAAAACCAGGCTTGCAAATTCTTTCCTAATTCTTGGACTCTTGAGATCTTTAAAAGGAAACCCAAAGGAAAAGCAAGGGCAGAGGACAGAGAATCTGGAATGGAGACAGCTCCTCACTCTCCCAAATGAGGGAGAGTGGGCAGACTAATAATTATAATGTGTGTGATGAATGTGCTGTGACAGAGGCAGTCTCATGGCGCTATGACAATGCAGGGAAGGTACACTTAACATGGCCCAGAAGAGAGACAGAGAGGGATCAGAGGATGTCTTGGATCACAGCACCAAGAAAAGGTGCTATGTGAGCTTTCTTTAAAAAGAAGAATAGGAGTTCCCAGACAGAGGAATTAGGAGGGAAACTTTGGCAGATGAAAACAGAATGTACAAGGGTTGAAAGTCTTCAGAGAATGCTGATTGCTGAGTAATGTAAATGGAATGAGATGATGGAGATGAGGATGGAAAGGCAGGCAGAGACAGAGAAGAAACATATTCTCAGGATTCTTGCCTGTAAAAGTGAGGAGGGTGAGAAGCGTCTGGATGAACATAATGAGTCCACAATGTCTGAATAAAGACTAAATGAACATACACAAAATAGGTAAGATCTACATGAAGAAAATTATAAAACTTAACACACTAAAGATCTATATGAAAAGAGATTAATCAATATAAAGTTGTCAGTTCTCCCTAAATTCACTTCTAAATTCAATATAACATCAGATAAAATCTCAATAGGGTTTTTGATAGATATTGACAAGCTGACTGTGGATAGAGACCAGTCAGAGTCAGCTAATACAGAGACTAGGATAACTCTGAAGGATAAAGCAGGGGACTTATCCTATGAGGAATTAGTATTATGATGAAACTATATGCATTCAGGCAGTGTGGTTAGGCATAGATAAAAGACAAACAGTGAAAGGGAAAAATGAAATAGAGAACTCAGAAATGTATATATGTAACTTTGATATATGATAGAAGCAGCAGAGAAGGCCATTGGGAAAAGGAGGAACCATTCAATAAATGGATTTAGAAAAATTATTTGCCACATGGAGAAAAATGAAATAATATTCCTACCTCATACCACATACAGAATTACCTCCAGAGTGATTAAGATCCAACTGTCAGAAGCTAAACATTAAACACAAAATAAAAATGAATATCTTTTGAGAAAGATTTTTAGAACAAGATATAAAAGCATTAATCATAAATGAAAAGAGTAATTTGACTAGAGTAAATATAATAAACAAAAAAGCAAACAAACAAAAAAGGTAACATTAGTATCAGATAGCAAAGACCTAAGAAAATGAGACAAAGAGTGGCATCACAAGATAAAGAGAAGACCATGGAACCAGGAGGACAAAATCATCTTAAATCTGTATGCACCAAACACCAGAGCCTCAAAATACATGAACCAAAAACTGAGTTGAAAGGAGAAATAAACTCACAATTATGGTTGGGAACTTCACTCTACCCCAAAATGAAAAATGAACATATTATGCACTGATATTCCACAGAAGATATACATTGACCAATCAACATGTGTTCACCTTTCTTGGTAATGGGGGAAAAACAAATTAGGACCACAATGAGATGCCCCATTTTATACTCACTAGGTTGAAAAAACTAAAGGACCTGACAACATCAACTATTGAAGAGTATGTTGTTCTATGAAATCGTTCAGATATGGCAAGGGAAGTGAAATGGGTATAACCGTTTTAGGAAACAACAGAGCATTATCTAGTAAAATTCTTCTTTTGCTTATCTTATAATCCAGAAATGCCAGGCCAAGGAACTTTACTAAGAGAAACTCCTATAGATGTGTCTGAGGACACATACATGAATTTATGGCAGCATTGTTTGTGAGAACAAAAAACAGTACGCAAACATTTTTAAGCTCTCCCTGAAAATGAATACATTGTGTTATATTCATGCAATTGACTATAGCAGGAAAAAAATGAGTGAACTACAGCTATATGCATCATGAATGTTAGTAACTTACTGTTGAATAAGAGTGAAAACCCTAGAAGACAATATAAACCACAATACACTTTTCATAATGTTCAAAAAAAGCAAAATACACACACACAAGAATACAACGTAACAACCTTTTATTTTTTTAGAAGGTTTATCAGTTTTAAATGGCATTATAAAAAGATATATAGATATGTTAAGTTTATTTTTCTGACTTTTATTGTGATAAAATATAAAATATACCATTTTGAGATGAAACAATCTTAAAAAGTAATGGGAAGACAAAGATAAAGTGGGCAAATATTTTAAATCACTCAAATTACCAAAACTGACAAGCAAAAACAGAATATCTGAATAGCCTATATTTATGGAAAAAACCTGAATCTTCCTACAGAATAAGCAATGGAATAACAAATCTTAAATTGGCCATGTATGCAAGGGAGGCAGCACAGGAATGGGAAAGGAAAGAAACACGTCAACAGATGCAGGAAGCAGGTAATGTTCTTGTACTTGGCAAAAATTTGTAGGTGTTCATTACGATCTTTTTAAAGGAGGATGAATAAATATATTAATAAAATGCAATGAAAGAAAATAAAACAAAAACCCAGGACACGCATTGACTAATGACGACAATGTGTCATAAATCACTATTTACCATTTTTCTAATTCTGCACACCTAGGGACAATTATGAAAGTCAGAGGGGGGCCGGGTGTGGTGGCTCATGCCTGTAATCCCAGCACTTTGGAAGGCCAAGACAGGCGGATCACTGAAGGTCGGGAGTTCAAGACCAGCCTGGCCAACATGGTAAACCTCTTGTAAGAAGAAACACTAGAGAGCTTCCACCGTGTGTGAAGGCACTGAGGGAAGGCCATGTGAGCACAAAGGGAGAAGACAGCCGTCTGCAAGCTGGGAAGACAAACCTTATCAGAACCCAACTATGCTGGCACCTTGCCCTTAGACTTGCGGCCTCTAGACTGACAGAAAATACATTTCTGCTATATAAGCCATGCAGTCTACAGTATTTTATTACAGCAGCCAGAGGAGACTAACACACTTTTCTAAGACTCACTTTCCTCATCTGAAAAACTGGGATGCTCTCAGTTCCTGCCTACAAGCTGTTAGGAGAAAAAGCATATAAAACATTCGTTTGTGGCTGGGTGTGGGGGCTCACACCTGTAATCCCAGTGCTTTGGGAGGCTGAGGCAGGAAGATCACTTGAGGCCAGGAATTACCAGCCTGGCCAACATAGCAAAACCCCATCTCTACCTAAAATACAAAAAAATCAATCACCAAGTCATGGTGTTCACACCCTTTTGTAGTCCCCCTGTTAGAATGCTGGCAGGACCTCGATTTACTTCTAAAGAATAGAATATGGCAAAGATGATGGAATGTACATGATAAAATATATGTAATTTTATAAGACTGGAGCATCAGTTTTGCTGGAGTCTCACATAGTGGCTTGATTTGAAGAAGTGAGCTGACTGTGATGAGCTATGAGCTGCCTATGACAGTCCTGAGAGGACCCAGCTAAGCTGTGCCCGGACTCCCAATCCATAGGTGGGAGATAATAAATGAGTGATGTTTCCAGCTGCAGGGTTTGTGGTAATATTGTTACATATGAATAGCAGTAGACGGCTAATACACCTGAGAGGGCAGAAAGTGTAATCTAGATTCTGCTGGAGAAATTAGCCATGGCTAGGATGAGAACTCTTCCACAGAAGTGAGAAAGAAGTTGCAGGATGAGTCAGATGCACGTGAATCAGTAAGTGTCAAAAAGCAAGAAAATCAAGTGTGTAGGCTTTATTCATAAAGTAGGTCAGATGCTCTGACATCAGTGGCAAGGGAGGCAGTGATACACGGAATATGTGAGTGGATGCAGATATAACACACAGGGCTGACCAGAGGCACAGAGCACATGTGGGGAAAACAGTGAGGAATATGGTAGCATTATGCAGGCGAGAGATAATCACTTGGCCTACAGTACTAATGCTGGAGCTGATGGAACTGGTGAAGGTGAGGGATTCAGGAGACATGGATGATGTAAAGCGGTCAAGGTTCAGGGGTGGCTGGATATTGGGTATGAAGGAGATGGAGGTATTGAGGAGTTGTCCACGTTTGTTTTTAGCCTTCTCTACTCATTGAAAGGGGCATTAGCTGAAAGTGGGGAGGTCATGAGGTCCTTTTGAAGCATGATGAGTATGAGGTGCCTCTGAGACATTCAAGGGAAGATGAGGAACTGGGGAGAGGGGTGAAAGCTGGCTGAGCAGGCAAGAAGGGCACTAGAGGGACGAGATGGTGAATCTGCAGTGTCACAAATCCAGCTGCTTGATGGCTCCAGCTCCCTTTGGCAGCCCAGATGTGGGACTGACAAAGGCAATCATCACCTTGAGGTTTTAGAAGACAGGAGGGCCAGAAAACAGTAGGGCTAGGGAGTGCTTCTGGGTATCTGATACACAAATGAAAGGATGGATGGATGGATGGATGGATCAATACATGATGGGCTGCAGAAGGTGAAAAATGGTGGGATGCAGAGTGTAGTTTGAAATAGTAATCTGCAGGAAAAGAAAGGACTGTCTTCTGAATGAAGAAGAACATCCGAGCTATCACTATTCCTTATGACTAACACTACATGAATATTACTAACAGGTAACTTCTGTTGAGCCACTCTGGGTCAGGCAGTGTGCTAGGCAGTTTCCTGTTATGCAATCACATTCCCAAACAACCCAGTCATGCAGAAACTATCATCATTATCTTTCAAATGTAGGCTAAGTTTATCAGATAAGTGTATGCTCACTATACCCATGGGCTCTTCTCCTTGGGCATAAGAAAGCTAAACCACATTTCCCAGCCTGATACAACATGTATCCTAATACCCAGTTCTTGTCAATGAAATGTGAATGGAAGTGATGTGTGTGTGCAAATGGAAGTGACTACTGCCCACCTCTCCCATTCCTCTTGGCCGGGGCAACCTTAAAGCTGCATATTGACAACAGAATGCATGTGATCCCTAAATAAATACAGGTACACAGCTTTCCCGCTGACCCACACTGGACTATGGCATGGATGAAAAAACAAAACAAAACTAAACTAAGCTAAATCTGTTGAGTCACCAGGATTTTGGAGTTTATTTTTCAGAGAAGGTAATTAACTCAGCCTAACTTGTATACCAAAGGCACAGTGACATCACACAACTTCTCCAGAGCCATGAGGCTAGTGAGTGGCAAATCATCAAAGGCTAGAATCTGTCTCCTACCGAGCATATTCCAACCTGAATAAAGGTGAAGAGTGTGTGACGGAGTGGGAAGATGGGGGACCATGGGGTCAAGGGTTCCATGACTGCTCAAGACCACAAAATAGCTGCCCATGGCATTTCAGACACAGTGATGCCTGGGTGGTCTGCAGGCTGCCCTGATACTCGCTGCCAGACTCTCAAAGTCACCAACCTGCACAAGTGCTTTGGGAGAGGCCTCTCTTCACTGTCCACAGGTCCTGTCCATGTTCCAGTAGGTAGATCAGCTCTGGTTTGGGAACAGGATGCCCTGTGCATGGAGAAACAAATGGAGTATGGTATATAGGTAAAGACAAAAAGAAAAGTCTGAGGTGGAAAGGAGTATATACATTTAACATACTGCAACGAAACCCCAGAAGGGGCCCTCCCCCACTTCACCAAAACTATTTCCTAACTAACCTAAGTCAGTAGGATTCAACCACCCTGTGCATCAAAACTACCTAGCAACACCCAGTTCCAAAAACAGAACAAATTAAACCAACTCTCTGAGCAGGGACTGAGCACTGGTAGTTTTTAAAGCTTCCCAGGTGATTTTGGTGCCTATGATGGTTGAAAAACACAGGACTAAACCGCCTGATGAATGGCATCTATTGATAGTCAGTTGTGTAAGGCAGGCCAGTGACTGAAGCGGAACATGGAGGCCTACTGCTCCACAAGGGTACTGGCCAGGGCCCTAGGCTGAGGAGAAAAAGCAGATAGAGAACTGGGTTAGCATGGATTGGCATCGACCAAGCCAGGAGGCAGCAGCACCTCAGGGCTTCTCATTAGGTGAAGTAATAAATTATTTTCAGGGTGAAATTGGCAGGAGGTGGTCTTCTTCCACATGCAGCCACACACATTTTCTCAACTGTGAAGGCTAAAAGACAGAAGACTCTGGAGAGAAGTCAGTGACTGAGGCACCAGGACCCAGAAGCATCAACTGGAAAATCTTGTCCTGGCATGCATCCAGCTGTCACTTAGCAAATGTTCACCATAGGATTATGCACACTTACATGCCACATGCACACTCAGCACACGTTCTGCCATATGCCTGGCACTGAGCTGGGTGATGAGCAGTGTTAAAGGGGAATCAGGCCTGCCTTCATCTGTTAAGGAATCAAGCACCTGCTCCCACAGGGATGCTGCTCATGTTGGTCCCTCCTCCTGGAATGCTGTTCCCATACATCTCCTTTTCACAGGCAATCACAGTTGTCATAAAATAACACCACGTTTACTTCATTAATGACTCATCCCTTGCGGGGATGCAGGGCTGGGAGAGTCCAGTCGACGGTAACCATTTGAACATCTGGACGAAGCGAGACCTTGGGCCTCCATTAATTTCTACTCAGACCAACTTCTGGGCAAACTGGCCATTAAAGGTTTAGGTGGGAGAGCATTTGGTATTTATTAATTTGTTAAATGTAGCAAACACATGTGGAACACTTATTTTGTTTCCAGCTCTATTCTAAGTACTTTACGGGTATTAGTTAACTTGCTGTGACAGGTTACTATAAAAATGGCAAAATCAAAATGGTATCAGGTCCCAGCAAGTTCCTGCTGCCTGCTCGAGGCTGGGAGTTTGAGGCTACTCTTTCTACTGAGGAAGAAATTCACTAACAGCTATGGGAATGTTAAAGATTCAGCCCTAAGCCAACACTCAACATTCAAGAGACAGGAAAGAGAAAAGAAAAAAAGAACAGCTTTCTCGGATAGCATACACCCATGCCATTTGAGAATGTGTCTATGCCCCCTTTACATAATCATCTGTAGCAGCAGAGGAGCAAGGCACAGGCCTTAGGAAATAAGGGTTAACTGTGCAGGTGCCAGGGGCCAAATAGACTTTTCAGCTGAGACTGTGTTGCTGAGAAAGATACCAGCAGCACTGAAAACAAGCACCTTTTTAGTACCTGTGTCAATCACCCGCTGCTTGCAGAACCTCCCATTATCCACAGGTCCTGCTAACTGGGCTGTGAGGACATTTGACTTAACCAAGCTGGGCCAATTACCTCTTGTGGCAATCTGGGATAAGGATATCAGACTGAGGCCAGCTGTGCTAGACAGTGGGATGAAAGTGTTGAGGAGGACTATGTTCCTTACACAACAATCTTTGATGGACACGAAAGGAAACCCAGCAAGAGGAGGTCAGACTACAACGTGCTGAGGCTGCAGGGATCAGGGAAGGGTGTGTCCTGAGGCTTCCGGACCAGCCATGCCTAGAAAGGGTGGATTCAAAGAGGCTGTGGGTCCCCAACATGGGAGGGTAATGAGGTCTTACCCAGTGAGACCAGGAGCCTGCAGGTCTCCAGCATCACCTCCTGGTACAGGGTCCTCTGGGCCAGGTCCAGGTGCCCCCATTCCTCTCCAGTGAAGGTCACAACCACATCTTCAAATGATACTAATGCCTGGGAAGTCAAACAGAGGTGACAGGTGGCTGTGGAGCTATTAGGTGAAATTACAGCCCATTTCTTGGTTACTGGCAAAGGGTCCAGAGGCCCTGAATCACTGAGCAACTCCTCCACTGAATCCTGTGGAGGAAGATGGTGCTGCTGACAGAATACAAAGATGTGGGAGAGAAAAGCCTCCTATGTTAGAAACCACTGGAAAATGATACAAGACAATGATAATCCCGTATGACTGTGAAGAGCAGACAGTAACGTCCTAGGATGTTAGAAGAATGGGGAAAAATAAGACTTCAAACAATAATCACAGCAGCAGTAGCTGAGCCTCACTGGTCTGCACTGTTTGCCTGCACCTGAGGGCTTTACATGCTGTGTTCAAGCAAGTAAATGTCTCCAGGTCTGGAATCAGGCTCCTGAAGTTTAGATCCAGCCTCTTGAACCAACCCATGCCAGATGTGTGACCTTGGAGAAGTCTCTTAATTTCTTGGAGCCCCAGTTTCCACATCAATACATTAATAGTTCCCACTTCAACAGACTGTTGTGAAAATTAATGAGAAAATGTTCATAAAGCAAACACTGCAGCACCCAGCATGTGTTACAATGTGTTTGTCAATTTCAGTAATCATCCTATAACCCATGATGTAAATGCCATCATCATCTCCATTTCACAGTCAGCAAATTGAGGCTCAGAGTCAAGTCACTCAGAGGTGCATGTCTAATAAGCAGAAGCAGGATTTGAACCCACATCCCTCAGGTCCAGGATCTATGGGTGTAACCCCTGTACTCCTCCATTACCACAGTGAATCCACAGTGACAAGGGCTAAAAATATTTCCTATAATTTTTACAATTAAAACAATTTCAGCCACTCCTGAAAATATTTCCATAGATATGGAAGGAAGAGCAGAGCCTTTCTTTGCCTCACCTGAAGAGGTGCCAACTGCTTAGGGCTTAGGAGGGCTCAAACAAGGTTTCCCTGCCCTCAGGCAGCTGGGACTTGCAGACTCCCTGGAATATCCCACAATGAGCACCAACCTGTTCTTTTTCTTCCTGAGCCACAATTAGCACATTTCCCTTAGGTACCAGGTAACACAAGTGGCCAAGGACAATGCAGGCTATGGCTCTAAGAACCTGGGCTGTTGCCTTAAGCACCTTGTCTGTCCTGGGTGAGAATGGGATGTTGGCATGATGACCATCAGATGATCACACAAAATACATGTCAGCAGGTGACAAGCCCTGGTGTCATTCTACGTCTCCTCATGCCTCTGCCTTTGTCCATACAGTTCCCCTTGCCAGGAAGGTTCCCCTAAGACCCCTTCATTCCAATGCCCACCTGCTAGAGAGATGCCCGCACCTTCCCCTTGCAAAGTATACTTTAGCTGTCGCCCGAAGGGATCTCCAATCCACTGTGGGTGAAATATTGGTTAAAAATGTAAGCTTTTGGCTGGGCATGTTGACTCATGCCAGTAAGTACTTTGAGAGGCCAAAGTGGGAGGATTGTTTGAGTTCAGGAGTTCAAGGCCAGCCTGGGCAACACAGTGAGCCCCTGTCTCTACAAAAAATTAAAAAATTAGCTGGGTGTGGTGGCACACACCGATAATCCTAGCTACTTGGGAGACTTAGTGGGGAGGATTGCTAGTGAGCTGTGATGGGGCCATTGCACTCCAGCCTGAGCAACAGAGCTAGACCCTCTTTCAAAAAATAAATAAATAAATAAATAATGTAGGCCTTTGTGCTCGATATACTGGATTGTTTCTGTTACTTGTCACCTATGCAACCTTGGGTAGTTAATCTGAGTCTCCGGTTCCTCTTCTGTAAAGAAAGGAAAATGAAAGAATTTTACTCTGAGAAGAAGGGCATTAAATAAGATAATACGCAGAAACTGCCTCTCAGCACATTGTCAGTGTGCTCAGTGAAGACCAGCTATTATTTGTTGCTGTTAGTATTTTTCCTATTTGCTCCGGTAGCACCCTAGGAGAGATCAATGCAGCACACATCCAGGAGAAGGCTTGCAGAGATCTAGGGACAATGTGACAGGGAAAATTGTCCAATGAGCTTGGCATGTGCAGGAGAGAAGAATGGGAGGGGAAGTGTCCTGGTGGACTGGGCAGTGACTCTGCAGCCATGGTGGGGTGTGGGGTGGGGTTGGGTTAGATTAAATCTAAGTAGGATGGGAGCCCCAGAGGGTAGAATCTCACTCATTAATCACTTATCGACTAAGTGGTACAGGCCCAGAACAGAACAGTTTTGGGGCTGGGGATGGAAAACAAAAGCTCACATTCCGGGTTTAGGGGACAGATCCTCAGCAATAAACAATTAAGATAAAGTCAGAAGACTCTAGAAAACAACACAAGAGTGAGAAGACCACAAAGACTGGGAGAGACTTTACATGATGAAACCAGGGAAGCTCTCTGTGAAGAGACCCTGGAACAACGTTAGATTGAGGTTAGAGAACAGGCCAGGTGAGGAAAAATGAATAGACAACTCCTGAAGGTGATCAGAGTTATGAGGAGTCAACAGTGTGACATGCTGGAGAGTAACTTGGGGCCTGTTATGTGCTCACATTCCAAGAGACACACATTCACGTACACTGTCATTAATGAATATTGAACTGGATTTGCTTTTTAAATACAAGAGCATGTGTTAAACAGGAGCACGGATTCACTGCTGTTAGGCAGCATGCCAGATTCATCTGTAATAAACAGGGCATCTACAAAGACAAATCCAATGAGCTTCTTGTCTTCTAGCCTCCTGCCAAAAATGCTGCTCCCGCCTCACCTCTTGCCCTCGAGGCTCTCATTCCCTCTCCTAGCTTTTGGTAGGGCCAGACTTCCGCTGGAATGATTCCCTAAAACAACAGCAGGACCTGGGAAGTCCTTCTTCAAAGACGGCACCTAGAGGGATGCTCTCCGAGCACTGAAAGGGGACCACGTCACAAGCGTACCCGCTCCAGTTGCCTCCACAGAGAAAAGTATTGAGACTCGCAGTTTAGACCCGAGGGAATGGAGGCCGAGGGCAGCGAGGCGACAGCTCAAGGTTAGAGCCAGAAACAGGGACCTCTCCTTACAACTCCTGTCCTGGATTCAGCACCCTGGGTAGGAAGTGATTAGACCTGCCCTCTCACTTCACCCTCTCCCGGGATCTCCATATCCTAGGGTATCAAAAGGGAGAAGCGCAGAGTCCCGGAATCTCCGGTATTACAGCGGATGGGTGCGGGCGGTGACCCGAGCGCGCGCGGGCTGCGTAACCCTCCACTCACCAACGCCGGCGCCGCCATGGGCCCAGGGGGCGGGGTGAGGCCGTGAGAGTCGGCGAGGAAGCCGGTCCTGCTGGCTTGGCCGACCCTGGGCTCCGGCTCTGGGCTGCGAGGGACCTCAGTCCTCGCTGCCGCATAAAATGCGCACAAGGTTCGCGACGCCGCCTCTGCGCGCCGTGGGGACACAGGGCTGGCGCCAAGGCCCCAGGAAGCGTTTTGCTGACACTTGTGGGGGTGAGATCGCGGCTGACATAAAAGCGTGTAAGTGGGTCCTATCCTCCTCACTGTCCGTCTCTACTTGGTCTCGAAAAGTGGCCCCTGTCTGGCGTTGTGGCCGGTGTAGCGTCGGTAACAACAGCACCCTCAACCTAAGGGCGACCGAAGACTGGACGCCGGAAGTCCCGCCCACGCCGCTACGGGAAACGCCCCTCTGCGCCTTCCGTCTACGGCTTGGGGCCGGCTTCCGTCCCTTGTAGCACTGCCTTCTGGGTAATGTAGTTTGACAGAATCCGGGTGGTACCTGGAGCGCACTCTCTGTTCTCGGTGACGCGGCTTCTCAAGGTTCCCAAGAAAGGGATTGGCTTCACCTCCTCTTAAAGGATAGGTACACAGATTTCCGTAGAAATTATCTGAGGCAATGACCAACTCTCAAATGTCTCTACCGGGTGACTCACGCCTTAACTTTCCTCCCTGTGTATCCCTGCGCCAGCATTTCATCTCTCTGAGCCTTGAGATGGAGATTCCTAAGGAAAATGAAGATAATTATTTAATATGATAATAAAATTTCCCCTATCAGTAATTTTCCGATGACATCAGCATTACCTGGGAATTTGTTACAAATGCAAGTTCTCAGTTCTCACCCACTGAATCAGCTACTCTGGGGGGTGGGACCCAGCCCTCGGCTTAACTTGTCCAGGAAAAGTGGATGCTCCAAAACATTTGAGAGCCAGACTCTTTAAATTCCAGTAAATAAATGAGACAAAGCCACCTGTTTGGTGGGAAGTAACTAAGAATTGCTTACCACTGGGCCTGGAACATACCGATAAGAACATAAGAGCTATTGCTGTCATTATTCATATTCTGTATTATTGGCAACATCATCACGATACACTGCTAGGGGAGGGTCTGAGAAACTTCTTTGCAGACTCTGACATTTGTCAAAACATAAAATACGTTGACTGATTCAACAGGAGCCTCATGAATACTGTTTAAATTTTTACATAATAATACTTTGCACCATTTGGCATATGCGTCTTTTTAAAACCGTATAAGCAGGAGGGTTCCCTAATACACAGGTAGACCTATTGCCCAAGGGATACTTTCTTACACGACCCAAAACTTAGGATCACTGAGACTAACTACCTGCAGCCCTAAGGGAAGAGTGGAGTTGACATGGTTTCTAGTTTGTGATATAAGATGGCATGTGTTCATCTCTAATTTACAGCAACCAGGATCTGATCCCTCTCCTTCTGCTCCTCCAGCCCCCAGGGAAGCCAGAACCAGGCACAAACCAGACAGCCCAGCTTATACCCAGCAACTCAGCGTCACCAGATCTTGTCTCATCAAGACACTTTCAGCCCACCACCCAAACCTGTAGCCCACATGAAGAGGGCAATAATCCTGGACACTGTGAAAAGTGAAAGTATTATGTCCAAAGAGACATCCAGGGAATGGAGCAGAAATGAGAAAACATAATGAAGACATAATTTTGCAATCACTTCTGCCCATATTCCATGGTCTACAACCCACTCAAATAGCTCCACATGTAAGAGAAGCCAGGATGTGGATGTGCTGTCCTCCAGAGAATCCAGAAAGAGATAATGGGACTGATAAGCCCTTGGCCATTTTCTAGCAAAATCCATTAATTTAATCATCAGATTTCCATTCTATTATTTATCCTATACATCCTACACTCACATGCTTCTTAATGTGAGAAGCCAAAATCTCCATCCAGTCTCTGACCTCATCTAAATGTTAAGATCTTAGAGTGATATGTTATGCATCTAGTCCAGATTTTGGGTGGGGACACAGCCAAACTATATCATATCACTGGGCCTGCTGGGAGGTGACTTGATCATGAGGGTAGATTTCTCATGAATGATTTGGTGCCATCCCCTTGGTGCTCTTCTTACGATAATGAGTTTTCTCAAGATCTGACTGTTTAAAAGTGTGTGGCATCTTCCCCTCACTCTCTCTTGCTCCTCCTCTCACCATGTGATACACTGGCTCCCCCTTTGCCTTGCACCGTGATTGGAAACTTCCTGAGGCCTCACCAGAAATTGAGCAGATGCTAGTGCTATGCTTCCTGTACAGCCTGCAGAACTGTGAGCCAATAAACTTCTTTTCTTCGTAAATTATCCAGTCTCAGGTTTTCGTTTACAGCAAAGCAAGAACAATCTAACACATTTACCAATGGATGAACGGATAAAAAAATGTAAATAACAGATTATTCAGCCATAAGAAAGGACTGCAGTACTGATATATGATACAGCATGGAGGAACACTGAAAACATGTTAAGTGAAAAAATCAGCTACAAAAAACACATAGTATATAATTCCGTGTATATGAAGTGTGCAGGATAAGCAACTCTATAGAGGTTGAAGGTAGATAAGTGGTTGCTTAGGGATGGTGGGTAGTAGTGGGACAGCAGAATAATATCTAAGGGATATGGAGTTTCTTTGTGAGGTGATGAAATGTTTTAAAAATAACTGTGGGGGGATGGTTGCACATATATTTAAATATGTTAAAACCGCTGAATTGTATATTTTAAATGTGTGATTTATATGGTAAGTGAATTCTATCTCAAGAAGGCTTTTTAAACAAAACAACACTGCTGTAACTTACACCAAACCAAAGTTTGTGTCAAATCCTGCTATGTAATATTGGTTAAATTTTATAGTCTAAAATCTAAGCTTTATTTATGAGGATACTCACTTCATTGCTGAGGTGTGTCAACAAAACATATTAGTAAATTTATAAGGACAAAATATTAGACCTATTACTGAGAAAATACGAAACTTGGAAACAGGAAAATTTCTTTAAAAAGAATCTTATTTAGAGTCAAGGGAAGTTATGAAACATATAAAGGAAATTAGTAGTTGCTAAATATTGAGTTAATATGTTATACATTCCTTCTCAGTGATTACAGAATACTTATATAAATGGAATTAGATTAAATATATATTTGAAAGGTAAACGTCCAAAGTAGAATAAATTCATCATTTTGTATCCTAAGTAATATAATTTCTTTGTTGCATTTACTTTCAGTGAAATAGGTAAGTGCTCTATTGCTACTACTTTGATTTATTTCAAAACCTCTTTGTACATCTAAATGTAACTTTAATGTAAATTGTTTTTATATAAATTGTGACTCTTAAAATATTTGGACAGACAAGTTGCGTGAGATGGGATTTAGGCAATCATGCAATCCTAACTCATAGTTCACACAGAATTCATATATTTTATTTACACATATTCACTTCACACAAGACTAGAGCTAAATTTAAGTTAATGGGTTTGATTATTATTTTCCCACATTAAATAACAACACGATGTGTATACACCTCAGGGATATTCCCAGAATTTTAAACATGAGCTTGATATTCTTCAGCTCTCGAATCAAACAAAAATGTTCTGGAGTTTTATAACCTAATTAGCAAGGCAGAGGTTGTTTCTATTTCCAACTTTTATATTAGGTTTAGGGAAGTACATATGCAGATTTGTGACATGGGTTGAAAAAATTTAACACCTCTTTCAAAAAAATTTCTCAGTATAGAAAGAATTGAAGGGAGCAGCCTTTACATGATAAAGCACATCTATAAAAGCCTTAAGTTAATCACACACTGAGCACTTTTCCCCCATCAGGAGCTGGAAAAGGTTATCTATTGTCTCCACTTGTATTAAACATTTTACTGGAGATCACAGTAACTGTAAAAGGTAAGAAAAATAAAATCATACAGATTAAAAAGAAAAAAGTCCCTTTATGCACAGAAAACATAATTGTATATGTAGAAAACACTACCCGATATACAAAGAAACTACAAGAGATAAGAAGGGAATTTACTGAGGTGCCATATAAAAAAGCAATTACTGGCCGGGCGCGGTGGCTCAAGCCTGTAATCCCAGCACTTTGGGAGGCCGAGGCGGGCGGATCACAAGGTCAGGAGATCGAGACCACGGTGAAACCCCGTCTCTACTAAAAATACAAAAAATAAGCCGGGCGCGGTGGCGGGCGCCTGTAGTCCCAGCTACTCAGGAGGCTGAGCCAGGAGAATGGCGTGAACCCGGGAGGTGGAGCTTGCAGTGAGCCGAGATCGAGCCACTGCACTCCAGCCTGGGCGACAGAGCAAGACTCCGTCTCAAAAAAAAAAAAAAAAAAAGCAATTACTTTTTCTGTATCCGACTACATACCAATAGATAGATACATAGACATAGATATATATGTGCACGTATATATACACATATATGTGAGTACATGCATATATATATAAATGTCTATCTATATGTACATACACACATATACACAAAATGCATACCATGATAGTGGACCAGAAAAAGTTAAGTCATTCACTTAAGATAACGTTTAAGACAGGTAAATCATCCATTTCGACCAGGACCCTGAAAGTTTTCTATGATATTATTACCAGAGATATCGGTGTCCATGGGGCATAAAGCTTTTAAGCCAGGATAGATCCTGCACCCACCTGATGTCATCTCATGTCCTTGCCCCCAGGAGAAGATGCCACACACAATTGTGTAGGTAGCTGCAAAGCTCAGTTAGAAAAGAAATGCCCAGTTTTGCTGTGCTGACAGTTGTTGGTCTCTGCAAACATAGAAGATAAGAAAGAGAAATAAAAGGCATGCAGGTTGAAACAGAAGTAATCTGTTCAAGCCTGTAATCCCGGGACTTCAAGCCTGTAATCCCAGCACTTTGGGAGGCCAAGATGGGCGGATCACGAGGTCAGGAGATCGAGACCATCCTGGCTAACACGGTGAAACCCCGTCTCTACTAAAAAATAAAAAAACTAGCCGGACGAGGTGGCGGGCGCCTGTAGTCCCAGCTACTCGGGACGCTGAGGCAGGAGAATGGCGAAACCCGGCAGGCGGAGCTTGCAGTGAGCTGAGATCCGGCCACTGCACTCCAGTCCGGGCGACAGAGCGAGACTCCGTCTCAAAAAAAAGAAAGAAGTAAAACTGACTTTATTCATACATGATGCATGGAAAATATATGTAGAAAACCCAAAGGAATCTGCACACACACACACACAAAATCAACCAAAAATAAACAATGAATTTAGCAAGACCTCAATAATATAAGGTGTGTGTGTATATATGTATGTGTGTATACAAGGACTACATATACATATATATTTAATGCATTTTCTGTGTTCTACCAATGAACTATTTGAAAATAACATTTGCAAATCCCATAACATACTTAGGGATAAATTAGCAATAGCCAAGTAAGACCTATACACAGAAAACTACAAAAGAGTAGCTGCAAACTTTCTCTGTAAAGGGCCAGGGAGTAAATAATATAGGCTTTATAGGTCACGTATGATCTCTGTCACATATTCTCTGGAATTTTCTGTTGTTTTTAAAGACCTTTTAAAGACATTAACATCATTCTTAGCTAACTGGCCTTACAGAAACAGGCTGTGAGTGGGGCATGGTGGCTCACACTCTTAATCTCAGCACTTTGGGAGGCCAAGGCGGGCGGATCATTTGAGGTCAGGAGTTCGAGACCAGCCTGACCAACATGGTGAAACCCGTCTCTGCTAAAATACAAAAATTAGCTGGGCGTGGTGGCAGGTGCCTGTAATCTGAGCTACTCAGGAAGCTGAAGCAAGAGAATCGCTTGAACTCGGGGGTGGGTGGAGGTTGCAGTGAGCCAAGATCATGCCACTACACTCCAGCCTGGGTGACAGAGCAAGACTCCCTCTCAAAAATAAAAATGAAAATAAAACAGGCTATGGGCCATATTTGGCCCATGGGCTGAAATTTGCTGACCCTTGGTATAAAACATTGCTGAGAAAAAATGTAAAAGATTGAAATACATGGAAATATATCCCATGAGATGGATTAGAAAAGTTAATATTGGTAAGTTTTCCATTTTGGCCAAACTCTGAAATCTGTTCTGTGGAATTATTATGGGAGATCCTGGTCCCTTGGGGCACAAGGATGTTAAGCCAGGGTGAATCTTGCATCCACCTGATGTGCCATCTTCTATGTTTGCTGAGACAGCTGAGTGGTTGGCTGCTGGGGTCCATTTGAAGAGAAAGGCCCTGTGGCATGTGCTGACAAGTGGAACTCCCTGCCCTACATCTTCTGAGGAAACTGGAACCCAGCCAAAGAAGACCTTCCAGTAGGCAGTGCCTGTGATCACTGTAGGTGTGCATGGGGCTAAGTACCCTACAGGCTATAAAAAATAGTAATGCACAATGCACACATGATAAGGCGGCATCACAGTACAGGTAGTTAAATTCAGGAACTCTGGAATCCAAGAGCCTGGGTCAAATCCTGGCAGGGCCACTACCTCCTGTGTGAGACAAGGAAGGTTCTAAAGTTTTACAAATGCTGTTTTACCAAATTTGCAAAATGAAGAGAACCTGCCTGCCAGGTAGAGCTATTGTGGGAAGCAACATCCAGGAAGGTCTGAGCATCTGGTCCCCAAGTCAGAAACCTTCACAGCCCAGATGGGTATGCCCTAAGTTCATACCCTTCTAGGCGACCACAGAAAAGTGCCGCCTGGCTCCAGGACTCGGAGAGGCGCAAGAGAGCTTCCTGAAGGAGGGGGCATCCTCCCACGCTACCTGTATAGAGAGGAGAGAAGGGAAACTGGGTCCTCTGTGGCGGTGTGGCGGCTGCCTGAAAGGAAGCAGCTGGGGGCGCTTGCTCCCTGCCTGCGCTGGTGTCTTCTCCCCACACTAGCCCAGGCCGGCTGCAGCGGCGGGGCTGCCTGGGCGGAGTCAGGAGACAGCACCGCCCGGCCCCTCCCCAGGCACCTTCCCTGTGAGCCAGCTCCCTACTGTGGGAGGATCTGGGGAGTTCCCGCCTCCAGCTTTGGGCAAGGTCTGCCTCCAGAGTCCCCAGCGGCAAGGGCGGGCGCATCCACGGGCACTGGTTGCCAAATCTCCCGCCCTCAGGCCAGGTGCCGAGCGAGCCTCGGCAGTCCTGAATCCCCACTTAACGGCGGGGAGCCGCTGGGAGCCTAACGCCTGCAACCACTCGGTTGCAGCTCGAGTCCGGCTGGGATCGGACCGTTGGACCTCACCGTTGGCACTTTGTTGTATTTCTTCGCGCCCTGGGCTCGCGCAAGCTTTCTCTGCCAAGCGTTCCAACGGCCGCTCACCGGCATCTGGCTAAAACAGGGTGCGCTTCGCCTCGGAGTTCCCACTCCACTCCAAGGATCCAACAGCGCACAAGCTGCTCTTCACCGGCAACTACCTCTGCAAGCTTCACCCCGGCCCCGCCACGCCCCACAGAGTTCCCTGTCTGGTCTGGATCACCTCGCTCTCCCTGCACCTCTCTCCTTGGCCTAGCTCGACAAGTGCTTCCCGTGATCCTGCACCTCTACCCCTCGGTTTCGTCGCTGCTAAGGGGTTGTGGTGTCTGATCCGTCAGGCTCTGCGCTCCTCATTCGGATCCATCCTCAATGTCCAGGCAGGACTCTTACATGAAGCCGGTGCTGTCTGCTGTTCACTCTAAGATGCTCAGCCACTCAGGACAGTTAACGATCTGTCATCCAGGGCGCAAACCGACTCTCCTCCATTGCTATCTGAGTAGGCAGTCTCCTCTGTGAGGTCGATCCCATCCTTGCTGCCTAGATCCCTGCCCAGGAAGACTGAGATGAGGACCCTAGGAGAGAGCAGCCAGGCATAGTGAAGGTGAAGGATGAGTATAGTGATCCCAGCGCAATCAGAGAAGCTCCCCTACCCCCACCCATCGCAGTGGGAGTGAGTCATCAGATCTGTCCCCAAGACAACGAAGTCCTAACTTCATTCCCGTGCAGTCCCGGGCCATTGAAGGGAAACCTCCTCTCTCCAACCCCCGGAAGACGCCTTAGATGAGAAAGTGAAGAGGTATTGTATGAGCTCATTCATCAAAGGCCATGCCAACACCAGCTCAGGCAGTGCTGCTAGGGGATTCCTACCTCTCTGGAGGTCCAGTTCTCTCTGAAGACAGAGAAGATGAAGGGAAGAAGGGTTTCAAACAGGAACTCTCAACCCACGTCTGCCAGTTGTAGACTGTAAACAAAGTTCCAACTCGCCTGCTGCTCCCACTGCCGCTGCTATTTTTTGAGGTCAAGGTGAGCTGCCCAACCTCTCCTAAGCTTTTTTGTATAGTCATTGGAGAAGATGTAGGCTTGAATAAGAAAGCACCAGTCTAACCACATGTTCTTAGAAGAGAAAGTCAAGGCCCCTTCAGATAGCAGTGTAGTGCCCCTCAGCCTGCCCCTTCCTTCTTCCTGCTTGTTGCAGGGACAGCAGGTACCCCACCCTTGGCCATTTTCACCTTGTAGTTTGCTGATACTATCATGTTATCAGCCACTGACTTGGCTGTCCTGTCTTCCAGTCCCCCAGTCCCTTCTGCCCCTGTACTAGTCCTCACCCCATATACAGATCATTAACTCTCCTTTTTTTTTTTTCTTTCTGTTCTTGTTTCTCCCCTTAGGTTCAATATCATTTTGGGAGTTCCCCTTTATGGGAATAAAAGCCATTTCCATTTCTATCCCTCATCTGCAGATTTTTTTTTTTTGGAGGGGGGGCACTATTTATTCATCCCAGGCTGGAATGTAGTGGTTCAATCATGGCTCACTGCAGCCTCAAACTCCTAGGCTCACGCCATCCTCCCACCTCAGCCGCCAGAGCAGCTAGGACTACAGGCATTATTTTTTTGTAGAGATGGAGTCTCGCTATGTTGCCCAGGCTGGTCTGGAACTCCTGCTTTCGAGTGATCCTTGTGCATCAGCCTCTCAAAGTGCTAGGATTACAGATGTGAGCCACCATACCCAGCCCAGACCACTACTTTTTTTTTTTTTTGAGACGGAGTCTCACACTGTCACCAGGCTGGAGTGCAATGGTGCGATCTTGGCTCACTGCAACCTCCACCTCCCAGGTTCAGGTGATTCTCCTGCCTCAGCCTCCAGAGTAGCTGGGACTGCAGGCGTGTGCCATCACGCCCAGCTAATTTTTGTATTTTTAGTAGGCAGTCTCCTCTGTGAGGTCAGTCCCATCCTTACCGCCTAGATCCCTGCCCAGGAAGACATCACCATGTTGGCCAGGATGGTCTCTATTTCCTGACCTCATGATCTGCCTGCCTAGGCCTCCCAAAGTGCTGAGATTACAAGTGTGAGCCACCACGCCTAGCCTAGATCTCTACTTTTGACCTCACCACATCTCCTAACGCCTTGCCCTTTGCTTCAAGTCTACCTTCTGCAGAACTGAGTCATCTATCAGTCTAGTCATCTAATCAGAATCTATCTAGTCATCTAATCAGAATTAATTCATTGTGGATTTTTCTCCCTTTTTCTTACAGATTCTTCTACCTGTATGCCCATCTTCACAGACCAGCCCATCACTGGTGCCTCAAGCATTTTCACTATTACAGCCAGTAATCTGCAGACATAACCTCAAGCCTACTTTGTACTTTGGTATAAACTACATGGATACCAATCCCTTTTCACAGGTTTCCATCTCCTGGTCTCCCCTAGGATCCAGGATGAGTATTCTCCCATTTGACCAGTTCCATCCCAGTATGGAGCAGATATCCCTTGTAAGGAATGCAGTCTCCACCCGCCCACCTGTTTTTATGGTCAACAGCCCTACCTGAATTTCCAACATTGCCTTTTGACCCAGGAAACACCTGTCAGTTGAAATCTAGGGTTCCTGACAGGCCTCAACAGGAAACAACTCTCTTCAATGCCCTATCTTTTCTGGCCCTCCTACCACTGCTTCTGCAGTCACTTCCACTATAGTAAGCAGACCCTCTTCAGACTGCCTTTGACTCTGATGAAATCAACATGGATACCATGCCCATTTCCCCATCTGTTATCTTCCTGTCTCTCCCTGCAACATTAACAGCTGTTTTCCTTTGAAGAACCTGGCAGCCCCCCAAAACCCTTCAAACTTAACCAATGACAGCACCACTGTGTCAGCTTTTGGGAATTTGACTCCCCCATGTCCACCTTTGGCATCTGCTATGGTTTGAATGTGTCAACCAAATTTCATGTATTAAAAACTCAATCCCCAAATTCCTATGTCAATATGTTTGAAGGTGGGGGCCTTTGGGAGGTAATAAGGATTCGATAAAGTCATCAGGGTGGACCCCTATGATGGGACTGGTAAGAGGAAGAGACACCTGAGCTGACAGGATCTTGCTCTTGCCATGTGATGTGCTCCACCATGTAATGACGCAGCAAGAAGGCCCTCACCAGATGCCGGCACTGTGCTCTTGAATTGCTATCAGAGGGGACAGTGCCATACCTCTGGTTGGAGACAGATGACTTCTGTACAAAGCTTATGACCTCAGTCAGAGTGCCTGGGGTTCAGGTGGGTGTAGCACGTCTGTTGCAGGTGCAAATGTGTGTTTAAAAGTCCCCATATTCCTGTCTCCCAATCAGAGTAGTAAGGGCTCACCTGGACAAAGCACAGAGCTATAAGGGGTGGAGACTACACCATACCTGTGCGTGTCTATATGTCTCTTTCTTTTTTTTTTTTTTTTTTTTTTTTTTTTTATGAGACGGAGTCTCGCTCTGTCACCCAGGCTGGAGTGCAGTGGCCGGATCTCAGCTCACTGCAACCTCCGCCTCCCGGGTTTACGCCATTCTCCTGCCTCAGCCTCCCAAGTAGCTGGGACTACAGGCACCCGTCACCACGCCCGGCTAGTTTTTTGTAGTTTTTAGTAGAGACGGGGTTTCACCGTGTTAGCCAGGATGGTCTCGATCTCCTGACCTCATGATCCGCCTGTCTCGGCCTCCCAAAGTGCTGGGATTACAGGCTTGAGCCACCGCGCCCGGCTTATATGTCTCTTTCTACAATGACTCAGATATTCCTGACCAGACCATATTTGTTGTAATCAGAGGGTATAACAGCATATAATTTTAGGGAGCCACTCCTATTCTTGCCTTCAGCCAGAACACCCAGAGTCCATCCATTCAGAGTAGCACTTTTGACTTTTTTTTTTTTTTTTGAGATGGAGTCTTGCTCTGTTTTCCTGGCTGGAGTGCAGTGGCATGATCTCGGCTCATTGTAACCTCCACCTCCCAGGTTCAAGCAATTCTCCCTGCCTCAGCTTCCGAGTAGCTGGTATTACAGGTGCCCACCAACACACCTGGCTAATTTTTGTATTTTTAGTACAAACAGTGTTTCAGAATGTTGGCTAGGCTGCTCTTGAACTCCTGACCTTGGGTGATCTGCCCACCTCAGCCTCCCAAAGTGCTGGGATTACAGATGTGAGCCACTGTGCTCAGCCCCTTTTCAGAATCATTGAGAAAATTCTTGTGCTTGGAAGCATTTGTGTTCCTAGCTTTGGTCAGAGCAACTTCCTTTCTGGTGTGGACATGGCAAGCAACAGTCTTGCTTTTGGGGCACTTTTTTGCATGCTCAGGGCTCACTGGAGACAGAGATTTGGGGTGGCCAATTGATTTATTTTATTTGGTGAAAGAATGAGGATCTCACCAACTAAGGAGCAAAAGCTTCCTCTAGAAGCAGAGAGAGGCCACTATCAGCCATGAATAGACCTTACACTTTAGGACGGAGGCTCAGTCCCACCTAGAGATGTCAAACAAACCAAACCTGCTCTCTGCCTGCTAAAGCAAGGTGGAAGCCCACACATTGTGAGGCAGATGAGACCAGTCAGAATTCAACACACTGGTATCAAGCAGTTCCACTGTGGGGAGTAAAGAAAACTAGTTAGGTATCATTAACCATGCATCCCTGGCTTTGACTGTCAGCCTGCCAGACCTAACCCCTGGCCCAATTTTCCTGTCTTGAAACTAGAAGGAAAGAAAAAAAGAAACTAGAAGGATGCTCCATGCTACCTACAGCTGTCTCATTTCCCATCACCCATTTGCCTTGGTGGGCCCTCACCTTTCTTTCCTAGATTATATATAAGATGGGATGACTTGTCCTTTCCTCCTCCCTCTGTGCTTCTCCCCCCACCATCTGACCTTAATGTAGGCCAGATATTCTGGACATGTGTTAGATGACACTTGACAATTTTATCGTTTCAAAATTCTTAACTGGCCGGGGGGTGGTGGCTCAAACCTGTAATCCCAACACTTTCGGAGGCCAAGGTGGGTGGATCACCTGAGATCAGGAGTTCCAAGCAGCCCGGCCAACATGGTAAAACTCCATCTCTACTAAAAATACAAAAATTAGCC
>NW_012111697.1:2783236-2784840 GCF_000951035.1 Colobus angolensis palliatus
CAAGGAAATGCCCAGATGAGACCTATTTGGAAAACTGACTAGGCTGGCTGTACTCTAAACCCCTAAATATTACCCCACAAGTGCTACAATTTCATCCAGATCTGGCTGATGGTAGAGCAATTCTTATCTCTGCTAGACTTATGTGCTAAAGTAAAATATTTTCATATGCCAGGAGAACCATCAGAAGCTAGTGAAAGTGATGCATACAAGCATTTCCTCAGCTCCTTACATTTTAGTTTATAAAACAGTTATGATTCTACATGAGAGTCTTTCTCGGGCCTTACTCGTATTGAGTTCAAAGACATCTCTTAGCCAGGCACCGTGACACATGCCTATAACCCCAGCACTTTGGGAGGCTGAGACAGGAGAATCACTTGAGGCCAGAAGCTGGAGACTAGCCTAGGAAAACATAGTAAGACCCCACCTCTACAAAATTTAAAAAATTAACTGGGCTTGGTGGCATGCACCTGTAGTCCCAGATACTTGAGAGGCTAGAGCAGGAGAATCACTTGAGATCAGGAGGTCAAGGCTGCAGTGAGCTGTGATTGCACCAATGCACTCCGACTTGGATAACAGAGTCAAACCCTGTCTCAAACACAAAAAAAGAAGAAATATTTCACCCCAGCAGAATTTACAAGGCAGTGTGGGAGATAAATGAACAACCAGAAATTGCAACTAGAAGGAATGGTGATAGGGAGAAGGGAGCAGGTGAGGAGGAAGGACATAAAACTAAGTCTGGGGGAGATAAAACATGAACTGCACCTTAAAGAAGGAAGAACAGCCAACTAGGTGGAGAAAGTCTATTTCCAAGGTCAAGAAAATAGCATGTGAAGAGGCAGGGAAGAAAGAGAGCCAGTGGGACACCAGGAAGATAGTCAGGTATGCGTAGAAACTGAAACCAAAGTGGGAGCTGTGGCTGCAGCATTTGACAAGGACACATTTTGAAAAATATATATACAATGATGGGACATTTGTTCATTATCCTGAGCATATAGGGAGTCACCAAGGGATTGGGAACAAAAAAAAGTGGCACGATTCTATGTACACTTGAGAAATACACTGTGGCTACCTGAGAGGGAGATTAGATGGGTGCCACACCAGGGGTGAGGAGACTAAGGGACTCCTTGCAGTGACTAAAGCAAAGTGAGACAATGGCTAAAGCTGTGACTAAGGCAAAGGTGAGGACTTGACAGTGGGGATGGCGAGGAGGCAACAGAAGATAAACTGAGTAGGTGACAGCAAGGCCAGGGCTACTCTAGCCATCTGGCTTGGACAAATGGACATGAGTCATTTGGACAAACATATAGTGAGTTCAGTTTTTAGCTGTGAAGTCCAAGTACTACTCAGGAGGCCATTCATTCATTTATCTTTTTTTTTTTTTGAGACAGAGTCTCACTGTCGCCCAGGCTGGAGTGCAGTGGCGTGATCTCGGCTCACTGCAATCTCTGCCCCCGGGTTCAAGCGATTCTCCTGCTTCAGCTTCCGGAGTAACTGGGACTACAGGCGCCCTCCACCATGCCCAGCTAATTTTTTTTTGTATTTTTAGTAGAGATGGGGTTTCACCATGTTGGCTAGGCTGGTCTCGAACTCCTGACCCTCAGGTG
>NW_012111697.1:2785905-2787490 GCF_000951035.1 Colobus angolensis palliatus
GCCAGGATGGTCTCGATCTCCTGACCTCATGATCCGCCCGTCTCGGCCTCCCAAAGTGCTGGGATTACAGGCTTGAGCCACCGCGCCCGGCCAACCGATCACCTAGGTATTAAGCCCTGCATGCATTAGCTATTTTTCCTAATGCTCTCCCTTCCCCCACTGCACTCCCCAATAAGCCCCAGTGTGTGTTGTTCCCCTCCATGTATCCATGTGTTCTCATTGTTCAGCTCCCACTTATAAGTGAGAACATGTGGTGTTTGGTTTTCTGTTCCTGAGTTAGTTTGCTGGGGATAATGGCTTCCAGCTCCATCAATATCCCTGCAAAGGACATGTTCTCATTCCTTTCTATAGCTGCATAGTATTCCATGGTATATATGTACCATATTTTCTTTATCCAGTCTACCACTAATGGGCATTTAGGTTGATTCCATGTCTTTGCTATTGTGAATAGTGCCTCAGTGAACATACACGTGTGTGTATCTTTGTAACAGAATGATTTATATTCCTTTGTGTATATAATTGCTGGGTCAAATAGTATTTCTGGTTCTAGATCTTTGAAGAATCACCACACCATCTTCCACAATAGTTGAACTGATTTACATATCCACAAACCATGTAAAATTCCTGTTCCTGTTTCTCTGCAACTCTGCTAGCATCTGTTGACTTTTTAATAATAGCCATTCTGACAGCATTGTTCTGTAGCTGGGCAGGAGCATGGAAGCCAGGAGAACACCAAGAGGCTAAGGCTGTGGTCAGGGTGAGGGACAGTGATGGCTCAGATGTGGCAATAGTGATGAAACATTACCTCTGGTCTGTCTCTATTTCCTTTCCATCTGCTGCTCCCACTAGGTTCATGTTGCTGTGCTTAGAGTTCATCAGAGAAGTCATCCAGTCTGGGCTTTTCTTTGTGTGGGGTTTTTGAAAACTGGCTCAGTCTCTTAAAATTTATTCAGATTTTCTATTTCTTCTTGAGTCAGTTTTGGTAGCTTGTGTGTTTCCAAGATTTGTCCATTTCATCTAGGAGAAAAACATACACACACATGCATGTGACATATATGTATATATATCCTGGGATTTTTTATATGACCATTTTTTACTTAGAAATGTGTATTCTTCCCTTTTTGTGTCAGTAACAAACAAAAGATATATGAAGAATTTGAGTACACTAAAGAGTTTCAGATATGGATGAAAGATACCAAGAATAGGAAGAATGAATCTGCTCCCTGGGTTACACACGATAATCAGGTAGGAGCAGGAAGGTCACAACAACCTCGAAGAACAATGAATTAGCTTTGACAGAACAAGGGGTTGCATAACATTTTTAAAGTAGAAAAAACATTAAGTGTTTTATTGTTAATATTTTTAAACATTTACTAATAAAGCAATGTTTTATTATTAAAGAAAATATAAAGTTTAGATTGATTGTTTATATCATCTTATAAGGCCAAGCATTCATGCCTATAATCCCAGCACTTTGGGAGGCTGCGGTAGGCAGACTGCTTGAGCCCCAGGAGTTCGAAACCAGCCTGGTCAATATAGCAACCCTGTCTCTACAAAAAATTTAAAAATTAGCCAGGTGTGGTGG
>NW_012111697.1:2787910-2788635 GCF_000951035.1 Colobus angolensis palliatus
CAACTACTTGGAAGGCTGAGGTGGGAGGATCATTTGAGCTCAGGAGTTTGAGTGTGAACTGTAATCACACCACTGGACTCCAGCCCGGGCAACAAGAGTGAAACTCTTATCTCAAAAATAATAATAATAATAATAATGATAACAATAATAAAATTAAAATAAAAGATCTATCAATTAATAAGTTGATCATCATTTAAGGATATAGAAATCCTGCATGGCCTCTTTGTTACTGTTTTTTGATCCATCATTTGATTTTATTTGCATCCTGTTTTGTGAGATTTTTCCTATATGTATATCAACACTCAGTTTGGAAAAATACATTCATCCTACATTTCGGAGAGTATATGTCAACATACAAACACTCCTTCTCCTTATTCATATCTACTGGCCAACTTCTAAAAATAAAAATAAAACTGAAATCACAGATAATGTAGACAGAACAATGAAAAGACAGAAGGCCAAGACAGAAAGATGAAGCTGGACGTGGTGACTCATGCCTGTAATCCCAGTACTTTGGAATGTTGAGGTGGGCTTATCACTTGAGGTCAGGAGCTCAAGACAAGCCTGGCCAATATGGCGAAACCCCGTATCTACTAAAAATACAAAAAAAATTGCCACATGTGGTGGCGAGCACCTGCAGTCTCAGCTACTTAGGAGGCAGGAGAATCACTTGAACCTGGGAGGCTGAGGTTGCAGTGAGCTGAGATCGCACCACTGCACTGCAG
>NW_012111697.1:2788876-2793765 GCF_000951035.1 Colobus angolensis palliatus
GGAAGGAAGGAAAAGAAAAAGAGAGACAGGGAGGGAGGGAGGGGCAATGTGTTATTTTGAGAAGAGGAAGTTGACGGAGAAAAAAAGGAAATGGCATCCCCGTAGAGAACTGGCCACTCTGCAGAGGTGTGCAGGGGAAGTGCCACTCCATACTGTGTTCTGGGCCACTTCAGCACTTCTTGGGGGTGATTCTCAGGACCTGGATCCTGTCCTCAGATATGTGGACATATCCCACCATGCTTTTTGGGGACCCTTTGAAGTGTGTTCTTCAGAACAGGGAAAGAGAGCATTGTGAAGGTGGTGCTAACATGTTCCAGAGGGGAAAGAACAAGTGGCTGACCTTCATAGAAAGCAGTAGAACTTCCAGCCTGACTACTTGTGTGGGGAAGAGCTGGCCAGAGCAGTCTCTAAGAAGCCTAGTGAGCACAGGTGCCTGCGAGGGTCTTCAGGGAACAGAACAGGTTGACTCCAAGTTTGTATCTTTGCAGTTGAAAGGTGCTATGTGAGCTCTACTTGTTGTTCCCAAAGACTACTTCTAGGAGCACTTCAAGGACTGGCCATGTGCCCTGCCACTTTAGCAGGACTCACCACAAGGAATGTCCTTGGAGGTAAGGAGAAAGAATATTTACCGATACCCTGCTGTGATCAGAAACTTCCTGTAAAATATTGAGAAATATTGTCACTTTCATAAGCTATTACAAAGAGACAACTTCTATATATTATGTCATAAAAGCTCAGATGCTAGAAATGAGACATTAGCTTGTGTTAGGCAGGAATCTAGACCCAACATGGCGGCGTTGCCCGGCGTAGCAGACCTTTTGTTAAAGACTCCCTTCACCCTTGTACACACCCGCAGACTTACATGCGTCAGAGTTCTGGCTGGGCAACCACACTCCCCCATGACCTGCAGCTCACCTGCATTCCACAAGTTCGTAAACAGCAGTTTCGGTTGACAGTTTCCAAAGACCCCTTCCTCGTGACCCTTACTCAACTCCTGCCCTAGTAGTTTCAAGACCCCCCCAGGCCCTGTTTGCACAACCAGCTTCCCTACCTCTCAGGCTATAAGAAGCCCCTACCTTCCTCCCTCAGCACAATTTCCTCGGCCCACGCCTTTGGACCGAGGAACCTTGCCCGCAAGCCCTAATAAAAGGCTATTCTCACTGCCATTTGCCTTGTGTCTTCGTTCCCGGTTCGGCTCCAGCCTCAGTTTACCTTTACAGCTTGGAGTACCCATATCTTTAGGATCTGCTGGGTTAGTGGTCCTAATTCCAAAAGAGGCCACTGTTGACTGGGACACAGCAGGATCCTTTTGAATTAGCTAGCAGTCATGGCTGCTCCCCCTGGGGACTTTGGAAGAGCTGCTCCATGAATGTGCCCAGGGAAGTGGCTCTGTGCAGCACCAGGGGTGGACTGTGGTGGCCATGGAAGTGCTCCCTTGGATCTATCTTCATGAGACCTGTCAGGGCACAGGCACAGCTGATGGACAGTTTCCAGGAGCTGTGCTTTAGATACACCACAGGGTTTATTCCAGGCCTCCCTTCCCCTAGGCTCCTCCCATCTAATGACCATGTACAGCAAAGGTACAAGAATCTGGCCTTTCCTGCCCAGTGGGATAATCCTCTACAGGGTTTGTATGGCTCCAGGACTCCCCACTAGCCTGGTCAAAAACTTATCAGAAGTGTGCTGAGATGTGACTCATTTGCTACCTAGTCCTTCCTTCTTTCACTGCTTTCACAGGTGGAGGAAAAACTCTCTCCAACCGTGTTTTTCCTCTGCACTCACACTACCATCACAATCATCAACACAGAATAAGCCTTATGTGACCAAATGTAGGGGTTTTCCCCACACACCAAGAAATGGACACCAGTTGGGTGTCTTCCAATTCAGTTCCAACACTACCTACATGGAGATAGCTCCATATCCCACAGGTGGTAGTCTCAGTCCCCAAGACTGCCCCCGCCACCCCATACCCTCAGACACCAATCACAAGTCTGGTTCTCCAGAACTTCTGACCAACAGACTTCAAGTTACAGTTCCCACAGCCCCCTCTTTGGGTTTGATTAATTTGCTGGAGCAGCTCACAGAACTCAGGGAAGCACTTATTTACATTTACTATTATACCTTATCATAAAGGGCATTACAAAGGACACAGATGAGGAGATGGTACGGGGCAAGGAGCACAAAGCTTCCATGCCCTCCCCATGCACACTATCCTCCAGGAACCTCCACGTGTTCAGCTATCTGAAAGTTCTCCAAAGCCAGTTCTCTTGGGTTCTTATTGAAGCATTCCTTCCCCCAGCGTATAAGGCAGGACCCTCTCAAGGGAGGGTCTTAAGACCCACAATCAGAAAGGCAGGGGAATGTTTGAAATGCTTGTTTCCTGGTGCCATAAAGAAATAGCACTTGAACATAAATTTAATTTTCTCAGCAAGGCCATTTTTATGCTTTCTGCAGAAAGGGTACACTCGCCAGCAGTTTTACCACGAGAGAACACCGAACAAAGGAGACAGGGTCATTTATAACCTGATGCATCCACCCTACTGCTGTGTCCAGTTTCCATTGGCTGGAACGGGACCTCACATTTTGTATTTGTACTGATTGGCTAGCAACTTAGAACTTTTTAAAAGAGGTAAAGGCAGAGGAGAACAAAGGAAGGAGGAAGTAACTTGTGGAATGCTGAGAAAGGTGAAAACACCTTCAAATAAGGAAGAGGAACACGCTATGACCTAATGCTTGAGGACCAGTGTAAGCATGCCAGGGCAAATATTTAGGCTAAATTGTGGGAGCTAACAACATAAAGTACATTGATTTCTTTATTATGGTTAGCAGATATTTAAGAATGTTAGCACAGATCTTTGAATAAATTTTGCTTCTAAGAGAAGTTACTATTTATTCCTAATTAGACAGGGAGGAAAATCTTTGAAGAGAAACCTCTACTTTACTTTTCACAGGAAGATTACAATCGTGCCTTGGGGCAGGTGAAATGAGGGCAGGAGAGATTCTGTTTCCTGAGGCCTGCCCTTCAGGCCCAACACACCCAACATTATAACAAAAGACTGTACCAAGAGCTACGAGAGTTATGAGCCAGGAGCTGTGGATGAAAACCAATATCTATGAAACTGCCTTTGCAAAAAATTGTAAGAGAAAATTCTGGCCAACTCCATCTTGCCTTTAACCTCCAAACTGCCCTTGGTCATTCCTGGGCATAAGTCAGCCTAACTTTGGAAGACAATAGCTCTTCCCAAAAACTAAACCACTCTTGTAAAACTAGCGAAAGGCTACCAGGTTAGGAAAATCAGAGGGGCCTGAATTCTACTAAGATGTAGGTGTAGTTAAACAATTACCAGCCACTATTCCAGAGGTCCCAAGGTCTGCAACTTCCCCAGTTCCTCCTGTGTTAATTACTATGTTAATGGTAATTAACATCACTATTGTGGAATCTAAGGCCTTTTGAGATGTCTTTTCAGGCTTTTGCATTTCTGACAACCAGATGGGTCCACCCAACCTGTGACTCAAGCAGTCCTGTTGCCCCCACACAGAAGCAGACTTAGTGCACGAGGACCATTTTCCTCATCCCTACGATTGCATTCCCCAACCAATCAGCAGCACCCATTCCCTAATCTCCTGCCCACCAAAATATCTTTGAAAAACCCCAGCCTCCAAATTTCAGGGAGATTGACGACTAATAACTCCCTCGTGGCATGGTCAGCCTCTCATCAAACTTTTTCTTTACTGCAAAGCCATGGTCTCAGTGGATTGATTTTTTTCTGTGCAGTGGGCAGGAAGAACTGATTGGGTGAATAGAGGCTCCATTAGGGGCCAAATTTATATATATATATATATATAAAATAACACAAAAGGAATCCCATAGGTACTGAGTTTTGTTTTTTTGTTTTGTTTTGTTTTGTTTTTGAGACAGAGTTTTACTCTTGTCATCCAGGCTGGAGTGCAGTGGTGTGATCTCGGCTCACTGCAACCTCCACCTCCCAGGTTCAAGCAATTCTCCTGCCTCAGCCTCCCAAGTAGCTGTGATTACAAGCATGTGCCACCATGCCTGGCTAATTTTGTATTTTTAGTAGGGATGGGGTTTCACCATGTTGGCCAGACTGGTCTTGAACTCCTGACCTCATGTGATCTGCCTGATTCAGCCTCCCAAAGTGCTGGGATTACAGGCATGAGCCACCACACCCAGCCAGCGTTCTGAAAGCTCTCCCTCTGCACTTCTAGCTTCCCTTTATCCTTTAAAGGTGCTTTCCCCCAACAATTCCCTTGCGTCTAATCCTATTGTTGTATCTTCCCTTCGGGGGACACCTGCACTGACAGAACATGTTATATGTTGGTTTGGGACAAAATATGATTTCTAGTTGTCATGCTTACACGTAATTTGTTGCCACCATATCAGCTGGAGAAAAGTCCTTCCCTATACCTTTAAAATGCTTGTTCACTTCCACTTGGAAACTGTGAATGGCACAAATGCCAGGCTAGTGGTTTTAGAAAGCGGCTCTCCAGATCTAAAATGTTTTCATGGGTGAACTCTCTGTGTCCTTGTATTCCCCTATTAGCTTTTTAGACTCTTCTGATTTCCACAAAATAGAAGTTGCATATGGAAATATGCAGTTAGATGGGTCACCTGACTCCAATTTCAGCCCTCAGTCTACCATATGAAAAAGCCCAGGAGATCTCAGAATTCTCCTAGTCTAAATTGATCCTTTTATTATAATTATTTTTTCTTGAGATAGAGTCTCACTCTGTCACACGGGCTGTTAGATCAATGACTCAAAACACAGCTTCTTGGTCTTCCTCTGAATCTGCAGTACAAAAGATTTTCTGCTATCTCTATTTCTGATAGCCTCTTCCTATATTGATACTTTCTTTTTCTTTTTCTTTTT
>NW_012111697.1:2794520-2807885 GCF_000951035.1 Colobus angolensis palliatus
AAAAAAAAAAAAAAAAATTTGCTCAAGTATCATTTTCCCTATGAGATCAACCCTACCCCTCTATCTCCTACTGGAGTCCCTCCTACTCCACAGGCTTCTCATCACTCGATTCTGCTCCTCATGTTTCCTTTCTTATTGCACTTTTCACCTCATAAGTCACTATGTAACTTATAAGTTACAGATATGTAACATAGGTTATATAACTTATAACACCTTATAAGTCACTATGTAACTTGTAACATTTCCTTTATTATTGTGTGCTTCTCTCAACTCAGATTAAGGTAGATACATTTCTTTGTTTGTTCACACATCTAGAAAGCACCTGCAACAGGGCGGGTGCTCAGTATTTGTTAAAACACACGGGAACCATGGCTTTGCACCTGTTTACTCTCTCTAAATCTACCCTCAACAATTCCTTTCCCTCCACATTTATGACAGTTCAATGTTATCAGGAAGAGAAATAAATCATAATCTGAAGGAACAAAACTTTAATGGTAGCCACAATTCTAGTAGAACCATTACCTCAACTAAATTTCCTCACATCTCAGAACTCAGTATTCTGTACTTACCTCCCACTGGGACGTATCTTTTCTCAGGCATCACAGATAATTTTCTTCTCCAGTTGTCTTATGATTCTTTTTGTATAATTTCATTAATCAGCATTAACAGCCTTCTGGGAATCGCTCACTTCACAAATGTTTTTTGGAGGTAATCTCAATTTCCCCTGAAGACTCTGTCTCTGCACTCACAGATGAGAAGAAAATCACTCCCAGAAAGAGATGACAGCATGGAATCCTAAGCCTTTATCTCACTGTTCAGATGACCTCTCCTGACAAATGCACAAGATACGACAACTGCGGCCACTATCCTAGTTGGAAACACAATTTGGTAAGTGGCTGTTCTTTTCAGATAAACATATGGAACTTAGATGAAATGTATTTCAGGAAATGCCATGAGTAACATTATATGGGGGGGAAATTCTGCTCTCCTGGATTCGAACATCACTGACAGAGGTCAGAGAAAATTTCCTGAGGGATCAGAGACTGTAATTTTCCACTGGATGCTAAGATTCCAGCTGTAGGGCTTGTAAGTATCTTTCCTCCCTCTTCCCTGAGACAGCTTCGTCTGAAATCTCCAATTTACCCTCAACGATGAAACACCTAGAACCTCACTATAGTCACGCAAGTCTTCACTCAAAACACAGGGGCATAGCAGGAAGACTGTGATCCTTAGCTGTCATCTATGGAGTGGGCACTTGGTATTTCAGGGGCACTTTTTGAATAAATAATTTCAAAATCATTTCAAAAATTTTCTCAAAAACATCTGTGATTTAAACATTTCTTTGAGATTCTAAGTATTCTACTAATCTGTTGTATTTCTACCCACCATGGAACTCACATTCCCCTCCGCAAAATACAAATCTCTATTGTATTCACCCCTCACTCCTGAACATAAATTTACCCTCACAAATTTCTGCCCAGATGACATTTTGACGGCTATTTACACATCCCCATCTCAGACAGCACAGTGTACATAATTTGGCCCCTAATGGATCCTCTATGAAAAGTCCTTTAATCAAGGGAATAGATGAGTCCTTATTTGTCTTGAACGTCTCTACTTCCTCCAGGACAGAAGTGATCAGTGACCACAGCTGGTTCAGGAATCACAGAATCTTGCAAAGTTGTCTACGATCGACATGAACTGGCTGGATTCTCACTCCAGGTCTATCACCTTCTTATTTGTTAATGAAATATTTGTCTTCAGACATTATGACAGATATCCATTGAGTTTCAGAAAGTTTGAAAATGATGGACCCTTTAGACATGAATAGCCTTCATGGTGAACTTACAGAGACGAGGCCACTGGTCAACAAACAGCTGTTCTACCAAAAGAGCCTGGAGTTACAAAGCGAGTGAACATTTTTGCAGAGCTAGAAACTAATTCAATAAGGCTAAACACCTGCTACTGCTGGTAGGGAAAATCCTAACTATTCACAGTCAAATGCTTTTGTTGCGAGGTTATTTAGGTTGATGTTGATAAGGGAAAAGTGCCCTTGTCCTCCTGGCAGGGCGTGCGACGGGGGTGTGGCTTGCTTCTTCAGTGCCCCGCTGCTCAAACCTCCAGGGGAATATACAGACGGGTGGGCTGTGGGGCTGCGACCCCATGGCAGTGTCCAGGGGTGAATGTTTACAGCTGAAGCCCCAGTGGACGTGTTACAGGGTGCCCTTTTAGTTTAGCCGTCCGCAGGCGGTTTATGTTAGCTCAATTAGATCCCTGCCTCATCGCAAGGACAGAGGGCTTTCTGTATCCCGGGGTTCCTGTCTTGGTGTACCAGAAGAATCAGATCACACATGGGCTTGGAGGATGACTGCAGGGTTTTGAGTGGAAGTAGCTCTCAACAGTTAGGGGAGCCAGAAGGGGGATGGTTTTCCCCTGGAGTCGGGCTGCTCCGCAGCACCTGCTCTCCTCCGACTGCCCCAGCCAAACTCTGCGTCCTTCTGGTGGGTGGCCTGCCCGCGTGCCAGCGTCTGTCATGTCTTCTTCCGCCAACATGTTCCTCTCCATGTCCAGCAGCATGTATGTCTGCTTCCTAGGGTCTCCGAGTATTTATACATACCGGATGGGGGCGGGAACAGGATGGGGGCGTGGCAGGCCAGGGCGGTCTTGGGAAATGCAAAATTTAGGCAGGAAAACAAAAATGCCTGTCCTCACCTAGGTCAGTGGGCACAGGGCCAGGGGTAGAACCCTAGCCAGGGACCACACCCTCTTGTACCCAGCACTTCCCTTCCCCACTTCCGTATCATTTAAAGGGACCCTGCCCTTCTCTCCCCAGCACTCCCCTTCCTCACTTCCGTATCAATGTCATCACCCTGGACTGACACCAGGAATCACTGTAATGTGGGCTTAATAAGAACAGAGCTCAGCTGGCCGCGGTGGCTCACCCTGTCATCCCAGCACTTTGGGAGGCCGAGGCGGGTGGATCGCTGGAGCCCAGGAGTTCGAGACTAGCCTGGGCAAGATGGCAAAACCCCATCTCTACAAAAAAATATATATAAATTAGCCAGGTATAGTGGCGCGCGCCTGTAGTCCCAGCTACTCTGGAGGCCGAGGTGGGAGAATCACTTGAACCTGGGAGGGGGAGATTACAGTGAGCCGAGATGGAGATCGCGCCACTGCATTCCAGTCTGAGCAACAGAGGGAGACCCTGTCTCAAAACAAAACATAAACAAAGCAAACAAACAAAAATCGGAGCTTACAGTCAAGGTGAATTTCACGTTTGCCTGTATTCAGTTTTAGCATTATATAAACCAAAAGAAGAATGCCATAAAGGCTACAGGCAGATAATACAGAGAAGTATTACTGGAAAAGGAACCAGAAAGAGTAAATATCTCCTAAACGTATGATGGGACAGAAAGATAAATGTCTTTTACATATAGTTAATGTCTGTTTGATTAGTCTTATTTACATTCTCCTTTTAAAAGGTCTTACATTTAGCATCTTAGATAAAACCCACGAAATTTAAATATTTAATAGAAACTTAAAATTTCTGTATCAGAGGACAGAAATACATTTTTCTCACACGTGATTAGTCAAATTGCCACTATTAATCGTATTAATGTTCTGTTAAATAATAGTATTTCTGTAGCGAAAAGCAAACAGTACGGAAAGATAATTTCAAACACCTAGTTTTCATATTTTTGCGTTAAAGTAATAACATATTTTGGTATACATTATCATTTTTTGTTTTTGTTTTTGCTTTTTCTGACCTGGTGTGTTACTGCCCTGGGTTGGCCCTCTAAGAAGCTGGCCACCTACTTCGGGCCTCAGGTGTCAGTCGCCCCCCGACTCCCCAAAATCACCCAGCTTGGAGGTCTACAAGCTTCCCGCTCTGCGAGCGCCTGCGCCTGCGCACCCTCAGCCGGACGGGAGCGCCCAGAAGTCTCCGGGTGCCGGTGGGAGGCCTTGTGGACTGCGCCGCGCATGCTCGGCGGTGTGACGGCTCCGGACTACATTTCCCACAGGCTACTGCGATCCGGCCAATGTAGCCTGAAACTACATTTCTCAGCGGCCCCTGGAACGACCTCAACCTCTACCTCCTCGCCAGTTCATTGTGGTCGTTGACCCGGCAGAGACCTTAGGAGTTTTGCGAGGTAGAAGTCAGCCCCCGGCTCAGAGGTTAGAGCAGCCCCGCCGGGCAACCTGAATTTCTGCAAAGGAACACAGTTAGCACCGGGAGTTCTGCAGACCTGGGTCGGCGCGGAACCTGAGCTGAGACGTGCGTGAGCGTTGGATGGACCGGGAGAGGATCTCGGGCCGGCGAGTGCCGGAGAGGCAGGGAAAGGGAAGCTGCGTGAGACAGGGCCGGTGTGCACCCGCGAAGACTGGGTGCATGGCCTCCATGCGAATCTGAGCTATTAATATTTGTTACTATTTTGGATTAAATCACTGTAATTGATTTATGTAAAGAAGCAAAAGACTCTTCAAGTCTCAGTTTAAAAAGGAAACGATAGATATGATACCTTGTGCATGCAGCGGGAAGAAATGGGAGTGCCAGGAAGCCTCTTCTTGTTTGGAAAAAACTTTATAAGTATTTACACCTTTTTTAAAAATGAGAGCAATGTCATCTGAAAATTATCAGTGCAGGGAAAAGGACTTTAAAGGATCTGTTGTGCAGATTACTTTCCTAATGACAAAATTATGTAAGAAAGGAGGGCAAGATGACAGCTGTAAACATTTCCATCAATCTCCATATTACACAGAAATAGGACCCAGGCTTTTCTTAAGGTTCTTCAATTTTGCATTATCCCACAGCAGTAGTTCTCTCTCTCTAGCTGCTAGGGGACAGAGGAAATTTAAACATCAGAGAATCTTTTCTGTTGGTTTTTTGTTTTTTGTTTTTTTTTTTTTTTGAGACAGAGTCTCGCTCTGCCGCCCAGGCTGGAGTGCAATGGCCGGGTCTCAGCTCACTGCAAGCTCCGCCTCCCGGGTTTACGCCATTCTCCTGCCTCAGCCTCCCAAGCAGCTGGGACTACAGGCGCCCGCCACGTCGCCCGGCTAGATTTTTGTATTTTTTAGTAGAGACGGGGTTTCACCATGTTAGCCAGGATGGTCTCGATCTCCTGACCTCGTGATCCGCCCGTCTCGGCCTCCCAAAGTGCTGGGATTACAGGCTTGAGCCACCGCACCCGGCCTTGTTTGTTTTTAAAGAAGAGTTGCTCTTAATTTTTTAGTTAGAATTAAAAGAAAGCATGCCAGAGAAACACGTTTTAAGTAAAAAGTGGAAACAGGTCGGGTGGCACGGCTCATGCCTGTAATCCCAGCACTTTGGGAAGCTGAGGCGGGTGGATTGCCTGAGCTCAGGAGTTCGAGACCAGCAACAGGGCAACGTGGTGAAACCCCGTCTCTACTAAAAATGTAAAAATTAGCCAAGTGTGGTGGCGCTCGCGTGTAGTCACAGCTACTTGAGAGGCGGAGGTGGGAGAAGTGCTTGAAACTGGGAGTCGGTGGAGGTTGCAGTGAGTGGAGATGACGCCACTGCAATCCAGCCTGGGCGACAAAGCAAGGCCCTGTCTCTAAAAAAAAATAGATACATAAATAAATTAAGTGGAAACAAAGTGTTTCGTTAATTAAAATGAAATAAAGGTTGTATAATGTTTATGTAATAACTCAACTCCAATGCAGGCAGGAGTTCGAGACCAGCCTGGCCAACATGGCAAAACCCTGTCTCTACTAAAAATACAAAAATTAGCTAGGCGTATTGGCAGGCCCCTGTAATCCCAACTACTTGGGAGGCGCCCAAGAGGTGGAGGTTGCAGTGAACCGAGATCACACTACTGCACTCCAGCCTGGGCAACACAGCGAGACCCTGTCACAAAACAACAACAAACAAAAGAAAAAATCCCTTATGATGCCTAATTTATAAATTAAACGTAATCATAGGTGTGTATGTATAGGAAAAAACCTAATATATATGGGGTTCAGTCAGACATCTACTGAGGATCTTTTGAGTGTATCTCCCCCCTGTGAAAAAGAGGGAACTACCATAATAAGAGTTAACTCGACCGCACGCTGTGGCTCTCGCCTGTAATTCCAGCACTGTGGGAGGCCGAGGCGGGCGGATCACGAGGTCAGGAGATGTAGACCATCCTGGCCAACATGGTGAAACCCCCTCTACTAAAAATACAAAAATTAGCTGGGCGTGACCGCGCCTGTAGTCCCAGCTACTCAGGACGGAGGCAGAGGCAGGAGAATCGCATGAATCTGGGAGGCGGAGGTTGCAGTGAGCCAGGATGGCACTGCTGCACTCACTCCAGCCCTGAGTGACAGGGCAAGACTCCGTCTCAAAAAAAAAAAAAAGAGCTAACTCATGTTAAGCAAGTATTCTGTTAAGTTTTGGGGGTGGGTTTTCTTATTCTTCAGGACAACCACATGTTGGAGCTGATATTCCTATTACTATTTTAGTGGTCAGAAAACGGAGCCGTATTAGTAACTGCCTGATCATTTTCTCCTACGTTCTCTATCTCCCATGTCCTGACCAACCTCAGATTTATACTGCCACCATTAAAGAAGCTCTGGATTGGGTGATGTGGACTCTTTCTTAGGCTTAGAACGTGGGAATGGAGTGAGGAGAATCTCTGTTCAAGAGAAGACTGCAACCGAATTTGAGACCTAGATCAACATTCCCAAAATGAGGGCCTAGTGGGAAAGCTTGTGTCTGATTCTGCCTTCCTTGAGAAGTGCCACTCCTCTGCATCCAACTCTGTACAGCTTAGTTCACTGGGGCTTGAATTCCACTGTTCTCCACATTTTGTTTGAGGGTGTTTGTAGCACAGTTCGGAAGCTGAAATGGAGGGACAAGAAGGTTTATTAATGTATGTCATTGAGAACACTAAAGCCTCCTTTACCTCTTTCTGGATTTTCTAGAGTTTGAACTTCTCAGATAGAGGAACCCCAGTGAAGACTGATCAGTTCTTAGAGTTCTCAAAGCATGACCCACGTAAGTTGGTGTTTCTTCTTGAAATATTGGGATTTTTACATTATGTGGCTATTTTCCTTAATTGATCTGAAGCATTCTGCATCAGAGTGCACCCTCTAATTGCCTACTTGATTCCTTCTGTGTGGCAGAAAGATGTCAAAGTATTGTTTCCTCCTTACAAGGTCCTCGTTTCTAATTGGTGTTCCTGAATTCATTGAGCAAATTACTGAGCAGGTAAATAGTAAGTCTTAGCTGAAAGGCTGTGATAGAGCAGTGAAGGACTGAAGTCCCATGGCAGAAGTATTTGAGCTTCCTACATCCAGCTGTGGTTTGATGAGTTTGATCTGTTGGCTTCATTTGGCCACACATCAGAAGATTTGAAGTTTTCCACAGAGCTGATAATGGGACCTGCCAGACTTGGACAACATGCGTTTGGTTCTGAGTCATTTTCACCCTAATCCACTAACTCAAGAACAGCCAAATGGCCAGGTGCAGTGGCTCACAGCTGTAAACCCAGGACCTTGGGAGCCCAAGGTGGGAGGATCACTTGAGCCCAAGAGTTCAAGACCAGCCTAGGCAGCATAGCAAGACCCTGTCTCTACCAAAAAAAAATTTTTTAATTAGCCAGGCATGGGGGCACCTGCCTGTAGTCCTAACTACTTGGGAACCTCAGACAGAAAGATACTTTGAGCCCAGGAGTTCAAGGTTGCCGTGAGCTATGATCATAGCACTGCACTACACACTGGGCAACACAGTGAGACTCTATCTCAAAAAATTTTGAAAAAACAACAGACAAAATATTAAGTGAAGGATATTGTGTGACACTATAAGTGTATTATTATCAGTAGTAGATTAACAAATTACCAGAATTGGGGAAACCTGAGGCATTTGGTTCAATCTTCATTTATAAGTATAAAATCATTACTTTTTTTTTTTTTTGAGACAGTCTCGCTGTGTCACCCAGGCTAGAGTACAGTGGCACAATTTCGACTCACTGCAACCTCCACCTCCTGGATTCAAGTGATTCTCCTGCCTCAGCTTCCCAAGTAGCTGGGATTACAGGCATCTGCCACAATGCCCAGCTAATTTTTGTATTTTTAGTAGAGACAAGTTTCACCACATAGGCCAGGCTGGTCTCAAAGTCCTCACCTCAAGTGATCTGCCCACCTCAGCCTCACAAAGTTACTAACTCAATATAGATCCACAAGATAACTTTTATGTCACTATGGAAAAAAGTATTTATTAATACAAGGAAAAACACTTATGATCTGACATAATGAACTTGAAGCTTGAGGAGTTATTCAACAAATTTGTGTCATGGCTATTTTCTAAGGCAGATTTTATTCTACAGTTGAAGAAAGAAATCATAGCTATCTTCCTCTTAAAGGGAGAGTAATATAGAGACTAATCCTTTTTGAGAATTTGTTTAGTTGGATACCTAGCAGGCAATATCTTTGTATATACTCTTTTACATAAAAGGGAAACTAGGATTATTTTGTCCATTTCACCACAGATATGGAGTATTGTGATATCCTACAATATAAAGGACATTTTGTCCATAGCAGCAGGATTCTTCTAGAACATGCAGATACTATCCTCATCCACTTCCCATGTTATAAGCTTCCAGCCTATGTTATTGTTCCCTTACTACATCGAAACGTTTATTTCATCTCCTTTCACCTTGAAAGCATTTTCTTTGATTTCACCAGAAATATGTGGGTTTGCAGTTTCAGGGATCAGTGACATTTGAGGATGTGGCCATAGCCTTCTCCCAGCAGGAGTGGGAGAGTCTGGACTGTTCCCAGAGGGGCTTGTACAGAGATGTGATGTTGGAGAACTACAGGAACTTGATGTCAATGGGTAAGTGTACCTTTCTCAAATACTTGAGAATCTGCTCCCTGTTATACTTTCTCCATTATAGATTTTAGGGCTATCTTAAGAACTGAACACAATTTCTTCTTGTTGCCAGAGAAATCATTTGAGCTTTGTTAGGTTGGAAATGATCCAATGGCAGGATTAGAATTCTGGATTGTTTATTGCAAAACATTGACAAAAGAGGCCAGGTTTTCTATTATGTTTTTACTCTGAATTGCTCTGAACGTTCTGTGAAAATCTGACCCACCTTGCAGGCAAAACAGCTAGACAAAGGGTCTTGATTTGTTCTATCTGAAGAGCCTATATAACTTATATGCCGGTGAATTGGATAAACAAATCATTTAAAACTGGAGCTACCTGATTTTATTTCGTATAATATAATCTGATTTTGTGGTTAAAATTCATCATCTCTGAACTTTGCATTTAAGAGTAAATGCAAACCAAATCTGTATCCTATAGATGTAGATGTCTAAGGAGACTTTGTTTTTCTCTTAGCAAAATAACAATAATAATGTTAGTAACACACAGTGTGCTTACTGTGTGCTGGTTCACTGTTCTCTGCTCTTTATATTAATATATATTTGTATTAACTGATTTTTATCCTTACAAGCACTCTATAGGTGCTAACCATTTTAGATGAGAATTCTAAAGCACAGTGTATTTAAGTGAGTTATGCAAGACCACACAGCCCATAGGTGACGGTAGCAGAAACTTGAACCCAGGCACTTAGGTTCCATAATCCGTGTTCTCAATCACAATGTCATACTTTTTTTTTTTTTTTTCTTTTTGAGACATAGTCTCACTCTGTTGCCCAGGCTGGAGTGGAGTATAATGATCTCAGCTCACTGCAACCTCCACCTCCCAGGTTCAAGCAATTCTCCAGCCTCAGCCTCCCTAGTAGCTGGGATTACAAGCATACACCATCATACCCAGCTAATTTTTGTATTTTTGGTAGAAACAGGGCTTAGTGAAGCCCTGTTTCTTCATGTTGGCCAGGCTGGTCTCGAACTCTTGACCTCAAGTGATCTGCCCACCCTGGCCTCCCAAAGTGCTGGGATTACAGGCATGAGCCACTGGGCCCCGTTTTTTATCAAGACACAAAAAATAAATAAGTATACACTTATCTATGTTTATAATAGATAGATAGATTTCATTTAAAATAAAACCTTTCAGCCGGGCGTGGTGGTTCATGCCTGTAATCCCAGCACTTTGGGAGCCCAAGGTGGGCGGATCACAAGGTCAAGAGATTGAGACCATCCTGGCCAACATGGTGAAATCCCATCTCTACTAAAAATACAAAAATCAGCTGGGCGTGGTGGCACATGCCTATAGTCCCAGCTACTCAGGAGGCTGAGGCAGCAGAATCCCTTGAACCTGGGAGGCAGAGGTTGCAGTGAGCTGAGATCACACACTACACTCCAGCCTGGTGACAGAGTGAGACTCCATCTCTAAATAAATAAATAAATAAAACCTTTCTCTACCTATCTGGAATTATGAATCCTCTTACTCTTCTCATCTCTGAGATATAAAGGTCACTGTCATTTGACCTTTCATTTATGGCAAATTTAACCAAAACTGAAAGTATTTTTGAACTCATATTTTATTTCTTTTCCACGTTCTTATCTCATAAGCAGGACATTCCCTTTCTAAACCACATGTGATCACCTTATTGCAACAATGGAAAGAGCCTGAGGTGACAGTGAGAACAGATGAAAGAAGATGGTGCACAGGTGAGTAAGAGCATGGCAGGTAGGGAGGCCATTGTTGCTGGAAACAGCCCAGCTGTCAGGCAGGAGGTGCATCTCTGCCATGTTTGGAAGTTTCCCTTCAAAGCCCTACGGCCTGGGTAGAAAAAGGCTGAGACTTGGGTAAGAAAGAGATAATCTCACTAGCCTCTCCAAAGGAACTTCATAACCCATTTTAATACTCACGGCCGGGCGCAGTGGCTCAAGCCTGTAATCCCAGCACTTTGGGAGGCTGAGATGGGCAGATCACGAGGTCAGGAGATCGAGACCATCCTGGCTAACATGGTGAAACCCCGTCTCTACTAAAAAATACAAAAACAAAAACTAGCCGGGCGAGGTGGCGGGCGCCTGTAGTCCCAGCTACTCAGAAGGCTGAGGCAGGAGAACGGCGTAAACCCGGGAGGTGGAGCTTGCAGTGACCTGAGATCCGGCCACTGCACTCCAGCTTGGGCAACAGAGCGAGACTCCATCTCAAAAAAAAAAAAATTTTCTTTCAGATTTGCAGTTGGAAGATGATACAATTGGCCGTAAAGAAATGCTCCCCTCTGAAAACTGTCCATCTTTTGCCCCACATCAGAAAATTAGTAGACAGAAACCACATGAATGTCAGGAATATGGAAAGACTCTTTGTCAAGACTCAAAGCCTGTTCAACATGAAAGAATACATAGTAGTGAAAAACCCAACAGATGTAAAGAATGTGGGAAGAACTTTAGTAATGGACATCAACTCACCGTACATCAGAGATTGCATGTTGGTGAGAAACCCTACAAATGTGAGAAATGTGGGAAGGCCTTTATCAGAGGTTCAGCCTTTGTTAAGCATAGGAGAATTCACACTGGTGAGAAGTCACTCAAATGTCAGCAATGTGGAAAGACTTTTAGTGGTAACTATCAACTTACAGTACATGAGAGTATTCATACTGGGAAGAAACCATACGAGTGCGGGGAATGTGGGAAAGCTTTTCTAGCATGTGGAAAGCTTACCCGGCATCAGAGTATTCACACTGGTGAAAAACCCTTTGTGTGTGAGGAGTGTGGAAAGGCCTTCAGTACCTTTTCATACCTGATTCAACATCAGCGAATTCATACTGGTGAAAAACCCTATGAATGCAAAGAATGTGGGAAGGCCTTTAGTACTAGCTCACCCCTTGCTAAGCATCAGAGAATTCATACTGGCAAGAAACCCTATGAATGTAAGGAGTGTGGGAAGGCTTTCACTGTGTATGGACAGCTTACGCGACATCAGAGTATTCATACTGGTGAGAAGCCTTTTGAATGTAAGGAATGTGGAAAGGCCTTTAGACTTAGTTCCTTCCTTCATGCACATCAGCTAATTCATGCAGGGATAAAGCCCTACGGATGCAACGAATGTGGGAAAACCTTCAGTCGTGCCTCATATCTTGTTCAACATGGAAGACTTCACACTGGCAAGACGCCCTATGAATGTAAGGAGTGTGGCAAGGCCTTTAGTACTGGCTCATACCTTCTTCAGCATCAGAGGATTCATACTGGGGAGAAACCCTATGAATGTAAGGAATGTGGCAAAGCCTTTATTAGTCGCCATCAGCTTACTGTACATCAAAGGGTTCATACTGGAGAGAAACCCTATGAGTGTAAGGAATGTGGCAAGACCTTCAGAGTGCACGTACATCTTGCACAGCATCGGAAAATTCATATAGATGTAAAGCCCTACGAATGTAAGGAATGTGGAAAGACTTAGTCGAGCCTCGTACCTTGTACAACATGGCAGAATCCATACTGGTAAGAAGCCCTATGAGTGTAACGAATGTGACAAGGCCTTCAGTTCTGGCTCATACCTTGTTCAGCATCAAAGAATTCATACTGAGGAGAAACCCTATGATGTAACAAATGTGGGAAAGCCTTTACCGTTTATGGACAACTTATTGGACATCAGAGTGTTCACACTGGTGAGAAACCTTTTGAATGTAAGGAATGTGGGAAGGCCTTTAGATACAGTTCAGCCCTTAACGTGCATCTGAGAAAGCATATGGGTGTTATACCCTAAGAGTTTGAGGAATGTGGGAAGTGCTTCGTGTATGGCTCAAACATTGTTGAACATCAGGGAATTTATGCTAGTACGAAACTTTTAAATGTGAAGAATATTGGCAGGCCTATTCTCATCTTTCTTATAATTCATAATATAATTCAGAAAACATAAGCATCTTCATTTATCATTTCTAGGTTTGTAATAGCAATATTTATACTGGTGGACCATTCAGAAAAAGTGGAAAACATTATTACTTAATGGTTACAGCATTGACAGCACGAAACTTTATATAATGTATTTATTCTAATGTGATTGTATGAACAAGTGAATAAAAAAACTTGTACCTCCTAAACCATTATTGAACTTCAAATAATTCATCATTATTTTTTAAAACCAGTTAACAATGTAACAAAAGCCTTTAGCCATGGCACTCATGTTAATTATCATCATTGTTATTCTACTGCCTTGAAGCCCATTTGGTATTAGGCACCACACTTATCACCTGAGGGCATTGTTTAAAAATGGTGATAATAGGCGGGGCGCGGTGGCTCAAGCCTGTAGTCCCAGCACTTTGGGAGGCCAAGACGGGCGGATCACGAGGTCAGGAGATTGAGACCATCCTGGCTAACACGGTGAAACCCTGTCTCTATTAAAAACTACAAAAAATAACTAGCCGGGCGAGGTGGCAGGCGCCTGTAGTCCCAGCTACTCCGGAGGCTGAGGCAGGAGAATGGCGTAAACCCAGGAGGCGGAGCTTGCAG
>NW_012111697.1:2808475-2815167 GCF_000951035.1 Colobus angolensis palliatus
TAACAAGATATTGGTGTAGAGCATTTATCTCAAGTTGATTGAACTTTTGAAAGATACCCACTGTTTTAATGTGTGAGAAAATATTGAGAATAGCCTATAGTCCACATTCTTTGCCCAAAATTCAGGATAAATTGGAAATCAAAATAGGATAGCAAAAATAAATGATCCACTTGAAAATTTCTTTGACAGCTTTACTATGGAAATTTCAGCATAGAGGATAGTAGAAAGAATAATAAAATTACCACCATCTTTGATAACATTTTGCCTTATTTCTTTTATCTCTGCTGCTTTATCTGTACATATTTATGTCTACATTTGAGAAGTTGTAGACTTCACCGTTACACTTTTGAGTCTCTTGCTTTTGAGCTCCCCCTTTCTACACAAATTTTGTTTTTTTGAAGAATCCAAGGAAAGTGTGTCATAGAATGCCTTGCATTCTGTATTTGATTGTTTCTTCATGCTGTCACTTACGCTCTGTATTAGTCTGTTTTCATGTTGCTGCATTTTGGTCAAAGCCATTGAACAAATCTCTAGGGAGTTCCAAACTTTCCGACATTTCCCTGTCTTCTTCTGAGCCCTCGAAACTGTTCCAACCTCTGCCTGTTACCCAGTTCCAAAGTCGCTTCCACATTTTCAGGTATCTTTTCAGTAACACCCCACTCTACTGGTACCAATTTACTGTATTAGTCTGTTTTCATGCTGCTGATACAGACATACCTGAGACCGGGCAATTTACAAAAGAAAGAGGTTTAATTGGACTTACAGTTCCATGTGGCTAGGGAAGCCTCACAATCATGGCAGAAGGCAAGGAGGAGCAAGTCACATCTTATGTGGATGGCAGTAGGCAAAGAGAAGGGAGCTTGTGCAGGGAAACCCCCCTTTTTAAAATCATCAAATCTCATGAGACTTGTTCATTATCACGAGAACAGGGCAGGAAAGACCCATCCCCATAATTCAATCACTTCCCACTGGGTTCCTCCCATGACATGTGGGAATTGTGGGAGTTAACAATTCAAGATGAGATTTGGGTGGGGACACAGCCAAACTATATCACCCTCTGTCTCATGTTTTTTCTATATATTGGAAGTTACAAATATTTCACTGGGTTCTGAAGAATACTTCCAAGGTGATGCCGCATATATCTAGAAACATAGTATCAGGTTTTCCCATAATTAGTAATACTCTTAAAATTTGGTTAAGGCAGTCAGTGCTGGCGTTTTCCATCATAAGTCTCTCTTATGTAATTAGTAATCTGGATAGTGATATTTTTAACTTCTCCATTGGGAAAGTGATTACATGTATGTATAAGTTTGGGATTAAAGAGGTAGCCAAATTTGAAATCAGGGCCTATTCAGGAAAAGAGGATCATGAGATGCCTATATATCAGAACTTTAGATAGGATGGCAAAACTATAATTTGAGACATTAATTTAAAAACAACAAAATTAGAAAATTAATGTCTCTACAGGAAACCAGGATTGAAAGCCAGAATTTTGCTTTGTTCACTTCTTTATCCCTACCACCCATACAATTGTTGTCACAGTGAATGTAATTAATAAAGCTGTTAAAAGAAGGCATGATCATATTCAGTTGTTCCAGAACAGGTTCTTTAAGAGAATTATCTTTCTCCATGGAGTTACTTTGTTGAAACCAGTAGCCCACAAGCTTGATTTAGTTATTTCACAATGTATACATATATTAAAACATCATGTCTATGCTGTAAATATGTACAATTTTTGTTTATCAATTATACCTTAATAAAGCTCAAGGAAAAATCAACAGATCACACACATATGTTTATGTTTCTTAATACTCTTCTATATCATTTGCTATGGTTTAAATGTTTATGTCCCTCCAAAATTTATATGTTGAAATCCTCACCCCCAAGGTGATGGTATTAGGAGGCAGGGGCTTTGGGAGATGATTAGTTCTTGAGGGTGGAGGCCTCATGAATGGGATTAGTGCCCCTATAAGAGAGGCAGGAGAGACCCCCTCACCCCTTCCACTGTGTGAGGTTAAAAAAGACAGTTGTTTATGAGGAGCAGGCCTTCACCCAACACTCGACCTGGACTTGAGAAGTACATTTCTGTTGTCTTTAAACGACCCAGTCTGTAGCATTTTGTTATAGCAGCTAAAATGGACTAAGACACTAGTGTGACATATATGTATAATTCTTCCAATACCAAAGAGCGTTGATCAGTGTACATTTCAAAACTGTTTTGACTGTTGTGGTTCCTTTTCACTCACACATTATTAAATCAGCCTGTCAATTTCTATGGAGGGGGAAAAGCTTCTGGGATTATAATGTAGATTATATTGATCTACAGATCAATATCCCCATACTGCACTGATTATAGATCAATATGGAGATGATTCACAGTATAACTCTGAGTCCACCAATCCATGCACATATCTCTCCTTTTGTTAGTTCCTTAATTTCAGCAATGTTTTATAATATTTAGTGTTCCAGTCTTTCACATATTTTGTTAAACTTATTCCCTAGTATGTCATAATTCTTAAAATTTTGGCAAATGCTATTGATGAACAACCAGAAAATGATCTTTATTATATAAGAATAATGTTTTTTTGCACATTGACTTTCCTGTCACCTCATCACATTCATTTATGAGTTCTAGTAGCTTTTATAGATTTTTAAGGATTTTCTCCATGAAAAACCATGTCATTTGTGAACAAAGACAGTCTTACTTCTTCCTATCTAGTCCGAGTTTTCTTCACTCACTGAATTTCCTAGGCCATCCAGTTAAGTGTTGAATAGCAGGAGCAAGGGTGGCTATTCATGGCTTTTGTCTAATCTTAGGGGGGAAACATCCAGTTATTTACTATTAACTATAAAGTTAGTCTTTTATGTTTTGTAAATGTCCTTTGTCAGAGTGAAGAATTACCATTTATCATTAAAATGAGTTTTATATTGTCAAATGCTTTTTCTTCATCGTTTGAGATTGTTGTATAATTTTTCATGTTTATTTTCTTCATACTGTGGTTTACATTGATTTTTTGTTGTTGTTGTTGTTTTGTTTGTTTTTTTTGAGGCGGAGTCTCACTCTGTCACCCAGGCTGGAGTGCAGTGGCCAGATCTCAGCTCACTGCAAGCTCTACCTCCCGGGTTCAGGCCATTCTCCTGCCTCAGCCTCCCCAGTAGCTGGGACTACAGGTGCCCGCCACCTCGCCCGGCTACTTTTTTATATTTCTTAGTAGAGACGGGGTTTCACCGTGTTAGCCAGGATGGTCTCGATCTCCTGACCCCGTGATCTGCCTGCCTCGGCCTCCCAAAGTGCTGGGATTACAGGCTTGAGCCACCGTGCCTGGCCCGTGGTTCATATTCCTATCAGCATTTTGGTCACACCATTTAACCATTCTCTACAAGTTCCAGACTTTCACTCATCTTCCTGTCTTCTTTTCTTCTGAACCCTCCAAACTCTTCCAACTTCTCTTCCAACTTCTGCCACCTGTTACTCAATTCCACAGCTGCCTTGTTTTTTCTTTTTCAGACGGAATCTCTGTTGCCTACGCTGGAGTACAGTGATGTGATCTCAGCTCACTGCAACCTCTGCCGCCTGGGTTCAAGTGATCCTCCTGCCTTAACCTCCCAAGTAATGGATTACAGGCACCTGTCACCATAAACAGCTAATTTTTGTATTTTTAGTAGAGACAGGGTTTCACCATGTTGTCCAAGCTGGTCTTGAACTCCTGACCTCAAATGATCTACCTGCCTCAGCCTCCCAAAGTGCTGGGATTACAGGTGTGAGCCACCATACCTGACCTCTTCAGGTATCTTTATAGCAACACCCCACTCTTCAGTATCAGTTTTCTGTATTAGTCCTTTTTGTGTCCTATAAAGGAATATCTGAAACAGGGTAATTTATATTTAAAAGAGGTTTATTTGGCTCGTGGTTCTGCAGGCTGTACAAGAATGGTATCAGCATCTGTTCAGTTTCTGGTGAGGCTTCAGGAAGCTTTTACTCATGACAGAAGGCAAAGGGGGAGCAGGCATCTCATATGGCAAGAGAGGGAAAAAGAGAGATGGCAGGCTCTTTAAAACAACCAGCTCTCACATGAACTAATAGAGTGAGAACATACTCATTAGCATGAGGAAGTCACCAAGCCATTCATGAGGGATCTGCCTGCATGACCAAAACACCTCCCACTAGGCCACACCTTCAACACTGGGGATCACATTTCAACATGAGATTTGAAGGGGACAAAACATCCAAACTACATCAAACCCATCAAAAATTACAAAGGAGACTAGGTGTAGTGGCTCACGCCTGTAATCTCAACACTTTGGGAGGCCGGCACAGGAGGATCACTTGAGCTCAGGATTTGGAGACCAGCCTGGACAACACAGCAAGACCACGTCTTTACAAGAAACCACAAAAATTAGCCAGGTGCTGTGGTGCGTACCTGTAGTCCCAGCTACTCAGGAGGCCGAGGTGGGAGGATCACTTGGGCCTGGGAAGTGGAGGCTACAGTTAGCTGTGATTGGACCACCAGCCTGAGTGACAGAGCAGGACCCTGTTTCAAAAAAAAAAAATTACAAAAGGAATCTCAGGATCACAGATCTACAGTAGACTCAGCAAACACCATTTTTGAGCAGAAAAACCAGCCCCCAAGGGAATTGTCCACAGAAGAAACACAAACTCATAGATTATGTAATATGTTGTTTAAGTTCTCCTGGAGTGTTTGGGGAATGAACTAATATGACATACTGAAAACTAAAAGAACTACAAATCCAATACCAAATTAATTATCCATGAATACGAAGGCCAACATGACTGAAACAAGGGAGGGCCTGGAAAGAGTAAGTGATGAGGTCAGAGAGGTAAACAGGAATAGCATGGAGATCATTTAAACCATTCAAGCCATTCTAAGGATGCTGTCATTTTCTTTTGTGAGTTCACTAGTGCAATCAGAAGCAGCCAACATATTTTGGAATCCTTATATTCCCCATCCTCACCATCATGGATTATCTAGAAACCACCTAGTGTCTGAGTTATACATCCAGAACTGTGAAGGGTCTGAAATGTTACTCTACACTTACCTATGAATGAATGAGTCTGCCGGTTATATACACATATCAGCAGAATCACAGGACTTCTGGATCAGGAAACCTTTTACTTACACAGTAGTTTGTGTTGGTTCCTCCATGCCTCATTTCCCCATGGGGCAGTGCAGTGAGGTGTCCTTGCATGTGCAGGGCTTTGCATCACAGGACGAGAACCCCAAAATCATGTAATTCAAGGCTTATCTGGGAGCTGCTCACTCATCTCCCCTCCAGAGATCAAGTGGAAGAGAGACCTACCTTTTGCTCTGGGATGAATGTAAATGAATTCTCTTCTTGAGAAGGAGGGAAAGGCTTCTAGCCCAGAATGTAAGAAATTGGCTCCATGGAGATAAAAGGGGCCCCTAAACCATTACCCTTAGAATGGGGACAATACGGTTTTGGGGAGAGGAGAAAATATCTTTACAGCATGTTAATTTTCCTTGCTCAGGAGATGCACACAGTACAGGAAAACCAAGAAATCCAGGGAAGATTGTCTTCCAACATGCAATCTGCCAAAGCTTCAAGCCCTTCATGCCAGTTATTAGTTTGCCATGGCATAACTAGTGTTCCATTTTCCAGTGTTACCTAGATGTTGCTTTCTTTAAACACGATCAGATTTGACAATTCCAGATTCCCATTTAATATATCTGTTGCCTGCAATCAGTTCTGGTACCAAATACTTTTTATAAGTTAGAGTTCAATTTCAGGAAACAAAATGTTTTAAATATTTAAGCAGTAAATGATATAACACGAATTAGGGTCTAACAAAATCATTGAAATAGTGATGGAAATTAACGCTACATTGGACTTTCAGGAATTACTCCTAGAACAAGACAGCCAAATTTATTCCCCATAAAAGATGCTACATCTGACTCAAACAAGAAAGTCACAATTTGCTTGAATAAAAATTGAACTTTAATATACTCTCCTATATATACTGAATATAGTAAATTTCTCCAAGTTTTAGAAAAATAACAATAAGTTTTATAAAATTAATTTAAATTTTTAATTCCTGTCTCTCCTTATTTTATTAAAAACAATTCCACTTTCTGAAAAGTACGAACAACAATAAAACATATATTTCTAATTATCACTTAGATTTGGCAACTATCAACTTTAATAGCTCCTATGCTGTGTTTCAATGTGTAATACATTTATTCATTGTAAAAGAGGATGTCACGGACAGCTTTTAAATTTTCCCTTTTCTGAATCCCTGGTCACATATTCTCCTTCTGAAGCACGAACTAATATGAATCTGGTGTGTATCCTCAGGCCACTTTCTACATAATTTTTTTTTGGAACAATATGTAGCATTGTGTCATGAAGGTTTATTTTAAACTCATGTAAACTTTTGCATGCAATTATTCTGCAGTGTCATACAGATGAAGACACAGAAGATTTTGCATCTTTTTTTTTTTTTTTTTGAGATGGAGTCTCGCTCTGTCGCCCAAGCTGGAGTGCAGTGGCCGGATCTCAGCTCACTGCAAGCTCCCCCTCCCGGGTTTACACCATTCTCCTGCCTCAGCCTCGGGAGTAGCTGGGATTACAGGCTTGAGCCACCGTGCCTGGCCCGTGGTTCATATTCCTATCAGCATTTTGGTCACACCATTTAACCATTCTCTACAAGTTCC
>NW_012111697.1:2815792-2818857 GCF_000951035.1 Colobus angolensis palliatus
CTCTGTGGCCCAGGCTGGAGTGCAGTGGCCGGATCTCAGCTCACTGCAAGCTCCGCCTCCCGGGTTTACACCATTCTCCTGCCTCAGCCTCCCGAGTAGGAGTAGCTGGGACTACAGGCGCCCGCCACCTCGCCCGGCCAGTTTTTTGTATTTTTTAGTAGAGATGGGGTTTCACCGTGTTAGCCAGGATGGTCTCGATCTCCTGACCTTGTGACCCGCTTTTCTTAACTATAAAAAAACACTGACATGCCCACAACATATATTAACAGTTGTTAACATTCTGCCATATTTACTTAAGAATAGGATTTTGGGGGGGAGGGGGGAGGGAATGCATTGGGAGTTTTACCTGATGTAAATGACGAATTGATGGGTGCTGACGAGTTGATGGGTGCAGCACACCAACATGGCACAAGTGTACATATGTGACAAACCTGCACGTTATGCACATGTACCCTAGAACTTAAAGTATAAAAAAAAAAAAAAAAGAATAGGATTTTGTTGAATGATTTTAAAGTTGTAGACATCATGATAATTGACCCTAAATACTTAAGCACATAGACGACTTCATCCTTTTGAGTATTATTCATGGAATCTGATATTCCTAAAATCAGTCTTTAAATCCATTAGACCAGAGTCAGCGAACTTTTCCTGTAAAGTGCCATATAGTAAATACTTTAGGTTTTGCGGGTCATAGTGTCTCTGTTGCAACTGGTCAAGTCCAGTTACAGCACAAAAGCCACTATACATAGTACATAAATGAATAAGTATGTCTGTGTTCCCATAAAACTGTATTTACGAAAACAGAGCGTGGGCCAGATTAGAGCTGCGGGCCATAGCTTACTAAACTCTACACTAAAGTCACAATTTATTTTTATGCCCAAATTATCACAACTCATGCCGGTGGGAATCCCTTCAAGTTGGTGACTGTGTGTCTTTCATTTCTCATTTGTTCTTTTATAAAAATGGAGATGAGGGCCGGACACGGTGGCTCATGCCTGTAATCCTAGCACTTTGGGAGGCTGAGGTGGGCGGATCATGAGGTCAGAAGATGGAGACCATCCCCGTCTTTAAATACAAAATACAAAATACTAAAATACTAAAAATACAAAAAATTAGCCAGGCATGGTGGCGGGTGCTTGTAGTCCCAGCTACTCAGGAGGCTGAGGCAGGAGAATGGCATGAATCTGGGAGGCGGAGCTTGCAGTAAGCCGAGGTCGTGCCACTGCACTCCAGTCTGGGTGACAGAGCGAGACTCTGTCTTAAAAAAAAAAATGGAGATGGAGCCTCACTATGTTGCCCAAGCTGGTCTCCAAATTCTGGGCTCAAGCGATCCTCCCACCTCAGTCTCCTAAAGTGCTGGGATTACAGATGTGAGCCACTGCACCCAGCCATACTCTGTGTCTTTGAAAAGATCCTAATTTGTTAACACATCATTGCTTTCTGACTCAAGTTGGGCCAAATCACCTTGTAATCCCCCTGTACCATTCTTAGAGGTAGTCATTTCTTCAAGAAGTGCTGGTTAATTTTATGGGGAACATTTAAAGGCAGAATGTAATGGACTGAATGTTTGTGCCTCCCCACAAATTCATGTGTTGAAACCCTGATCTAATGTGATGGTACTTAGAGGTGGGACATTGGGAGGTAATTAGGTTTAGACAAAGTCATAAGCATCGAGCCCCCAGCCCTGCCACCATATAGAAGGGCACTAATTCTCTTCCTTTCTTTCTCTCTCTTCTCTATGTGTACACACTCAGGAAAGGCCTTGTGATCACACAGCGAGGAGGTAGCCATCTGCAAACCAGGGAGAGGGTCCTCACCAAGAACCCGACCGTGCTGGCACCCTTATCTGTGTGTGTGTGTGTCTCACTCTTTTGCCCAGGCTGGAGTGCAGTGGTGCGATCTCGATTCACTGCAACCTCTGCCTCTTGGGTTCAAGAGATTCTCCTGCCTCAGCCTCCTGAGTAGCTGGGACTGCAGGCACACACCACCACGCCTGTCTAATTTTTGTATTTTTGGTAGAGATGGGTTTTCACCATGTTGGCCACGCTGGTCTCAAACTCCTGACCTCAAGCGATTCACCCACCTCAGCTTCCCAAAGTGCTGGGATTACAGAAGTGAGCCACGGTACCCAGCCCACCCTGCAGAATTCTGGGAAATAAATGTTTATTGTTTAAGCCACCCAGTCCATGGTATTTTGCTGCAGCAGCCTGAGCAGAATAATTAACATAAGACCAGAACTTGGGCACTCTGGGTCCTCCTTGAGCGTTGGATCAGATGGCTCCTACACCAGTTCAGTTCACAGTGCTAATTCATATGCTTAACTGAATTTATTTATTTTACGTCCATTGAAAAATAACAGTGATTATGACTGTTTGGGGCTTTATAATATTTTCTTTTCTCTTAGGCTATAAAGCTTGAGTCCTAGTTAAAGCTACCTGTCTGCTTGTTGCTAAAATGTAAATAAAATACTTTCAAAGCAACATTACTGAAGTTTCTACAAAAATAAATGTGCTGGGTTATTTTAATTTTCAAGAAAATTAACATCTCCCAGGGCCAGATCAAAAGCAGAGCCATGTTTTAGCCACCCTGACAGAAGAAACCCCCACCGTAAATTTAGTTCAGATGTGGAGACTGATGGGAACATACACACACACACATAAACACACACACACATACATAAACACACACATACACACACATACACATGTATACACATACACACACACACTAAGAAGGATTAAAAGGTTATTACTTACATAACTGAGGTGTCTAGGAGGGCAGGTCTGAAAGAAAATGGCTTAAGAGGGCTGGGAGCGGTGGCTCACACCTGTAATCCCAGTACTTCGGGAGGCCCAGGTGGGCGGATCACCTGAGGTCAGGAGTTCAAGACCTGTCTCTACTAAAAATACAAAAAAAAAAAAAAAAATGGCCGGGCACGGTGGCTCACACCTGTAATCCCAGTACTTCGGGAGGCCCAGGTAGGCGGATCACGAGGTCAGGAGATCGAGACCATCCTGGCTAACACAGTGAAACCCCCTCTCTACTAAAAATACAAGAAATTAGCC
>NW_012111697.1:2819162-2838705 GCF_000951035.1 Colobus angolensis palliatus
GGGAGGCCGAGGTGGGCGGATCACCTGAGGTCAGGAGTTCAAGACCTGTCTCTACTAAAAATACAAAAAAAAAAAAAAAAATAGCTGGGTGTGGTGATGGGTGCCTGCAATCCCAGCTGCTCAGGAGGCTGAGATGGGAGAATTGCTTGACCCTGGGAAATATACCATGTTTTACATATTTTAGTAATCAAACATCCAGGGTGAGCTGTAATAATGAGTATGACTCCAGTTTTTGGTGCTTGCTCACAGCTCTTAAGTCTCACCTCTCTTTCTTCCTCTCCCACATCTGGACAAACTGATAAGAAAACTGGCCCCATCCCCTAACTGCAGTAAAAACCCAAGACAATTTCCTTCCCTGCCTCTTAGGCCATTTTCTTTTCTTTTTCTCTTTTTTTTTTTTTTTTTTTTTTGAGATGGAGTCTTGCTCTGTCACCCAGACTGGGTGTGGTCTCGGCTTACTGCAGTCTCCCCCCTCAGTGTTTGGTGCTTGCTCACAGCTCTTAGGTCTCATCGCTCTTTCTTCCTCTCTCACATCTGGATGAACTGGAGTCAGACTCATTATTACAGCTCACCCCAGATGTTTGATTGATGACCCAAATATACCATGCTTTACATAACTGAATTGGAACTTGTTTACAGTAAGCCATTATAGCATTCTAAGAGACCCAAAACCTGAAGCCTGCAAGGAAGGCACAGTTTTCACTGAGCGCCATCTGCAAGAGCCCAGCATGTGTATTCAGAGAAGTGAAATGAATACTTGGTCATAGTCAGTAATGTCTGGGATTCTCAAAGGGTAAGAAGTGCTTTGGTGGCCAGGTGCAGTGGCTCGTATCTGTAATTCCAGCACTTTGGGAGGCCAAGCCAGGAGGATCGCTTGAGCCTAGGAGTTTGAGACCAGTGTGGACAATCTAGTAAGACCTCGTCTCTACAAAAAAATTGAAAAGTTAGCCAAGCACAGTGGTACACGTCTGTAGTCCCAGCTACTTGGGAGGCTGAGGCAGAATGGCGTGAACCCGGGAGGTGAAGTGAGCTAAGATCGTGCCACTGCACTCCAGCCTGGGCGACAGAGCAAGACTCCGTCTCAAAAAAAAAAAAAAAAAAGAAAAAAAAGAAAAATTGAGACCTTAATTAAACTGGGTATCTGAGCTGGGCACAGTTCAAATGGGAGGTCGGGAGGCTGGGGTGGGAGGTTCACTTGAGCCCAGGAGCTTGAGATCACCCTGGCAACATAAAGAGACCCCGTCTCCACAAAAAAATAACAAATAAAAATAAAATAGAATAAATTGGCTATCTGGCGCCTATCAGGGACATGAGAGTTCCACTGGATAGCTTTACCAAGAACCCAGAATTGTGCATTCTGGGAAGTGAAATGTGTGCCTTTGTTATTATCAGTCATATCTAACACTGAAGGAAATAAGGAGTTATTAGGCCTTGTATTGTGGCCACAGTATATGTAGAGACATGTGTGATTCACATTTATATGTTAGGTATCTGTAAGATAGGAGATTCCGAGAGTTGTGTACTCTGAAGTGGACAACTCTTAGGCAATGGCCCAATAGTTTGCAAAAAATGTGAAGATGAGGCCATTTGTTGACCAGGTCATCCAGTGCTAAGATGACTGCCTGGAGTTTGGCCAATTGTGTTGACTCTTGGGACATCCTGTTTAAGAGATGCAAAGTAGCAAGATTCCACTAATTTAAAAAACAACACACAAAAAATAAATATTTATGATGGTTGGCAGTGTTTTTCATACGGTCTGCAAACTCCTATTGCTGCTTACTTGGTTAATCCCAAGGGTCTCTCCAGGTAGCCAACTGGTCTAGGAGAGGGGGTGACTTCCTCCAGTACCACGGCATGTGGCAAGAGACTGAGAACAAAGGAGCCCACCTCTCCTGTAGATGGAATATGCCAGAGGGCCCAGATTTGGCTCTATCCTCTATTAAGGAGGCCTCAGTAGCCATGCCAAGTTTGTAGGTTGCTGTTTCTTGACTCAAAACAAATGGGCAGCTAAGTATTAGGTCTGTGAAAGTCTCTATTTCTAGAAGAGCCTAGTATACAGCTAGTCAGTTTGTTTTAATGGAGTCATACCATGGGTTTGAGAAGGGCAGTTTCTTGTATCAGAAGCCCTTGGGAAACTTCTGGCCATCACAGGTGGTCTAGAGACTCAAGGACACATGAGAAGAGGTTGCCAAAGCCCTAGCAGTGAAGGGATCTCTTAGGGCGCTAACAAATGTGTCTGTTTGATGTCAATGTGGACAGATTTTAAAGACTTTGCTGGGGGAATCACCCTGTCTGATGTTATGGGTTATTATATAGCTAAGGATACAAAACACTGTACCGGGTAGGGATAATCAACATAGGTCTACAGAACAGAATAGAGACCCCAGAAACATGCAAAGAAACATAACCACTGATTTTTGACAAACCAGTAAAAGCAAATAAATAAAGGCAGATAAGGCTTTTCAACAAATAATGGTGGAGCAATTGAACATCCATAGACAAAGGAAGTGAACATCAACTTAATCCCATACTTTCAACACAAATTCACTCAAAATGGATCACAGACTAAAATGTAAAATATGAAAGTACAAAATGTTCAGAAGAAAAGACAGGAGAAAATCCTCAGAACTGAAGGCTAGGTTTACCCTAGGTTTAATGGGTTAGGTAAACCCATTAAACAAAAGAAAAAATATCCAAAAACAAGAATATCAGTTTCCACATTAAAAAACTAACAAAGGAAGAGAAATGCAAAGCGAGCAGAAGAGACTATACAGTAAAGACTAAAATGGAAGTCAATTAAATAAACAAGAATGAACTGTAAAGAAAATCAGTGAAACCAGAAGCCTTAAGAACAATACAACTTAGGAACCTCTAGCCAAGGATTATCAAGTTACAAAGAAGCACATAAATTACACAGATTGGGAATGAGAGACATGACAGATTCTACAGATATTGAAAGGAAAATCATGAACCCATTTATGCCAATAAACCTGGTAAATAAAATAAAATGAACAAACTCTCTTTGAAGACACAAACCACTAAAGTTCACTTAAGAAAAATAAATATATATCCCTATATTTATTTTTAAATATATAAATGTATATCCCTATATTTATTTTTAAAATCAGATTTGTAATTAGAAACCTTCCTACAAAGCAAACTGTGGCTTAAATGGCTTCAGTGGTATATTCTACCAAACATTCAGGGAAGAAAACCTAAAAATGCAGAAACTCTTCCAAAAAAGTGGAAGCGTAAGGAATGCTTTCCAACTTAATTGGTGAAGCTATTAAAGTGATACCAAAATCACACAAAGGCATTACAAGAAAACCACAGATCAATATCCTTCATGAACACAGATATAAAAACTTCAACAAAATTCTGGCAAATCAAACCCAACAATACAAAAAAAAAAGATAACACATCAAGAAAATGTAGATTTACTCTCAAAATATAAAGTTCACTTGATATTTGAAAATCAATGCAATTTACCATTAAAAGACTTTAAGGCCAGGTGTGGTGGCTCACGCCTATAATCCCAGCACTTTGGGAGGCTGAGGCGGGTGGATCACCTGAGGTAGGGAGTTTGAGACCAATACAGAGAAATGCCATCTCTACTAAAAATACAAAATTAGCCGGGTGTGGTGGTGCATGCCTGTAATCCCAGCTACTCAGAAGGCTGAGGCAGGAGAATCACTTGAACCTGGGAGGCGGAGGTTGCGGTGAGCCGAGACCATGCCATTGCATTCCAGCCTGGGCAACAAAACTGAAACTCTGTCTCAAAAAAAAAAAGACTTTAAAACAAGGTAAAATGTGATTGTAGCAGGTAAACTCTAAAAAGAACCCCAAATCTCTACTTCCTGGAATTCTTACCCTTGGGTACCCCTCACACATTTTACAAGGGTTGATCTGTAAAGCCCATATAAAACAGAAAAAGTGAGGACATATAACTTCCAATTTTAGGTTATCAAGGACACTGGTCTCCTTCTTGGGTAGACTCTCCTGCTCTTGGATCACTTTCTGTGTTTGAAAGAATCCATGTGATGAGCATCCCTATGGAGAGACCCATGTGGCAAGGAACTAAAGCTTCCTGTCAACTGCCATGGAAAAGAGATTAGAATTGAATCTTCCAGCGTCTAGCAAGTCTCCCGAGACTGTAGCTCCAGAGACAGCTTAACTGCAATTTCATGGGAGATTCTCAACCCAGACCTACCTAAGCTGCCCCAAGATTAATGTAATATTCTAAAATATGTAAACAAATGTAGAGTGACAGAAAGCAGATCAGTGGTTTCCTAAAGATGGGTAGGTGGGTAAGGAGGAAGAGATTACAAAGGGCCCAAGAAAACCTTAATTTCATGGCTATAAACATGTACCAAAACTTGTATATGTTAAATATGTGTACTTTAAACTTCAGTAAAGCTGTTTTTCTAAAAAAAAAAAAAAGTTAAAAATCCCCATTTCCTAATTATTTTACTATTATCTATGCTTTAGAGGTTATTTACATTTATTGCATCTATTCAGTGGAAACAGAATACAATGGTGTGCTATTGCACATGTCTTCCCAACTCCATATTCAGAGACATCATGTTGTAGCTTGAAATTGGCCAAGACAGAAGTATTTACACCTAGGGTATTGGTAAACACTACAAACCAGAACTTGATCTGTTGTTTTATTGGCCATGTAGACTTAAAAAAGTAGAGAATATGCCGGGCGCGGTGGCTCAAGCCTGTAATCCCAGTACTTTGGGAGGCCGAGACCGGTGGATCACGAGGTCAGGAGATCGAGACCATCCTGGCCTACACGGTGAAACCCCGTCTCTACTAAAAAATACAAAAAACTAGCCAGGCGAGATGGCGGGCGCCTGTAGTCCCAACTACTCCGGAGGCTGAGGCAGGAGAATGGCGTAAACCAGGGAGGCGGAGCTTGCAGTGAGCCAAGATTGCGCCACTGCACTCCAGCCTGGGCGACAGAGCGAGACTCCGTCTCAAAAAAAAAAAAAAAGTAGAGAATATGTTAATAATTCAGATTAAACTTAAAAGTGTTTCATGTCTCTAGTTTTCCATTGTGAACAGCACAAAATTTTGAGGAAATATTCTTCCAATATTCAAAATTACCTTATAAAACAAAAAAGTCACTGGCATTATTGATGAATGACTGCAGTTCCAAAAAATTTCTTTACTATTTCAATATCAACTAATATTTACTTTTAAAATAGGCAAGAGATATAAGTAGACATTTTACCATAGAAGTTATATGGGTGGCAAATAAAAACATGATTTAAAATATGCTCAAAATCATAAACCCTTAGAGAAATGCAAGTTAAAACTACAATGAGATATTATTACTCCATCCCTAGTAGCATTATGAACATTAAAAACACAGATCTTAGCAATTGTTGGTGATTATGTGACAAAACTGGAACTCTTGCTCACAATCAGGGATGCAATTTCATGGGGGACTATACCATTTATGCCAATAACTCTGGCAAATAAAATAAAAGGAACAAACTGTCTTTGAAGACACAAACCACTAAAGTTCACTTAAGAAAAATAAATATATATCCCTATATTTTAAAATTTGTATTTTAATATTTAATATTTTAATAAATTTTAAATAAATATACATCCCTATATTTATTTTAAATTTTACATCCCAGGGGATGTAAAATGGCATAATTTTAGAACACAATTTAGCAGTTTCCTAAAATGTAAAATATTCACCTACCCTGCAACAAAGGCATTGCACTTTTAGATTGTAACACAAGAGAAGAGAAAGAATATTTCCACACAAAGACCTATACACTAATGGTTACAGTAGCTCAATTTGTAACAGACAAAAACCCACACGCAACTAATAGAAGAAAAGGTGGGAGTGCCAGAGGAAAGAGAGAAACAAGGAGGAAGAGGGACTATTTTTAAGAAATGGCCAAAACTACCCAAATTTGATGACTTTTTTTTTTTGTACCCATACTACACAGATGTAAAAAGACATAAATATAAACACCCAAGAAGCTCAATGAGCTCCAAGAAGGATGAATTCAGAGACTCATGCTCAGACACATTATAATCAAACTGTCAAGACAGAGACATAGGCCGGGCGCGGTGGCTCAAGCCTGTAATCCCAGCACTTTGGGAGGCCGAGACGGGCGAATCACGAGGTCAGGAGATCGAGACCATCCTAGCTAACACGGTGAAACCCCGTCTCTACTAAAAAATACAAAAAACTGGCCGGGCGAGGTGGCGGGCGCCTGTAGTCCCAGCTACTCCTACTCGGGAGGCTGAGGCAGGAGAATGGCATAAACCCGGGAGGCGGAGCTTGCAGTGAGTTGAGATCCAGCCACTGCACTCTAGCCTGGGCAACACAGTGAGACTCCGTCTCAAAAAAAAAAAAAAGAAAAGAAAAATCAAACACACAAAATAGAGAGTAATATAGGAAATAAGGGACAAAAAAACTAAAATCACATAGAAAATAAATAGCAAAATGACTGAAATAAGTCCCTCCTTATCAGTAATTACTTTAAATATAACTGGATTAAATCCTCAGAGCAAAACACAGTAACCGGCAGAATGGGTTAAAAAACAAACAAACAACAACAACAAAAAACACCCATGATCCAACTATATGCTGTCTACTAAGTTTCACTTTAGATCCAAAGACACAAATAGATTGAAAGTAAAAGAATGGAAAAAGATATTCCATGCAAATAGTAACCAAAAGAAAGCAGGGATGGACACACTGGTATCAAACAAAATAGACCTTAAATCAAAATTTAAGGTTCCATAAGAATGAGGAACCTCATTCATAAGAACCTGTCTTATGAGGTTCCATAAGACAAAGAGAGACATTACATATTAAGAAAAGATTCAAGACAGCAAGGACATATAACAATTATAAGCATTTATATACCTAATAACAGACCATCAAAATATCCGAAGCAAAAATGGACAAAATTAACAGAAGAAATAGACAGTTCTACAACAATAGAGACTTCAATAACCCACTCTCAATAATAAATAAAACAATCAGAAGGCCAATAAGGAAATAGAGGACTTGAACAATACAATAAGCCAATTAGATCTAACAGAAAATATATAGAATACACTATAACAATAGAATACACTTGCACATGGGATATGCTCCAAAGTAGACCATGTTAGGCCATAAATTAAGGATCAATAGACTTAAAAAGATACATATCATATAAAATATCTTCCCTGATCACAAGAGGATAAAGTTAAGAAAACATGAAAATTCACAAATTTGTAGAAAGTAAATGACACTCTTAAATAATCATTATATCAAAGAAATCACAAAGGAAATTATAAAATAGAGATGAAAGAAAATGAGAACAATATACAAAAACTTGTAGGATACAACAAAAGCAGTACCTAAGGAAGAAATTTATAGCTACAAAGATTACATTAAAACACAAGAAGGCTGGGCGCGGTGGCTCAAGCCTGTAATCCCAGCACTTTGGGAGGCCGAGGCGGGCGGATCACGAGGTCAGGAGATCGAGACCATCCTAGCTAACACGGTGAAACCCCGTCTCTACTAAAAAATACAAAAAAAAACTAGCCGGGCGAGGTGGCGGGCGCCTGTAGTCCCAGCTACTCCGGAGGCTGAGGCAGGAGAATGGCGTAAACCCAGGAGGCGGAGCTTGCAGTGAGCTGACATCCGGCCACTGGACTGGGCCACTGCACTCCAGTCTGGGCGACAGAGCAAGACTCCGTCTCAAAAAAAAAAAAAAAAAAAAAAAAAAAAACACAAGAAAGACCTCAGATCAAAAATCTAACTTTACAACTTAAAAAAACTTAAGAAAAACTTTATAACTTAAGAAACTTAAGAACAATAGGCCAGGCACGGTGGCTCAGGCCTGTAATCCCAGCACTTTGGAAGGCCAAGGCGGGTAGATCACGAGGTCAGGAGTTCAAGACCAGTCTGACCAACATGGTGAAACCCTGTCTCTACTAAAAATACAAAAATTAGCCGGGGGTGGTGGCACGCACCTGTAATCCCAGCTACTCAGGAGGCTGAGGCAGGAGAATCACTTGAACCTGGGAGGCGGAGGTTGCTGTGAGCCAAGATCGTGCCACTGCACTCCATCCTGGGCAACAGAGCAAGGCTCTGTCTCAAAACAAAAACAAAAACAAAAAACAAAAACACTAAGCCAAAAAGCTAGCAGGAGGAAGGAAATAATAAAGATTAGAGCAGAGATAACTAGAGAATATAAAAGCAACAGAGAAATTTTAGTTAGAAATGACTAAAAAAAAAAGTTCAAATTAATAAAATTAGAAATTAAAATGAAGACACTATGATAGAGTCTATATAAATAAAAAAAATTCCAAGAGAGCTATGAACAAGTGTATGCCAACAAACTGGATGACCTAGAATGGATATATTCTGTGAAACACAAAATCTACCAAGACTGAATCATGAAAAACTAAAAGGCTGAGTACCAGGCTCATGCCAGTGACCCTAGCACTTTAGGAGACCAAAGCAGGAGGATGCTTAAGCCTAGGAGTTTGAGACTGGCCTGGGCAACATAGAGAGACCCTGTCTCTATAAAAATAAAAATTAGCTGGATATAATGGTGCATGCCTGTAGTCCCAGCTACTCAGGAAGCTGAAGTGGGAGGATCATTGAGCCCAGCAGGTTGAGGCTGCAGTGAGCCATGATCATGCCACTGCACTCCAGCCTGGGTGACAAAGCGAGACTCTCTCTCTCTTTCTCACTCTCTCTCTCTCTCAATGATGAAGAAGAAGAGGAAGAGGAAGGAGAGGAAGAGGAAGAAGAATAAGAGGAAGAAGAAAAAGAAAAGAAAAAAGAAAAATTTGAATAGGCCTATCAACAGTAAAGATAGAGAATCAAAAACCTCCCAACAAGAAAAACACAAAAGCCCTGACCTGACAGCTTATCTGGTGAATACTACTATACACTTAAAGAACTAACACCAATCCTTCTTAAAATTTTCCACAAAACGGAAGGAGAGAACACTTCCTAACTCATTTTATGAAGCCAGAATTGCCCTGATGCCAAAGCCAGACAAACGTAAGAAAACTACTGACCAATATCCCTTATGAACATTGATGCCAAAAGCCTCAATCAAATATTAGCAAGCCAAATTAAGCAACATGTTAAAAGGATTATACACCATGTCCAAGTGGGATTTATTCCTAGAATGCAAGGATGGTTCAACACATGAAAAACAATCAATATACTATTCCATATTAACAGAATAAAGGAAAAAGAAAATCATCTCTTTTGATGCAGAAAAAACATTTGACAAAAATTCAATACCATTTCATGTAAAAAAAAAAACTCAAAAAATGAAATAAAAGGAAACTATGTCAATGTAATAAAAGCCATATATAAAAAACCCATAGCTAACATCATTCTCAATGGTGAAAAACCAAAAGCTTTCTGAGCAGGAACAAGGCAAAGATGTCCTCTTTCTCTGTTTCTGTTCAACATACTCTTAAGTCCTAGCCAGAGTAACTATGGAAGAAAAGAAGTAAAAGGCAGCCAAATTGGAAAGGAAGAAGTAAAATTATTTCTGATCACAGGTGATATTACACGTAGATAATTCTAAAGTTTTCACACACACACACAAAAAGACTGTTAAAATTAATAAATGAATTCGGCAAACTAGCAGGATAAAAAAATCAACACAGAAAAATGACTTACATTTCCATACACTAACAATGAACAATCTGAAAAGGAAATCATGAAAAGAGTTCCATTTACATTAGCATCAAAAGTAATAGAATGCTTAGGAATTAACCAAGGAGGTGAAAACTTGTACAATGAAAACTACAAAACACTCATGAAAGAAAACAAAGACATAAATAAATGGAATAAAATTCCATATTCACAGATTAGGTAACTTAATATTATTAAGATGTCAATACTACCCAAAGTGAACTATATATTTAATGGAATCCCTACTAAAACCCCAATAATATCTTGTGCAGAAATATAAAGATTCATTATAAAATTAATATGGAATCTCAAGGGACTCTGAACAGCCAAAAGAATATTGAAAAAGAACAAAGTTGAAGGTCTCACACTTCCTAATGTTAAAACTTACTACAAAGCTACAGTAATCAAAACAGCATGAAACATACACACCAATAGAATAAAATGGAGCCCAGAAGTAAACCCTCACATATATGCTCAAATGATTTTTGACAGAGGTGCCAAGACCAACCAATGGGGAAAAGACAGTCTTTTGAACAAATGGTGTTAGGAAAACAGGATATCCACATGCAAAACAATGAATCCGGACCCTTACCTAACACCATATACAAAAATTAACTCCAAAAAGTGACTCAAAATGAATCAAAGACCTAGATGTAAGAGCTAAAACTATAAAAACTCTTAGAGATGCCGGGCGCAGTGGCTCAAGCCTGTAATCCCAGCACTTTGGGAGGCTGAGACGGGCAGATCACGAGGTCAGGAGATTGAGACCATCCTGGCTAACCCCGTGAAACCCCGTCTCTACTAAAAAATACAAAAAACTAGCCGGGCGAGGTGGCGGCGCCTGTAGTCCCAGCTACTCGGGAGGCTGAGGCAGGAGAATGGCGTAAACCCGGGGGGAGGCAGAGCTTGCAGTAAGCTGAGATCCGGCCACCGCACTCCAGCCCAGGCGACAGAGCGAGACTCCGTCTCAAAAAAAAAAAAACTCTTAGAGACATAGGTGGCAATGGTTCCTCAGATATGACACCAAAGGCAAAGACACCAAAAGAAAACATAGACAAATTGAACCTCATGAAAATTTAAAATTTTCTAATCAGACACTATGAACAGAGTAAAAAGGTCCACAGAATGGGAGAAAATATCTGATAAGGGATTAGTACTCAGAATATACAGAAAAGTTGTAAAACTCAACAACAAAACAACCCAATTCAAAAATGGAGATAAGGAGGGGTGGGTGAAAAAAAAAATGGAGAAAATACTTGAATAGAAATTTGTGCAAAGATATACAAATGGCCAGTAAGCACATGAAATGATACTTAAAGTCACAAATCATCAGGGAACGCATATCTAATGAGATATTACCTCACACCCATTAGAATGGCTACCACCAAAAAAACAAAAACAAGAGCTAGTGAGGATGTAGAAAAAAAAAAATTTTTTTTTTTGAGAGGGAGTCTCACTCTGCTGCCCAGGCTGGAGTGCAGTGGCATGATCTCGGCTCACTGCAAGCTCCGCCTCCCAGGTTCACACCATTCTCCTGCCTCAGCCTCCCAAGTAGCTGGGACTACAGACACCCGCCACCACATCCGGCTAATTTCTTGTATTTTTAGTAGAGACGGGGTTTCACCATGTTAGCCAGGATGGTCTCCTCTCCTGACCTCGTGACTACCCGCCTCGGCCTCCCAAAGTGCTGGGATCACAGGTGTGAGCCACCGCGCCTGGCACTGAAAAATTTAAAACTTTGTTTACTGTTGGTAAGAATGTGAAAGGGTGCAGCTCTGTGGAAAACAGTGTATAGCAGATCCTCAAAAAATGAAAAATAGATTTACTATATCATCTAGTAATTCTACTTCTGTGGATATACCCAAAAGAGTTGAAAGTAGGGTCTTGAAGAGATATTTGTACACTCATGTTTGAAGCAGCATTATTCGCAATAGGCAAAAGGTGGAGGCAACCCAAGCATCCATTGACACATGATAGATAAGCAAAATGCAGCACATACAAGGAAATACTAATCAGCCTTAAAAAGGAAATTCTAACATGCTCCAACATTGATGAACCTTGAGGATATTATGCTAAGTGTGAGATAAGCTAGCTACAAAAAGACAAATACTTATTATTCTACTTACATGAGGTACCTAGAGTGGTCAAATTCATACAGACAAAAAGCAGAATGGTGGTTTTGAGGGGCTGGGGAAGGGAGAATGGGCAGTTATTGCTTGGTGAGTATAGAATTTCATTTTTGCAAGATTGAAGAGTTCTGGAGACGAATGGTGGCGATGGTTGCACAATAATACAAATCTACTTAACACCACTGAAGTATACACTAAAAATGGTTAGGATAGTAAATTTCATATTAAGTGTATTTCATCAGATTTTTTTAACATTTTAAAGTAAACCATAAAAAACTATGGTGCACTCACCCAGAATAGCACTACTCAGTAGTTAAAAGGAATGAACGACATATACATACAGCATGGATGATTCTCAAGATAATTATGCTGCATGAAAGAAACCAGACCAAAAAAAAAGAGTATAAATACTTTATGATTCCATTGTGTTAATTCTAGAAAAGGCAAACAAATCTAAAGTAAAAAATGTAAATCAATGGTTTCCTGGGGAAGGCAAGGAGGGACTGTAGAGGGGCATGAGGTAGCTCTGTAGGTGATGGATATGTTCATTATCATGATTATGGTATTGGTTCCCTGAGTGAACATAACAAATGTACAAAACTTAACAAATATGTATAATTATTGCATGACAATTACATATCAACAAAGCATTAAAACAAACTGTTGCACATAAAAATCCAACCTCCTACTCATTTTAGAAAATCCAATTTGGCAACCCTATATTGACTCTGCCATCTCTTTCTTCTTGCCTTGGGAGCAAAGAATGGCTGGCTATGTCATAGATGCTACAATCCCTATAGTATAGGATCTGCTTTTTTCTCAGTCCCTATTTTCCAGCTAGCACAGCACTGGCCTTGAGATGCACAGCCCAGAGATCATAACCCACAAAACCAAAACCTTTGGATTATTTGCTCTGCCGGTAACATTAGTCATAGGACAGAGGTCTAGAGGTCCTGAGAATTTCTGCAAACCCGGAATCCTGCACAGCCACATTCAAGGGAGCATTCATGGATGCACCTTTAGAACACGTCTATTTCTGCTGGTTTGCTGTAATCTCGCCTATTCCCTATTAATCATATCCAGTGTTTCTGTACAAATTATGGTCCCAGCTGGGCCTGGTATGTCTTACAGTTAAAGAGATACCTGCCTAAGGCTGAACTTCAGGGCATAAGGCTCCTTGGCAGGTGCTAAACAGCATCTGCTTTACAGTGTTGGGGAATATGGGGCACCCCCTGGGAATAAGGGACCCAATTCATGCTGTTCCCACATGCACTAGAGTTTGTCACAACTGCCCCCTCCTCGGGGCAGATTCCTGCCACTCAGACTACAATATTACACCCATAAATTCCTACACTTTTTCCTAGGAGGCCTTGGTGGCAATGCAAATGAGGCCAAGTCTGGATTGACAGTTGTTCTCTGTCATCCTCCTGTCCCCTCCAAGATAATCTGGAGACTCCTTCAGTTTGGTAGATCTTAACTCTGTTCTTGAACCACCCCACACAGTGATCAGAACATGGACAATTAAAGGCGGCTTTATCATAAGGCCATTATCATCGCATGAACCAGGGTGATGCACAGGAGATAAGTTGTTGTGCAGAGTAACATGAAGGCTGGACAAATCCTTCAGAGGCATGAGACCAACAATGTCCCAGAAAAAGGGAAACCTTCTCTAGGACAAGCTGTCAGCAAAACCCTGCTCAGGACTTCACAGCCACAGACTGGTCATGTCCACAGCTAAACCAGCCACACAGGGCGGGAATGACATCTTCCCATGGCTTCAGACTACTCCTTATTCCCTTTAGGGATTGGAAAGAGAGAGGAGAGGTCTGCCTTCCCTGAGCACAATGGAGTGGTGGACACATTCTCTGGAGAGCTGCAGTGTGTGGTGCTGACATGGCTTCTATCACAACCCCAGCAGTGAAAAAACGCTGATAAAATCCATGGTAAGAGAATGTAACTAGTCCCCGGAAAGCTTCCAACAGAGCTAGCATTCCTAGGGAACCTCCCCAGGGTGGGTGCTTGGATGAACAAGGTTCAACTTGTAGTTGACAGCACCCTCATAAGGTCTGTTCTCAGAGCTTATCTCTGGTGTGTGCTGTTGCATTGAACAGGGAAGGAGCACATTCTCCATGCTCCTTTCTCTGGTATGAATCTTCTGATGCCGAATGAGGGTAGGCCTTTGGTTGAAGGCTTTCCCACATTCGCTGCATTCATAAGGCCTATCTGGTTTGTGAACTTTCAGGTGCTGCCTCAGATTGGACCTCTGCCTGAAGGTTTTCCCACATTCACTGCACTCATAAGGCCGCTCACCAGTGTGAAGTCTCCGGTGGTTATGGAGGCTGGAGCTTTGGTTGAAGAATTTTCCACATTCACTGCACTGGTAAGGCCGTTCGCCAGTGTGAAGTCTCCGATGGCTATTGAGGCTGGAGCTCTGGCTAAACAACTTCCCACATTCATTGCACTCATAAGGCCGCTCACCAGTGTGAACTCGCTGATGTTTCATGAGGTCAGAGCTTCGGCTGAAGGCTTTCCCACACTCGCCGCACCCATGAGGCCGCTCGCCAGTGTGAACTATCTGATGTTGAATAAGGCTGGCGATGTGGCTGAAGAATTTCCCACATTCATTGCACTTGTAAGGTCTTTCTCCAGTGTGAACTCTCCAATGTTTAATTAGGCTAGAGTTGCAGTTGAAGGATTTCCCACATTCACTGCACTCATGGGCACTTCTGCCCGTATGAACCCTCTTATGATGAATGAGGTTGGAACGCTGGCTGAAGAACTTCCCACAGTCACTGCACTCATATGGCTTTTCACCAGTGTGAACCCTCTTATGCTGAATGAGGTTGGAACTTCGGCTGAAGAATTTCCCACAGTCACCGCACACGTGAGGGCTTTCACCAGTGTGAACCCTGCGATGTTTAACAAGGCTGGAGTGCTGGCTGAAAAATTTCCCACATTCGCAGCACTCATACGGTTTTCCTCTATTGTGAACTTTCTGGTGTTGAGTGAGGTCAGCGGCATAAGTGAAGAAGATTCCACATTTGCTGCATTCATAAGGCCTTTCTCTGCTGTGGATTCTCTGGTGCTGAACAAGAGTAGATTTGTCATTGAAGGCATCCCCAGAGTCACAGCACTTGTTATGCCTTAGTGCAATGTGAAAATCCACCACACTTTCGGTGGCCTTGTGCGGTTCCCCATCGCTGGGAGTGACCTCACGCTGCAGAAACCCTGCTGTGGCCACAAAGTCCTCCCCGCCCTCCCTGCAGGTGGAAAGCTGATCTGATGTGTGGTCTCCCCAGGTCTTTATAGGCAAAGCCTGGCCCTCCTCCCTTCTGATAGGGTTGTGTACGTTCTGCTGCACCTGCTTCTGGGGAAGGTTTGCCCTGAACTCACAGCCTTTCACATATGCCTCACACAGAAACGGTTTCTGCCTGGGATGTGTTGTCTGGTGTTCAGCCAAATGCAAAATATCTTTCAAACGTAGGCCACATATGTCACAGGGGCAGGTCTTCTGGGGGCATAGAGTTGCCTGGGGACTCCTGTCCTGTGCCACTCCTTCTACAGAAACATTATGCTCAGAAGGTAAGTCCTTGCCCTCTGTTCCACGGCAAAAATCTGAAAGCAGAGAAATGCTGGTGAAGTTCGTATAAACTTTAATAGAAGGAAAAACCCCCATCACCTATGCTTGGCTGACCCAAGAATGAGTCCATGGGATTGTTGGCAACACAAGAAGGCTCAGGTCAGGGTAAGGAATAATCTGCTCTGCCATACTGTGCCTGGCCAGGTCACAAAATACGGGAGGTCTTATCAGGACCAGAAACACAAGGATGGGGGACAGTATTGGGCAGAGAGGCAAGGTCTCCCACTCATTTCTCTTTAAAGGCCTTTTGGCAGGGCCTGGGCTGCTGGTAACCTGTGAGGGCTATGCAGTGCGAGCATCTAGACCCAGTAAAACCTGTAACTGAGTAGCTGGTGTTCAAGCACATCAAGGAAAAGCATGTATCTAACAACATATTAAGCGTAGGCCGGTGTTGGAAAGTGCTGCAGAGGAAGCTGAAAGAGAGAAACAGAGGCCAGAAAGGTGGGGCATAGACAAGAGGCCCAACTCGGAATAGCAATGGTAAGCGGATAATGTGTGAAGCACGGGAAAGGAAAAGCAGAGATGTGGTCTGGCTACTGGCTTTGGTATCAAATGATGATGAATAGGAGAGAAGATGCTGATATGATGTAAACACAGTGGTGATGTCACATCCTCCCCCAGCTCCCGTCACTGCTTACCAGAACCAGGCCTGCCATAAGCCCCTCTGGCCATGGCTGAAGTCATATCCACACTGTCAGGCACCCAGGGCTCTTTCCCCATCTCCAGCTGGGAAACGATGTGGGATCTGAAAGATATAAGTCCTAAGGGAAAGACAGAGTGGGTGAGTGGCCAGTGCCCAGTTGAACTACCCCATGACAGACTACAGGACAGGAAACTCCATATGACACAGGGACATCGGGTGGTCATGGCAAGAGGTAACCACGTCAGTGATTGGAATTCCTGGCACAGTCTGGCTAAGGAAATATTAGCAAGAGGAAAGGCACAGAATTTAAACCACAGAACTGTCAGATCTGGATAATCACCCAGGAGGGAATGGCCAAGTCAGAGGGAGTCACGCAGCTGACTGTAAGACCCCTCATGCCTGGAGCTTCCCTGCAAGGCTTTAGGCAGCAGGTGTGGGGGCCGCTCAGGGAGACGAGGGAAAAATATACATAGCTCAGCCCCAGAAGCCACAACACACATACCAGGAAAGTGGGGATGGAAGCAGTGCCAGTGGTCTGGCTGTGGGAAGGAAAGAGCCGTTTCTTGGGCAAAGAGGACAGGCAGAGATGAGCTCGGGACACCAGGGTAGGGGTGACAGCCTTACCCAGCGAGGCTATAAGTGCAAAGTTTTCCAGCATCACATCGCAATACAGGAGTCTCTGAGCCTCATCGAGGAGCCCCCACTCCTCCTGGGAGAAGTAAATGGTCACGTCCTCAAAGGTCACGCAGCCCTGCCATGATGGGGATAGTTTGTTCCATGATCAGTCTCTGTCCTTGGGACTCGCTGTCCATCCCCTGCTCACCCTCCTCCCCAGCTCCACAGCTCCAGGAGGCAGTAGGCCCTGGTTCTGTGGGCGCCTCATGTGACCACTGTGTCAGCCCAGAGCAGCAACAGGCAGGGGACAGAGAGGCTCCCTCCAAGCTCTGGGCCTGAAGTCCATGGCCCAGCTCCCTCTTCTGGCAGCCTCTTCCCCTAGTGTCACCAGTGTCACACTTCTCAAAGATACAAATGTGGGCTTCTCTCCCTTAAACCCCAGTCCAGAGCCCTGGGGTGATCAGCTCACACTCCCTCCCACGTGCATTTCACTCTTTGGACTGCACCATCCTCACAGCTCCAGACCTCACCACGGCCTCCCATTGCCACTGCCACCCTCTCCCCATCCTGGTCCCTATCATAGCCATCTCCACGGGCTCCCATGTGTCACTCTGCACACAGCATCCAGAGAGTACCTGGCAAACACAGCCACCATCCCAGCCTGCCCCAGATCTTTGATGGCCTCCACTGCCAAGGGCAACACCCAGATAACAGGGAGAGGGAGTGCTCCACCCTTGCCTTGGAGCCCCCCAGCTCCCCTGGCCTGGCTTCAACCTAAGCCACCCACAGCACACATGGATGTCACATACCCTTGGCCTTCTTTGTTGCACATTCTCACCGTGTCATCACTCACACTTATTGAAAAAAGAAAAAAAAAAGCCAACCTCTCAGGCCATCCTACCCCCACCCAAGGCCAGCAACTCTGCCAATTGACCCCTCTTGGCCCAAGTTAATTCCCCAGCCTGAGGACAAACCCCATCAAGGGTCACCACAGAAGCCTGGTGAGAACATAGGTGAGTGTGCAAGCACCAGCCCAGGCCTCACTGCAATATTACCTTCTCTACTGCTAAGCCTCAGCATCCATCTCATTCACATCTACACCCTTTGGGATGATCTGGCCACCTGCCAGACCCTCTGATACACCCACATAGCGCCCCACCACCACCACCATGACCACTACTGTTCCTCACCTGTCTTTATGATGCCAAACAAGCCATGGTCCCCAAGCAAGAACCCTGCTCTCAGTTTTCCAGCCCCACCTTCCTCTTTTTTTTTTAACATCATTGTCACCATGACCTGAAGTTTCACCTCCTAAATCTGACACACAGCTACGCTCCCGTCCACACACCAGGCACATTTTGGATGTTTCTAACAGTTGAAATAAACAAAGACCAATGAAATGAGAAAAGCCAAGGCTCCTTACTCAAAGCTCACTATAGCAAGAAAGACTCAACGCAAGCTGGGAGTGGGAAAGTTTTATAGCGAAAGAAAAGGAAGGCTTCAGGTATGCCCTGGTTGGAGGCTCCTGTTGGTAGGTGGGTGAACTAGAAGTGGGCATCCTATGTGATTGGTTAGGGTGCATATCTGCCTTTCTCTGGTTGGTCTTAAATCAGAAGCAGGAGCAAACATTAGGAAAGCTGTCTGTTATTAATCAAACCCTGGCCATTTGGGACTGCTCATTACACAAGTTATTGTTTTAACTTCCTGGATTGTCAGTCCAGATAGCAATCTGGCTTCCTGTGGGTTTGACAGACAGCAGGCTGGCTTCCTGCTGTATGGGTTGTTTATTGTAGATAAGGGGGTTGGTTTCCTGGGCAGGTTCTGGGGCAGAGTTCTATTTGTATACATCATCTGGCCATTGTTCTCATGAATATCCAGCCTCTCATAACCTTAACAACTCCCTCAGAACACCTCTTCAACTCCATTTGGGAGTCTCTGGGAAATCACAGGCTCAAACTGGCCAAAACCTAACTTCTACTGCTTCCACGGAAAATTCCTCCCACAACCAACTTCTCAGTTCATGAAGCTGGATTCACCAAACCAAAAACCATGGATTCTTCCCTTGTCTTTCTCACCCTCCACATTGGAAAATCTGTTCAGCTTGACTTAAAAGGCATCAAGTTCCCAATCACGTCCTCTACCTCCAGTCCCCACTCTGGTCCGGACAGCAGCAGCACTGGCCTGGGCTATTCCATTAGGCTACTCCTTGGCTTCCCCGCCTGCGGCCCACCCCCATTCAGTTCTCCACTCTGCATCCACAGGGAGCCTATTAAGACCTGAGTCACAACATCTTCCTCCTCTGCCCTAAACCTTCCGTGGCTCCCAACACCCTCAAAACAGAGGCCCAGGTCTCCAGCCTGCCGTTCTGGGCTGTCTTCAGCCCATCTGCTCTCTGGTTCCAGCAGACATAACAGTGACCTGGGTGGGGTTCCTTGAACACTCCCAATTCAGTCTCCACACCGTGCCCAACCCCACCCCCCAAGCTTTTGCGTATGCTGGTTCCTGTGCCTACAAAGCCCTTCCTCCCTTCATCCCCATTACATTTCAGAAACGGAAGCCACTCTATATAAACCCTGCCCTGATTCAGGATCCTAGCTGGGAGCGACTCCCTTCCAGGTCCCCTGACTCAAAAGCAAGGAAATGGAAAAGGTGAAAAGTCCTAGAACAAAGCCATCTTTTGCGTCTTAACGCCGGGAACAGGAGGGTGGGGGGCCGACAGCGGAGGGCCTAAAGCCCAAGCACTCACCTGCGCGGGATCCCGCAGGGCCGCCTCCGCCATCGGAGTCTGTGGTCAAAGCAGGGCCCCACAATGCGGGCGA
>NW_012111697.1:2839038-2840408 GCF_000951035.1 Colobus angolensis palliatus
CCCCAGCCCGGGGTCCCCAGCTCCTGGGAACTCAGCCTCCCCGCCGGGAAATGACCTGCGAGGCTGCAGCGCAGGAAGTTCCGGCCCCCACCCAGGCGGCCGGGAGAGTCGCGCTCTCCCAGACAGTCATTGGCCTGCCGCCAGCCGCCGGTGCACAGGCAGGGTCTGGGGATCGCGAGTTTCTGCCCAGTCTCTCGTCAGGCTGGGGGTCCAGGACCGGAAGGAGAACGGACCTGGCCGGGTCTCCACCGCCGCCGCCTGCAGCCCTCGGGCCTTCCCCTTAAAGGGGCCGCTCCCGAGCCTGCGGCCGCCAGCGCTAAACCCCGCCCACTAATGGCCCAGGTCGTGCTCTTCCTGCGCGTGTGGGCATCGGCAAGCCGCTTCACCCCTAAAGGACCTAAATTCACACTGGAAATGGGGATAGTACCCAATGGGCGGGGTCTTTGCGTAGTAATATTAAATGTAGCTCTCATTCAGGGCTTCTCAAACCAGCAACAGCCGCATCACCTGGGGACTGGCTGAAAATGCAAGTTCTGGGGCAACAACTTAAATCTAAGGACTCAGAAATTTTGGGGATGGGACTCAGCCTTCTCTACTTTGGGGGGAGGGGGAGGTGGGGGATGGGTCTCGTTCTGTTGTCCAGGCTGGAGTGCAGTGGCCTGATCATAGCTCACTGAAGCCTCCATCTCGGGCTCAAGTTATCCTCCTGCCTCAGCCTACCAGGTAGATGGGACTACAGGCGCGCACGATCATACACAGCTAATGTTTAAATTTTTTATGGAGACTGGATCTCGCTGTGTGGCCTAGGCTGGTCTCAAACTCCTGAGCCCAAGCAATCCTCTCGCCTCGGCCTCCCAAAGTATTGGGATTGCAGGCGTGAGCCACGGTGCCAGGCCTCCTTCTCTGTTTTAACAAGCCCTCTGGGGACTCCAATGCTGGCTCCAACCTTAGAGCAGGGATTTTCATTGAAATTCAGTAAATAAAATGGGAAAAATAACATTACATGTTGCATGGTGAAACCACCTTTGCAAAAATTGTAACTAAGAAAATTGTGACAGTGAGAGATCTGACCTAACAAACTCCATCTTGCTTCTAACCTCCAAGCTGTCCTTGTTCATTCCTGAGCATAGGCCTAACTAACTTTGGGAGAAACTTATAGTTTAACTTTGAAACAAAGATAACAGCCCTTTCCCTCTAGGCCGGAAACGGTGCTTCCATCTGTAATCCTAGCACTTTGGGAGGCCGAGGCAGGTGGATCACGAGTTCAGGAAATCGAGACCATTCTGACTAACACAGTGAAACCCCGTCTCTACTAAAAATACAAAAAAATTAGCCAGGCGTGGTGGCGGGTGCCTGTAGTCCCAGCTACT
>NW_012111697.1:2844992-2845700 GCF_000951035.1 Colobus angolensis palliatus
AAATAAATAAATAAATAAATAAAAACAGCCCTTTCCCGAAACAAACCCTCTTCTTGCCTGGTGACCAGACTGCCTTTGTAGGATTAACAAAAGCCACAAGATTAGAGATGATGGTTTAGGAGTGATGCAGCCAGGGGCCAGGGGCCACAAGATTCTAAACCTTCCCAATTGCTCCTGGGGATAACATCACTATTGTAAAACCTAAAATTGGTGCACGAGATATTTTTCAGACCCAGCACTCGATGGATCGGCTAGTACCACCCAGATTGATAAACTGGGTCATCTGGTCCTGTGGTCCCCTCCCAGGAATTTACTCCGTGCAATTAGACAACTTCGACTCCCTGTGATTTCATCTCTAACCCAACTAATCAACACTCCCCACTACCTGGCCCCCCCACCCATCAAATTATCCCTAAAAACCTCTGATCACTGCAGTTTCAGGGAGATCAAGTTGAGTAATAACTCTGTTTCTCCCATGGCATGGCTGGCCCTGTGTCAATTAAACACTTTGTTTACTGCAATGCTGTGGTCTTTTTGTAGCCAGCAAGAAGAACCCACTGGGTGGTTACAATGGTAGATAACAGGGCCCAGGACACAATTCCTGCTGGGTGCATAAAAGCTGTTGTCATTACCAACATCATCATCACAAGACTCTTACAAAGACTGCTGGGGGGTGGCAGGGAAGAGACACCTCTGTGCAGTCTTTTG
>NW_012111697.1:2846200-2847555 GCF_000951035.1 Colobus angolensis palliatus
GAAAAACCCCAGGCTCAGCTGGCAGAGAGAAGAAAAGCAGCTGGACATTGGAGACTGTGGTTGGATGTTGGAGAGAAGTGGCCTGACTTCAGAGGGACAGCTTGACAGCATAGCTTTGGAGAGGATGGCCAGGGATGGTGGAACTTCAGGGGATGATTACCTTCCTGCTCCATCCCCTTTTCAGCTCCTCTTCCTGCTGAGAGCCACTTTCACCAGCAATAAAATCCCCTGTGCATTTACCATCTTCAGTTTGTTTGTGTGACCTCATTCCTCCTGGATGCCAACAAAAACTTGGGTGCCATGAGTGTGGGTGCAAAAGGCTGTCACACTGACCCTCCACTGAGCTGTTAACACTTAAGCTATTCATGGATGGCAAAGCTAAAAGGGCACTGTAACATTTCCTCAGGGGCTTCAGGGGTCATAGTCACCTTCCCCTAGACGCTGCCATGGGGCCAGTATGGAATTCACTCTTGCTGGCACCCAAAAGCACTCACCCTGTCTCCTGCACCTGCTCACCTGTGCTCCCCCTCCTACGAGGGGTGGAACCGCAAGTGAGTGGAGTTCACCCCTGCCAGCGCTGGTGTACTCTAGCTCCCATCCAATAAGGGGCCAGGGAAATATCCTGCTTCAGAATGACTAAATCAAGCTCATTAACATATGCATCACTTCACATTGTTTTGTTTTGCTTTGAGACAGGGTCTTATTCTCTCACCCAGGATGGAGTATAGTGGCACTATCACGGCTCACAGCAGCCTTGACCTCTTGGGCTCAAGCCATCCTCCCACTTCAGCCTCCTGAGTAGTTGAGACTACAGACGTGCACCACCACGCCCAGCTAGTTTTTTGTACTTTCTGCAGAGATGGAGTTTCACCATGTTGCCCAGGCTGGTCTCTAACTCCTGGGCTCAAGCTCTCCTCCTTGCCTTGGTCTCCCAAAGTGCTGTGATTACTGGTGTGAGCCATGGTACTGGTCTTAGTTATCTTTTTTGTGTTGAGAAGATTTAAAATCTACTCTTTAAGCATTTGTCAAGAATACAACATAACTACAGTCACCAGGTTGTGCAATAGATCTCTTGAACTTATTCCTCCTAGCTACCTGAAATTTTGTTTCCTTTGACCAACATTACCCCACTCCCACCACCTGGCAGCCTCAGTCTCTGGTAACCAACATTTCAATCTATTTCTATGAGACAACTTTTTTAGGTTCCATATATGAGTGGGATTATGTAGTATTTGTCCTCTGTGCCTGACTTATTTCACTTAATATAATGTCTTGCAGGTTCAACCTTGTTGTAACAATTGACAGGATTTTCTTCTCTTTTATGACCAAATAGTATTCAGTTGTGTATCTCTACC
>NW_012111697.1:2848730-2860492 GCF_000951035.1 Colobus angolensis palliatus
TGAGCTGAGAACTGGCCACTGCACTCCAGCCCGGGCGACAGAGCCAGACTCCGTCTCAAAAAAAAAAAAAAAAGAAAGAAAAGAAAAGAGGTTCATTTGGCTCAAAGTTCTACAGGCTGTATAGGAAACATGACATGAGCATCGGCTTCTGATGAGGCCTCAGGAAGCTTCCACTCATGATGGCAGTCAAAGGGGACCTGGTGTATAGAGATCACATGGCAGGAAGTGAGAAAGAACTGTTATTACTGTGGGGTCAGCACCAATGCACTCATGAGGGATCCATTCCCACAAGCAAAACACCTCCCACCAGGCCCCACCTCCAACACTGGGGATCAAATTTCAACCTGAGATTTGAAGGGGACAAATATCCAAATTATATCAGGTGGACAGTGTGGCTGATGCTTTCCCTGCTTCAGAGGGAATTGGACACAGGCTCTGGAAGAGAAGATACAAAGTGCCAAGATCAGCTCAGTCGGGGAGACCCTAACCCAGCGGTGCTAGAGGAATTAAAGACACACACACAGAAATATGGAGGTGTGGAGTGGGAAATGAGGGTTCTCACAGCCTTCAGAGCTGAGAGCCTCGAACAGAAATTTACCCACGTATGTATTAACAGCAAGCCAGTGATAAGCATTGTTTCTATAGATTACAGATTAACTAAAAGTATTCCTTATGGGAAACGAAGGGATGGGCTGAAAAAAAGGGATGGGTTGGGCTAGTTATCTGCAGCAGGAGCATGTCCTTAAGGCACAGATCGCTCATGCTATTGCTTGTGGCTTCAGAACGCTTTTAAGTGGCCTTCCGCCCTGGGTGGGCCAGGCGTTCCTTGCCCTCATTCCTGTAAACCCACAACCTTCTAGCATGGGCATCATGGCCATCATGAACATGTCACAGTGCTGCAGAGATTTTGTTTATGGCCAGTTTTGGGGCCAGTTTATGGCCAGATTTTGGGGGCCTGTTCCCAACACAAAGGGATGAGGAATGAGGTCGAGTGTTCCGACACAGTTTTAGCAAATGCAGGTACAGACAACCAGTCTGGGTGTAACTGAAATGCATGCTTCATGTAGATGCGCTCAGCTGAGACGCCTGGTGTGTGTGGGGAGGGTGGGTGCAGGTTAGCCTGAGCATGATGGCAGCTCAGGATTTGGACACAGAAATGATTTGCAGGTGCCAGAGAAGGGTCAGTGTGCTAGTAACCTACTGCTGCACAACAAATTATCCAAATTTATTGGATTACCCAGGAATTACCCAGGAATCCCACTACTGAGTATACATCCCAAGGAATTGAAATTGGTACGTCAAAAAGATGTCTGCACCGCCATATTCATCGGTCTTTTGTGCCTGGCTTAAAACAACACCCTTTTATTATCTCTCTGTTTCTGTGGATCAGGAACCCAGGCATGGCTCTGCTGGGTTCCCTGCTTCATGGTCTCTCCCAAGAATGCAATCAAGGTGCCAGCCAGGACAAATATCTCATCTCATGGCTCACCTAGACAGGGGTCACTTCCAAGTTCACTCATTTCATACGACCTGTGGGACTGAGGGCCTCAGTTCTTCCCCGGCTTTTGGCCTGAAGCTGCTTTCAATTCCTTCTCTCGTGGGCCTTGCAGAACGGAGAGCGTGCCAAGAAGGCAGCTGAGTTTGCCATAAGACAGAAGTCACAATCTTTTGTAATCTAATCATGGAAGCCCCCTCCCACCACCTTTGCTATATTCTTTGGATTAGAAGCAAAGTCATAAAGTCGGGCCCACACTCAAGGGAAGGAAATGACACAAGGACACCCAAACAAGAGGTGGAGGTTGTTGGAGGCCCTCTTAGAAGTCTGCCTGACACCAGTGGGGAGGTCCCGGGAGAAAAATATTTCAAACTACCCTTCCCCCGGGTCTGGACTGTCCTTGATCCAGACCCATCCAGTCCTTGAGAACTATTTAAAGAGAGAATCTTTTAAGTGAATTAAGTGGCATAGAAAAAAATATGTAAAAATGCCAATATTCCAAAAACTTTCTGGGGAGTTTGTAATGGTTTATAAGCACTGTGCTTAGTTTCTTATGAGACTGCTTTTTAAAAATAGTAATTAATGGGCTGGGCATGGTGGCTCACGTCTGTAATCACAGCACTTTGGGAGGCCGAGGCGGGCGGATCACCTGAGGTCAGGAGTTGCAGACCAGCCTGGCCAACATAGTGAAACCCCGTCTCTACTAAAAATCCAAAATATTAGCTGGGCGTGGTGGTGGGCGGCTGTACTCCCAGCTACTCAGGAGGCTGAGGCAGCAGAATTGCTTGAACTCAGGAGGCAGAGGTTGCAGTGAGCCAAGATTGCACCACTGCACTCCAGCTTGGGCAACAGAGTAAGACTCCATCTCAACAAAACAAAACAAAAAATAGTAATTAATGGAAAACAGGTAATTCACCTGCAATTTATCAAAACCAAAGGTTCCTCACCCCAATCCCTACACGGGGTCCAATTCAGTATTCTGTCCTTGGGGAAAACCTGAGAGTGTTCTAGTTTTCTTTTGCTGCATCACAATCATCCCAAAGTTTCGTGGCTTAAAGCGATGTGGGGATTTTTGTTGTTGTTGTTGTTTGTTTGTTGAGACAGAGTCTTGGTCTGTCACCCAGGCTGGAGAGCAGTGGTGCAATCACTGTTCACTGCAGCTTTGACCTTCCGGGTTCAAGGGATTCTCCCGCCTCAGCCTCCCTAGTAGCTAAGACTACAGGCTCACACCGACAGACCCAGTTAATTTTTTTATTTTTCTGCAGAGACAGCGTTTTGCCATGTTGCCCAGGCTGACCTCAAACTCCTGGCCCCAAGCATTCATCCCACCTGAGCCTCCCAAAGTGCTGGGATTGCAGGCACGAGCCACTGCTCCAGAATCAAAGCAATGTTTATTCTGCTCACAAATCTACAACTTGGATAGGACTCACTGGGGCTCATGTCTGCTTCACTCAGCATCAGCTGGGCCACTTGAAGACAGGGGCTGGAACCTTCTGAAAGCTCTCTCATGTACAAGTCTGGCAGTTGATGCTGGCTCTCAGACGGGGCTGTGGCCAGGATACCTACAGGTGGCTTTTCTGTGCATCTGCTTGGGCTTCCTCACAGCATGGAGCCTGGGTTCCAAGGATAAGCATCCTGAGAAAGAGAGAGCCAGGCAGAAGTTATCCCCTTCTATGATTTAGCCTTCAAAGTCATCTGGGGTCACCCCTGCCACACAGTCTCAGGCCTGCTGGATGGAAGGGGTGGGAACATAGATCCCGTATCTCCACGAAGGAGATCAAGGTCATCGAAGTCATTGTATGGAAGGCATGTGGCATGGGATATATCCGTGCATTCACCTTTCAAAAATACAATCAGCCACAGAGAACAAACAACCCCACCACCATCCCACCCCCGAGTTTTCACGGGTGTCAGTGACAGCAAGCATCATAGAGTGAAAGGAAGTCAGCAGTCATGAAAAAATAAGGCAGCAAGAAGTACAATCCTTTCCGCCTCGTCTCCCATGACAGCAGGAGGTTGGGAATGAATCCAGCTGCCTGAACTAGAGAAGAGACTTTATGCAAGGTCACTGGGCCGAGCCTGTGGGTTTGGGCTTCTCAGCTGGACTGTTACGATGAAGCTTGTTCTCGTCTATTGCTGCACACCAAATTACCATAAATTTAGCAGCTTCAAAAAACACCCGTTTACTGTCTCACAGTTTTGTAGGTCAGGAATCCAAGCGGGCTCAGCTGGGTTGTGCTTGTGTTATTACAAGGCTGAAATCCAGGTGTCCGCCAAAAATTCTGTTAGCCAGGGCTTCTATCATCAGCTCTTCTATGCGGGGCGCTGCTACGGAGGTCCTGACCACCAGAGGGCACTAGAACCATAATCCTGGTCCCAGGGAACTTTGCTTGTGCTCCAGCCGCTTTCTGTCAAAATGCGGTCCAGCCACCAGCCGCAGCAGCGTCTGGGAACCTGTTTGAAAAGCAGAACCACAGGACTTAAAACCATACCCGCTGAATCAAAATCTGCATTTTGTCAACCCCCCGGCCCCACTTCCGCCCACCCAGGCAATTCGTGTACAACCTTGAGGGCCAGGCTCTAACTCAGTGGCTCTCCAACTTGGCTGCATGTTAGAACCACCAGAGAAACTGTTTGTTTGTGTGTTTGTTTGTTTGTTTGTTTATTTGTTTCCTTTTTTGAGATGGAGTCTCCCTCTGTCGCCCAGGCTGGAGTGCAATGGCGCGATCTCGGTTCACTGCAACCTCCGTCTCCCGTGTTCAAGCGATTCTCCGGCCTCAGCCTCCTGAGTATCTGGGTTTACAGGCTCCCTCCCGCCATTACGCCCAGCTAATTTTTGTATTTTTGTAGAGAGGGGGTTTCACCATGTTGACCAGGCTGATCTCGAACTCCTCATCTCATGTGATCTGCCCAACTCGGCCTCCCAAAGTGTTGGGATTACAGGCATGAGCCACCGCGCCCAACCCAGCGGAACTTTTAACGTTCCTGATGCAAGGGACTACCCCCAGAGATTTTGATTGCATTGGTCTGGGGTGCAGCCTGCTGCCCGGATTGTTAAAAGCTTCCCTGGGGATTCTACTGTGCGGTTAAGGTTGAGAAGGGCTGCAAGCCTGGGTCATTGCACACTGTAAGAACCTTGTGTATGAATGGAACTGTGCTGTGGAACAACTCCATGCCACCTGTGTGTGTAGGCACAGGAGAAACACATAAAGCCCTGATTCTCAAGGGTCTCCTGGAATGCAAGACCTCAGCCCTCAGGGGCCTTCAGATAATGGTGCAGTCAGGGCAAACATGGAACACCAAGGACGTGTGATCTCATTTTCCAGGTGCTTCAAAGACTCAAGTCAAACACCAACTGCTCAGAGAGCAAATTCTAGTTCACCCACCCCAACCCACGCTCGTGATGGGGCTTCATGGCAGTTTCCTGTAAGTGTTTGCTAGTCTCACCTTTCTAACTCCATTGTGGGTCCCCTGAGAGAAGTAATGAGTCGAGTCCCCCCTCAGTGGAGTCCCATTCGCAATTGCTTTTGTGACCTAGGAAGAAACCAGCTGATGGTGGAATAGGTGAGTTGTGCTCCAGGAAAGAAGGTGCCTGGAAGACAGAGATCAGCGATGTTAGTAGGGACTCTAAAAAAGTTCTATATTCCTATGTATATAGAACTTCATGGTTCCCGATGCACTCTTAGGTGCACTGTTGCATTTTTATAACACCCATCTGCATTAGATTACAGTAGGTTAGCTGTACAGATGAGGAAAACTGAGTGACAGAGGCGTAAATAGATATGCTGGAATTTGCATGAGTCAGGCAGAATTAGAACAAGAAATCACCTTCCTAAATTTCCTAATTTCCTTTGTGCAGTTTCCAGGATGTAGCAATACCCAGCTTCTGACCTCTCTTTCCTCACTGTTGAGAGCATTTCTGCAGGATTTTGTCTTCATTCTTTCTTTTTGTTCTCCTCCCCAAAATTGTGGATTTGTTTTGTCATTCTGGAACTCTCTGTTAATCTCCCACCAAATGTCCACTGACGTACCTGATTTCTCATTTTTGAAGGAACATTCACCAGGGGTAAATTCTTAATACGTGCTAGCAAAGACAATGATTTCATCACATTATAAGCTTCTTGAATGCAAGAGACTTATTTCCCATTGCATCTCTAGCACCTTCGACAAATATTCGTGGAATGAATGAATAATGGATGAAGGGGATTTGCAAAGTCAAATGTGAGCGAGGGAGGGAGCAGACACAGGAAATTAATCTGAGCCAGTCTGCAGGCGCTGTGGTGGAGATGGTTGTAACCTCTGGACCAAGAGCTGCGAACGATGGTGCACAAAGAAATACTGTCAGCACCACAGAGAGTGGGTTTTATCTTCTCAAATAATGGCCAACTTTCCTGCATCTTCTTCCCTCTTCCTGCTCCTCTTGAGGATGCATTCCCTGCTCAAATGAAATGCTGAAACCTGACTGGGCGCAGTGCCTCACGCCTGTAATCCCAGCACTTTGGGAGGCTGAGGTGGGTGCATCACCTGAGATCAGGAGTTTGAGACCAGCCTGGCCAACATGGGGAAACCCCATCTCTACTAAAAATACAAAAATTACCTAGGCATGGCTAGCCTGTAATCTTAGCTACTCGGGAGCCTGAGGCAGGAGAATTGCTTGAACCCAGGAAGTGGAGGTTGCAGTGAGCCAAGATCGTGCCATTGCACTCCAGCCTGGGTGACAGAGTGAGACTCCATCGCAAAAAAAAAAGAAAAAAGAAAAAAGAAAAGGTGAAGTGCTGAAACGTGCTGAAGAATTCAGCGAGCCTTTGGATACTGACTTTTGGTAAAGGCCTCCCCTGCTCCCTGCCTTTTTTTCTATAAAGTGTCCTTACTCCTCTGGGGTCAGAAACCCTTCTCCTTCTGGGGTCCCCAAACAGTGCTCCTCCCTGAGACAAATGAGGTGCGGGAAGAATGTGAATGGCATGCCCTTCCTCCACCACCAGTGTTTCTGCTGAAACCATATTCACTAATTAATCAGGGAAGAAGGGAGGGGGAGAGATGAAAATAAACCAAGCTTGTGGCACATTCAGCGTTCATCGTGAGATCATCCTGCTCTCTGACCCACCCTTCCTCACAGTGGTTTGGTGCCTGTTGTTCTAGAATCACACAGACCTGTTCCAAGATGATAGTTCCCCTTAACTGCTCTAGAGATAAGAACTTGAACATCATGAAATGTTAAGTTTTATCTGGGTGCGGTGGCTCACGCTTGTAATCCCAACACTTTGGGAGGCCGAGGTGGGTGGATCTCCTGGTCAGGAGTTCGAGACAAGCCTGGCCAACATGGTGAAACCCCGTCTCTACTAAAAATACAAAAATTAGCCGGGCATGGTTGCGGGTGCCTGTAATCCCAGCTACTCAGGAGGCTGAGGCAGGAGAATCGCTTGAACCCAGGAGACGGAGGTTGCAGTGAGCCAAGATGGTGCCACTGCACTCCAGCCTGGGCGACAAGAATGAAACTCTGCCTCAAACAAAAAAAAAAAGAAAGAAAGAAAGAAAGAAATGTTAAGTTTTCCGTTTGAGATATTCTTCCAGGTTCTGTATACTGATGAAACCACTGATGCCGCTTGGTCTAAAGGAACCCACAGGAGCTGCTGACTCACCAAAGAATGCAGTTTTCAGCCGGGCGCGGTGGCTCAAGCCTGTAATCCCAGCACTTTGGGAGGCCGAGACTGGCGGATCACGAGGTCAGGAGATCGAGACCATCCTGGCTAACACAGTGAAACCCCGTCTCTACTAAAAATACAAAAACTAGCCGGGCGAGGTGGCGGGCGCCTGTAGTCCCAGCTACTCGGGAGGCTGAGGCAGGAGAATGGCGTAAACCCGGGAGCCGGAGCTTGCAGTGAGCTGAGATCCGGCCACTGCACTCCAGCCCGGACGACAGAGAGAGACTCCGCCTCAAAAAAAAAAATGCAGTTTTCATACCCTGATTTCATCCCCCTAACCTTAAGCAATCAACAGCCCCAATTCTTCAGCTCCTCGTCCTTCCATGATCCCCTTAAAATCGCCAGCCCAAAACTCGTTGGGGAGATGGATTTGAGGGTTTCCTCTCCTGTCCTCCCTTGGTGCCCTGTGACCATGAAACTCTCTGCTTCCCACACTGTGGAATGTCTTAGTGGAATGGTCTGTCACTGCACAGAGGGCATGTGAGCCTGTTGGTCATATAACACGGCATCATCAGGATGCTCTGAGGCTCCATACCCCAGGCTCACCCTGCACTGGCCAGCTCCCCCTGCTCTTCTCCCCATTGCTGTCCTCCCACCCTCCTCCACTTTCTTCCCTGAGAGCTGGCTCCCAGGGTCTGCAGGGCTCATCCAGGGTGATTCTGTGGCCAAGGGGCATGGTTCCAGCTCAGCCCCTTCTGTCCCTCGGACTGAGAATCAGGGTCTGCAGTCTGCAGTGGAGTAGGCCTTCTGTATGGGCTCTGGGTCCATACTTAGGACTTTATGAGGAGCAGGTGATGGTAGAGGAAGAGGCTACACCTAATGGGCACTTGATTGGCAACAGGAAGGCTTGGAAAGGGGTCACAGGCTGGAGAGCTTCACGGACTGTATCCCACCATGAAGGAAATGGAAACTTGACTTTTCCATTCTCATATTACAAGGGAAGAAACTTTCATGATGGTGTTGATAAAGAGTACCCTGACTGAATAAGTTGGGGCCAATTTGGGGTTGGATCTCAGGGAAATGAAGAGGGTGTAAGAGCCCAAATCTTTCCCTTCATGTAGCCCCCAGAGTCTTTAAACTCTCCTACTTCTTCAAGGCCCAAGCCCCTTCCTTCAACTCATCTTGGATCACATCCGAACGAGGTTCACGGCTGGGCGCAGTCGCTCATGCCTGTAATCCCAGCACTTTGGGAGGCTGAGGCTGGTGGATCACTTGAGGTCAGGAGTTCGAGACCAGCCTGGCCAACATGGTGAAACTCCATCTCTACTAAAAATCCAAAAAATTAGCCGGGCGTGGTGGTGGGCACCTGTAATCTCAGCAACTTGGAAGGCTGAGGCAGAAGAATTGCTTGAACCCGGGAGGCAGAGGTTGCAGTGAGCTGAGATCACGCCATTGTACTCCAACCTGGGCAACAAGAGCAAAACTCTTTCTCAAAAAAAAAAAGAAAAAGAATTTGTATTCACAAAACTTTGTGCCAGGCTGGATGCAGTGGCTCATACCTGTAATCCCAGCACTTTGGGAGGCCAAGGCAGGAGGATGGGGAGGCCAAGGCAGGAGGATCACTTGAGCCCAGGAGGTGGAGGCTGCAGTGAGTTGTGATCAAACTACTGCACTCCACTCTGGGTGACAGAGCAAGATCTTATCTCAAGAAAACAAAAAATCACCCAATTCTGTGCCACAAGGAAACTTTTGGGGACTATGGATGCACACATGTGCTAAAAGCCATTGAAGTATATGTTCAAAATGAGTATACTGTGTGTGTAAATTATACCTCAATAAGTTGATTTTTTTAAAAAACTGCATCAGAAGATTGGCAAGAGTATTGGTAATTGTTAAAGCTTGATAATGGACACGTGGCAGCTCATTATGCTTTTCTCTCTACTTTTGAGAATGTTTAAATTTTTCATAATAAAGTTAAAAAATAGGCCGGGCGCAGTGGCTCAAGCCTGTAATCCCAGCAGTTTGGGAGGCTGAGACGGGTGGATCACGAGGTCAGGAGATCGAGACCATCCTGATCTACATGGTGAAACCCCGTCTCTACTAAAAAATACAAAAAACTAGCCGGGCGAGATGGCGGGCGCCTGTAGTCCCAGCTTCTCGGGAGGCTGAGGCAGGAGAATGGCGTAAACCCGGGAGGCGGAGCTTACAGTGAGCCGAGATCGCGCCACTGCACTCCAGCCTGGGCGACAGAGCTAGACTCCGTCTCAAAAAAAAAAAAAAAAACAAATAAATAAATAAATAAATAAATTTACTCTGTGCTAAGACATTTAGCAAATGTGTCATTGCTGGGAAGCAAAGTGTCATTGGGTATGTAAGATTCACACTTTAATTCTTCCATGTCACAAGCAATTCACTGAGCACCACCAGCCTTGTGCCAAACACTGGACTGGTGCACTGGAAATCTTATGACAAGGTCACAGCCCGCCCCTGTCCTGATAGTGTGCACAGTGGAAGGAAAGACATGGGGCGCTTAACAAATTATTGCCCAGGTGAATGGTGACTTTCATAATCCATATAAAGAAGCCAGATGCCATGAGATATGATGGAAGAACCCATCTTGCTCTAGGCAATCAGAAAGGCTTTCTAGAGGAGGCAATGGTTAAACTGAGTGCTGAAGGATGAACAGGAGAGTGAGAGAAAAATACAGAAGCATTTGTTGTTGTCATTGTTGTTTTTTTGAGACAGGGTCTCACTCTGCTTCCCAGACTGGAGTGCAGTGGCACTGACTATACAGTGGCACTGATAGCTCACTATAAACTCAACCTATTGAGCTGAAGCCATCATCCCGCCTCAGCTTCCCCAGTAGCTGGGACCACAGGTGCACACCACTATGCCTGGCTAATTTTTTTTTCTTTTATTTTTTGCTAGAGATAGGGTCTTGCTATGTTGCCCAGGTTGGTCTTGAACTCCTGGCCTCAAGTGAGCCTACCGTCTCAGCCTCCCAAAGTGCTGGGATTACAGGCATGAGCCACAATGCCAAGCCATACACAGGAATGTCTTAATTCAGCAAGTTTTTATGGTATCAATGCTATGTGATTAATTCCAAGTACTTTTCCTTGGGGAAGTCTTACTCTACTAGGAGATTCCAAATGGTGGTAAACACTTTATTATGATTCAAAGCGTTAATTACTCTAATGGAAAAAACCTATCTCATTGGGAACCAAGGAGAAAAAGAGTTCTTGGAGAGAATTACTGCTGAAGTATTTACAACGGAAGTTGCTGCTAAACTGGGTGTTAAAACACAGTTGATGTTTGCTAAGTGCACCAAAGGGACTGCATGAAGCAGTAGTGCTCCAGCTATTCAAAACCTCAAATGAGGACTTTGTTCTTGGAAGAAAGACAAGGGCCTGAAACTGGACTTTGGAAAGCGGGTGGATTTGTACAGAAAGGAATAGTATTGTAGGCAGGTGGATGGCGCAGGTTTTAAGGGGGACCTTCTGGTGGTGTGTGAGAGACAGAGTGAATGGAGCTGAGGGAGCAAGCAGGGGCATATTTGGCTGGGTGTTTAGCTAGGATAGGGTCGACATGGAACCCTTGGATGCCAAGACGAGGAGGTTGGAAAGGACCCTGACAATGGGACCTCACTCCCAGTTGCATTCCCCTCTCGCTGCCTCAACTTTAGGTGTGTGGAAGAGCAGACCCTGGTGGCCTTTCAGTACCAAGAGTCATCTTTGGTCAAAATTGCTGAGGATCAGGTCTGGCTGGGAGCACCTAGTCTGGCTGGAGGCCGAGGTGGCCAGGAGCCGAGCACCAGGGGAGAGAGAGCTCTCAGCTTAGTGAGGACAGCACTGTCCAATTTACATATTTCTTTCTGGAGGAATCAAGTTCTCCCTCTTGATTCAGGACCAGTGACCCCCAAACTGGGGCTTAGCATGTGAGGGTTCTTGGCTTTGCTCAAGAAAGAATTCAAGAGTGAGTCAAGTGTGAGCCAGTGGTAGGGTAGAAGAAAAGAGGTTCATTGAAGAAGCCGTGTTATAGCTCCATGACTGCAGAGCAGGACTACCTGGTCCTGTAGGCAGAGAGCTGCAGCTCAAAGGAGTTCTACAGTCAGATTTATGCCCACATTTAATTGCATGTAGACTAAGGGGCGGTTTATGCAGACATTTCTAGGGAAGGGGTAGCAGCTTTGGGGTCGTTATATCATTGCCATGAAAAGGGGTGGTGACTCTCGGGTGTGGCCATGGCAATGGTAAACTGACATGGCGCACTGGTGGGCGTGTCTTATGGAAAACTGCTTCCCTCCTGTCCCTGTTTTAGCTAGTTCTCAATTTGGTCAGGTGTCTGAGCCTCACCTCTGGAGTTGAGCCCACCTCCTACCTCATGGGCGTACTGCAGCCAGTGTCATTGAGTCCCTGCGTATACCAGACAGATTCTGATATCTGCCTTCACCCAGTGAAGTTCATGACCATTTGGACATGGTGCATAGATAGTGATAGAATAGAAAGGCGGCCGGGCACGGTGGCTCAAGCCTGTAATCCCAGCACTTTGGGAGGCCGAGACGGGAGGATCACGAGGTCAGGAGATCGAGACCATCCTGGCTAACACAGTGAAACCCCGTCTCTACT
>NW_012111697.1:2861652-2862853 GCF_000951035.1 Colobus angolensis palliatus
TGCCTCAGTCTCCAGAGTAGCTAGGATTTCAGGCATGCACCACCACGCCCAGCTAATTTTTGTATTTTTAGTAGAGATGGGCTTTCCCCATGTTGGCCAGGCTGGTCTTGAACTCCTGACCAGCCTCCCAAAGTGCTAGGATTACAGGCATGAGCCACTGCACCCACCCTGTATTTACTTTATAACTGTACTTACCTTAGGTAGTGAGTATATACAAAGTAGTGTTAAAATATACATATTTAACATTTAAATATCATGCAGCATTGAAAGACATGGCTGGGTCCAGTGGCTCCCATCTGTAATTCCAGCACTTTGGGAGACTGGCAGACAGATGGAATGAACCCAGAGTTTTGAGACCAGCCTGGGCAAGACGGTGAGACTCCATGCCTACAAACAATACAAAAATTAGCCAGGCATGGTGGCATGTGCCTATAGTCCCAGCTACTCAGGAGGCTGAGGCGGGAGGATGGCTTGGGTGTGGAAGACCGAGGCTACAGTGAGCTGGGATGGCATCACTACACTCCAGCCTGGGTGACAGAGCAAGACCTGGTCACAATAAATAAATAAATAAACAAATGAACAATAAAAGACACATAAATAAATAACTCTCCTTTGCCTTGCATCCACATCCCATAATCAATCACTTTCATCTTTTGGCTCTTCTACTATTGCTTCATGTTGCTGAATAATTTGCATATTCTAATATCTCTTTTGCATTTTAATCAATATTATTGAAGGATAGTTTATATACAATAAAATGCACCCTTTTTTGACACACCTTCATTCCACATGTGTTTATTAGGTGTTTACAATGCTCTAAAAGTGCATTACAGATAAGTCATCAAACCACTAGCTTAGCATATTCACACAGGCATGTCAGCAGTGGGGAAAATAAAACAATTAATTATAATGTCCTGTTAATAATATCCTGTAAGCTGGGTGCGGTGGCTTACACCTGTAATCCCAGCACTTTGGGAGGCCGAGGTGGGCAGATCACAAGGTCAGGAGATCGAGACCTTCCTGGCCAACACAGTAAAACCCCATCTCTACTAAAAGAAATACAAAAAATTAGCTGGGCGTGGTGGCGGGCACCTGTAGTCCCAGCCACTCGGGAGGCTGAGGCAGGAGAATGGCGTGAACCCGGGAGGCGGAGCTTGCAGTGAGCTGAGATTGTGCCACTGCACTCCAGCCTGGGTGACAG
>NW_012111697.1:2863606-2866238 GCF_000951035.1 Colobus angolensis palliatus
TGGTGCCATCTCTGCTCACTGCAACCTCTGCCACTCGGGTTCAAGCGATTCTCCTGCCTCAGCCTCTCAAGTAGCTGGGATTACAGGCATGCACCGCCACACCGGGCTAATTTTTGTATTTTTAGTAGAGACAGGGTTTCATCATGTTGGCCAGGCTGGTCTCAAACTCCTGACCTCAAGTGATCCACCCACCTCAGCCTCCCAAAGTGCTGGAATTGCAGGCATGAGCCACTGCACCCAGCTCCATGTTTATAAATAGTAGGTTTATATACAGTCTTGAATTTGAGTGCTATATATTATGAACTTACTTTTTACTATAAGATGATGAATTCGCTCTTTTCACTCCTCTCCCACACACATATTTCCTTCCCCTCTCTCCATCCTCCCAGAATTGTCAAGTCATGATTTTTATTAAGTTGAGCGATTATGTTATGGTGATCAGGAAAATGTTAGAGATGAGCTATGTTGTGTGTTGTCCTTACATTTCTTTCTCATGCAAACTTTTTGTTTTCCTTTACAACTGTAGTTAAGATTTGTCCTTTTCCCCACTTTGAATAATTTAACCTCCAATCTCTGTTCTTCTGCTCCAATCTATACTTTCTTTAAGCCAGCTGCCTGATTCTCCTGCTGGGACTTCACTTCACCATCTTGTCATATTGGTCCTTCATTTTCTCTTTCCTCTCCCTCCCTTGTTTAGGGTGGAAGTATCTTCCAGGAGCTTCCTGAGAAAGATTGTTGGGGAGGAAATTTTTTGAGACGTTGTTTGTCTGAAAATGTCTAACCCTGTTTCCACTTGACTGATAATCTGATAAAAGTCTAGGTTAAATAGCATTTTTTCCCCAGAGTTTCCAATGTCCTCCCACCTGTGATCCTTTGACTGTGATCTGTTTGGCTTTTTTTTTTCCTCTCTGGAAACCTCTAGAACTGATGTTCTCAAATATTATTACTGTATTTTAACAATTGAGGGACACTGCAGGCCCTTCAAATTTCTTTCTGTTGTGGGGACATTTCTTTAACACTTTCTTCACTACTGGAGTTTCTGTTTTCTCTTTTCTGGAATTTCAAAATTTATCCTCTAATTTTCTTATATTTTCTCTTATTATCCATTTTTGTCTTTTATTCTACTTTCTAGAAGTTTTCCTTTTAGTTTGTCGTTGTTGTTCTTTAGAGACAAATTCTCACTCTGTCACTCAGGCTGGAGTGCAGTGGCATTATCATAGCCCACTGCAGCCTCAAGCTCCTGGGCTCAAGTGATCCTCCTGCCTCAGCCTCCCAAGTAGCTAGGACTGCAGGCTTGTACCACCATGTCCTGTTAATTTTTTAATAGAGTTAGGATATCACTATGTTGCTCAGGCTGGTCTCAAACTCCTGGCCTTAAGAGATCCTCCCACTTTGGCCCCCAGTGTGGTGGTGCTGGGTGATGGGACTTTTAAGAGGTGATTTGGTCATTAAGAGAGACTGATGCCATTCTCTGGAGACTGGGTTAATTCTGGAGGCAGTGAGTTCTCACTCTTTGGGGACTGGATTGGTTATTGCAAGAGCAGGCTGCTATAAAGTGAGGTTCCCCCTTAAGTTTTGCCCCTTCGACACACACCTGCTTCTCTTCTGCTTTTCCATCATGTTATGATGCAAGCACTAGTCCCTCACCCGAAGCCAACCAGATGCCGCCCACTTGGTGTTGGACTTCCCAGCCTCCAGAACCATGAGCTAAATACATTTCTGTTCACTATAAATTACCCAGTCTGTAGTTTTCCATTATACCAAAAAAAAATGGACTAAAACAATCACTGTCCATTTAGATTTACCCACACATTTATCATTTTCATTGCTTGTTATTCCATCTTACAGCTCATATTTTCCCTCTGATATTGCTTTTCTTTCTTCTGACCTAATTTTTAAAGAATTTCCTTTAGGGGGATATGTTTTTCTCTGAAAAAATATTTCAGTTTTTCTCTGAAAGTGTATTTAGTTCATCTTTATCCTTTAATGATTGTTGGGACTGCAGCTGAAGATTGACACGTGTTTTCTCCCAGCACATCAAAGGTATTGTTCCACTGTCTTCTTGTTCTCATTTTTGCTTTTGAGAAATCAGTGGAAAGTCTAATTTTGTTTCATATATGTAATCCATCCTTTATTTCCAGCCACTCTTAAGATGATGTCATTGTCTTTGGTATTCTGTGGTTTCTAGGTACGCTTTTTAAATTATTCTTTTAAAAAATGAATTGAGGCCAGGCGTGATGTCTCATGCCTCTAATCCCAGCACTTTGGGAGACCAAGGTAGGAGGATCATCTGAGGTCAGAAGTTTGAGACCAGCCTGGCCAACATGGTGAAACCCTGTCTCCACTAAAAATAAAAAATTTTTAGTGGTGGATGTGGTGGCACATGCCTGTAGTCCCAGTTACTCAGGAGGCTGACACAGGAGAATCACTTGAACCCAGAAGGCAGAGGCTGCAGTAAGCCGAGATCACGATTCTGTCCTCGAGCCTGGGCGAGACAGAGCAACACTCCATCTCAAAAAAAAAGGGAATTGAATTAATGTTTAATTTTATTTATTTTATTCTTTTTAAATCTATTTTATTCTGTTTATTCATTCTTTGGATTTGTTGGGCTTCCTAGACTATCAGCATTTTT
>NW_012111697.1:2867093-2868449 GCF_000951035.1 Colobus angolensis palliatus
ACAGGCTTGAGCCACCGTGCCCGGCCACCTGGCTAATTTTTGTATTTTTAGTAGAGACGGGGGTTTCACCATGTTGGCCAGGCTAGTCTGGAACTCCTGACCTCAAGTGATACACCTGCCCTGGCCTCCCAAAGTGTGAGATTACAGGTGTGAGCCACTGTGCCTGGCCTCTGAATTTTTTTTAATGTTGCTTTTATCCTTTTTCTTTTGATAACTTTGTTCAGTTTCTTTGTATACCCTTTCTTTTCTATCTTTTTAATGAAACTTTCCAAACACAGAAAAGTCAAAAGAACTATACAGCAAATATCTGTATACGTACTGCCTACGCCCTTAACATTTTACTGTACTTGCTCCATATGACTTTTTTATGTGTCTAAAGTAAGTTGCAGACATCAGGTTCCTACCTCTAAATCTGCCAGTTACGCATTTCTCTTTTAGCTACCTTTGACTCTGGGGGAGCTCTTCCTGTGCCAAGTAATTGAAGACATTTGTGTGGAGTAGGGGGAGGCTTTTGTTTCTGCCTAGCAGGAAGCATCTCCGGTTTCCAGGAACGTGGCTCATTTAGAGGAATATGTGTATGGGCGAGTTGCTTAAACTTCCTTTGCCCCAGCTGGCCAAGAACAGCAGCCGGAAAGCCACTTACAGTGCAGTAGCTCAGCCCCGCCTCCTCCCTGGCAAGCAGGCAGCATCCTGTCCAGACAACTGTGTGTTGATTCCTCCTCCAGAACTGCTTCCCTGGCCCCAGACATCAATGGCAGCAAGTACCAGGAAGGTTCCAGCGGCCAGGCTGTAACTCTCACTCTTTGTGTTCCAAACAGGTGACTGCTGGTTTGCACATCACAATGTGCCTTGCAGGCTTAGTCTAAGATCAAAACCATGGGCACTCCTTCTTGCCTTCCTCCTGTACTCACTTGACTTTTCCTGTGTTGGTAGCTCTTCCTCTTCTGACCTTTCAGATACTCCCTAGTTATGCCAGAAGTGCAGAGTGCATTTATGTTTCTGAATCCTCCTTGCTGGTCTGGCATAATTCCTGAAAGAAGTCATACTGCAGTAATTTTACTTGTGATTCCTTTTGCTACCAGCAAGATCAACCAGGTATTTATTTATTTATATTTTTTAGAAAATTTTAATGTTGTAGGGAGCATGGGGAATATGGAGAAGGGCAGGAAGAGACTTTTGGGGGTGATGTTGGTTAGCTTGATTGGGGTGGTGATTTCATGGATATATACAAATGTCACTATCAAAGATTAAAATTGTATAAATATGGCCGGGTGCGGTGGCTCAAGCCTGTAATCCCAGCACTTTGGGAGGCCGAGACGGGCGGATCACGAGGTCAGGAGATCGAGACCATCCTGG
>NW_012111697.1:2869240-2873079 GCF_000951035.1 Colobus angolensis palliatus
AGTGCTGGGATTACAGGCTTGAGCCACCGCGCCCGGCCAAGTTAAATTTTATAACACACATGCAGTAAAGTGCGTAAATCTTAAATGCATAGTATAATTAATTTTTCATATGAATACCACCACGACTCAGATTAAAATATAGAATACTGGCTGGGAGCAAATGGTTCATACCTGTAATCCCAGCATTTTGGGAGACCAAAGCAGGAGGATCACGTGTGGCCAGGTATTTGAGACCAGCCGAGGCAACACAGCAAGACCCCATCTCTACCAAAAATAAAAAGTAAAAATATTAGCCAGATGTGGTGGCACATACCTGTAGTCCCAGCTACTTGGAAGGCTGAGGTGAGAGGATCAGTTGAGTCCAGGAGGTTGGGGTTACAGTGAGCTGTGACTGTGTCACTGCACTCCAGCCTGGATTGCAGAGCAAGTCTAAAAGAACAAAAAAATATATATAGAATACTTCCAACCCTTCAGAAGATCCCTTGTATCCTCCTAGTCATTATCTCCTGAGGGTAAGCATCATTCTGACCTCTATCACCATGGATTAGTTTTGACTGTTCTTGAACTTTATATTAATGGAGATGCATTCATGCTGATACTTGTGGCAATAGTTTGCTCATTTTCGTTGCCATATAGTATTCCACTGCATGAATATATCACTACTTATTCATTCTCGTGTTGATGGACATTAGGGTTGTTTCAAGGTTTTGGCTGGTATGGATAATGCTGGTATGATCATTCTTTTTCAGGACCTTTAGTGGACATTTGTGGTCTTTTTACTTGAGTGTTGTGGTATAATAGCCTCCCAAAAGATATGTCCACGTCCCAACCCTCGGAACCTGTGACGGTGACATTATTTGGAAAAGGAGTCTTTGTGCATGTAATTTTTTTTTTTTTTTTGAGATGGAGTCTCGCTCTATTGCCCAGGCTGGAGTGTGGTGGTGCAATCTCGGCTCACTGCAACCTCTGCCTCCTGAATTCAAGCAGTTCTCCTGTCTTAGCCTCCTGAGTAGCTGGGATTACAGGCATGCACAACCACACCCAGCTTTTTTTTTTTTTTTTTTGTAGAGATGGGATTTCACCATGTTGGCCAGGCTTCACTATGTTGGCCAGGCTGGTCTGCAATTCCTGACCTCAGGTGATCCGCCCACCTCAGCCTCCCAAAGTACTGGGATTATAGGTGTGAGCCACTGCACGCAGCTTGTACGTGTAATTAAATTAAGGATCTCAAGATAAGATCAGCCTGTATTACCTGAGTGGGCTGTAAATCCAATGACAAGGGTCCTTATAAGAGACACAGGGAGCAGGAGAAGGCCATGTGGAGACAGAGGTGAAGATGAGGGTTATACAGCCCCAAGCTAAGGACTGTTTAGAGCCAACAGAAGCTGGAAGAGGCAGGGAAGGACTAGAGCCTTCAGAGGAAGCACGGCGCGACTGACACCTTGACTTTGGCCTTCTGGTCTCTAGAACACTGAGATAATAATTCTGTTGTTTTAAGCCACAAAGCTTGGGATCATTTGTGACGGCAGCCAAAGGAAATTAATAATACAAAAGTTCACTTTATTAATACCCGTTTATATTTGTTCGTGATACGCACAATACTCCAATGGAAATTTTAAAAAGTGTTTGGAGTGCAGACTTCCCCAAGCCTGGCTAACTTTTTCTTCCTTCTCTGGGAAAGGATGTTTTGAGCAGTGTACAGAAGTGTGGAGAGTGACCCCAATGTCCTTGTCGATGTGTGTCTGCAAATCTTACCTGTCACAGCGTGGGCCACTCTGAGAGCCCTGTGTCCCCACCAGAAGCATCTCTTCCTTATGCAGCCTGAGCTTCCTCTGCTAGGGTGGCCAGTTCCCCTCCTCCGGCCCTGCCTTTTTGCAGATTCACAGGGCAAGACTGGCTGTTTCTTGTTAATATTAACTATACTTGAATTTTCAAGGATTTTTTTTTTGAAGAAAAAAATGTATAATGCCAATACAAAAAAAAACACACACACACACACAGGAAAAAAATTAACCTTACTAAACTAAACCTGCCCTGATAGGAGGGCTCTTCTCACAAACCTAACTGCAGAGCAAAATGGAATTGTTCCAGTTTCCTCCTTATTTGCAAACAGGCATGCATCAGCTTCTTATTTTAACAACTTTCTTTCTTTCTCTCTCTCTTTCTTTCTTTCTCTTTCTTTCCTTTCTTTCTTTCTCTCTTTTTTCTTTTTCTTTTTTTTTTTTTTTCAGACAGTCTTGCTCTGTCGCTCAGGCTGGAGTGTAGTGGTGCGGTCTCAGCTCACTGCAACCTCCATCTCCTGAGTTCAAGTGATTCTCCTGCCTTAACCTCCTGAGTAGCTGGGACTACAGGTGCACACCACCATACCCAACTAATTTTCTGTATTTTTAGTAGAGAGGGGGTTTCATCATGTTGGCCAGGCTGGTCTTTTCTTTTTTTGAGACGGAACTTGCTCTGTTGCCCAGGCTGGAGTGCAGTGGCACAATCTTGGTTCACTGCAAGCTCCGTCTCCCAGGTTCACACCATTCTCCCACCTCAGCCTCCCGAGTAGCTGGGACTACAGGCACCCGTCACGAGGCCCCGCTAATTTTTTGTATTTTTAGTAGAGACAGGGTTTCACCGTGTTGGCCAGGATGGTCTCGATCTCCTGACCTCGTGATCCGCCCACCTCGGCCTCCCAAAGTGCTGGGATTACAGGCGTAAGCCACCATGTCTGGCCTTTAACAACTTTCTTACTAAGTGGTGTGGGAAAACACCCAGAGCTAAACAAAACCAACGTGGGGAAGTGACAAGCATTTAAGAATTCTTACATTTCTCATAGCTGTATTCCCCCCGGAATGTGGTTTCCACCTTTTTGTTTTGTTTTGTTTTGTTTTGTTGTTTTGAGTCTGGAGACAGGTTGGAGTGTATCAGTGCGATCACTGCTTGCTGCAGCCTTGCCCTCATGGGCTCAAACAATCTGCCCACCTCAGCCTCCCAAGTAGCTGGGTCCACAGGCATGCGCCATCAGCTTGGCTAATTTTCCTACTTTTTGGTGAAGATGGGGTCTTGTTATGTTGCCCAGGCTGGTCTCAAACTCTTGGGCTCAAGCAATCCACTTGCCTCTGCCTCCCAAATTGCAGAGACGATAGGCGGGAGCCATTCCAGCGTCTAGTATGATGCGATTGTTGAAATCGACCCTCTCGGGAACATTTAACAATAGCTAAAACAGCAAGTGGGCACTGGGTGTGTGCTCCAGCTCAGGCTCTTACTTACCTGGTTAGATTCTCTCAAAACCCCTGGAGGTGGGGAATTTCCTGAAGGTAGGGGTTTTCCACGCTTTCCAGATGACGGCTGTAAGCTCATTGACTAGAGGCACCGTGTCTAAGTGTCTGAGGCTTAATTCCCACCCTTTAGAAGAGCAGCAGACTATGTGCATGTCAGTGGGAGAGGGGAGAGCCCAGAAAATCAATGCAGTTTTTTTTAAAATTTTTTTTTATTATACTTTAAGTTCTAGGGTACATGTGCACAGCATGCAGGTTTGTTACATGTGTATACATGTGCCTTGTTGGTATGCAAAGCAATGTAGTTTATCACAGCCACCCCCACCCCTACCATCACCACAGAAACCGAGCCTCCACTATCTTGGAGTTTCCTTGAAGAGTTCCCAGTCTTAGTGAAATATGGAATGGATGGTCGGGCCCCGTGGCTCACGCCTGGAATCCCAGCACTTTGGGAGGCCAAAGTGGGTGGATCACTTGAGGTCAGGAGTCCAAGACCAGCCTGGCCAACATGGTGAAACCCCATCTCTACTAAAAATACAAAAATTCGCCAGGCATGGTGGCGCATGCCTGTAGTTC
>NW_012111697.1:2873164-2876518 GCF_000951035.1 Colobus angolensis palliatus
CAGCACTTTGGGAGGCCGAAGTGGGCGGATCACGAGGTCAGGAGATTGAGATCGAGGCCATGGTGAAACCTCATCTCTACTAAAAAATATAAAAAATTAGCCGGGCGCGGTGGTGGGTGCCTGTAGTCCCAGCTACTCAGGAGACCTAGGCAGGAGAATCTCTTGAACCCAGGAGGCGGAGGTTGCAGTGAGCCAAGATCGCACCACTACATTCCAGCCTGGGCAACAGAGTGAAACCCCATCTCTACTAAAAATACAAAAATTCGCCAGGCATGGTGGCGCATGCCTGTAGTTCCAGCTACTCAGGAGACCTAGGTAGGAGAATCTCTTGAACCCAGGAGGCGGAGGTTGCAGTGAGCCAAGATCGCACCACTACATTCCAGCCTGGGCAACAGAGGGAGACTGTCTCAAAAAAAAAAAAAAGAAAAAGAAAAAGAAAAAGGAAAAGCAAGCAAGCAAGCAAGCAAGCAATATGGGATGGAATTTCCATTGGATGTTAAAGATCCTTCCAAAACAAGTATTTTCTACAGAAAATGTGATATTTGGTTTGACCACTTCTTGCAAAAATGAACTCAAATGGTCAGAAATATTTGTTGCTCTAGGTTTTCAGAAGCAGAACGGGCATCCTTTCTTAGAATACATCTTGGGCCCCTCAGGGTGTTCAGGGTGGGAATAAAGTATATAAAATGAGAAGTCAAAACAGAGAAAAAGTACTAGGGAGGAAGTTGGGCAGAGGGAAAGAACCCTTGGGAGGCCCAAAATTTAATGCTCTGGTTCATAAAATGCAAAAAAGAAAAAAGAACAAGAAAAAAAATCCATTATCCCTCCTGTCCTGTTATTGTCAAGATGCTAGCTCCTTGGACAATTCAAGATACACCAAGCTTCCTCCCCGGATAGCCCCAAGTTTAAGGGCAGGAGATGGCCTTGGACTGGGTGTCTTTGCTGAGAGAACAGCAGCACTTTGATCCAAGATGCCCGAAAGACAAAGCAGAAGTTCATGAGAAACAGAGGCCCCAGCGTCACTTGGGGTGGCAAGGAGGGACCTGTGCAGCTTGCGCCATGGACACGTCGTTAGTGCATAGGAGCGCATCAGTTTTACAGAAATGGGGCTCCATCTGGCCCAAAGGGAGAATGCCCAGGCTGTGATCAAGGCATTAAGGGTAGGCTGTCAAAAGTTAGGGACTTTCCAGGGTGGAAAATGTGGGAAGGAATTGGGTCAAAACCAGTCACATGTGGGGAAGAAACATTAGGCATTACAGAGAACGTGGGCGAGATTTGGTAAGATGTCAAAACTTACCAGACCCAAGTAGGCATATTTAGGGGAAAACCAGAAGTTCATTGGAAACAGACAGATACAGTCAACAAATATTCATGTATCTGGGGAGCACAAATATCATGTTATTCCTTACTGTTTGTCAGAAATACACCAGCCCACACACTGTTGAGTATCTGCGTAGGAGTGGGAGATGTTCAGGCCTGCACACACCTTATCTGTGCATCAGCTCTTCACATGGAAAAATGCTGTAGAAACAGCACAAGATCTGGACCATCCAACTCACCAACCCATCCCAGCTGGAACTCCAGTGGGCAGTCCCCTGACCCTGTTATTCCTCTGAATATGAGAAAGGCAGAGACAATTGAATAGGAGGGAGATGGTTTCAATCCACAGGTCTCTTTGGATGAGAAAACATGGGGCTGTTGTTAGGCAGCCCTGGTCTGCTTGAGATTTCATTTCTGGCCGGACCCGGTGGTACATGCCCGTAATCCTGGCACTTTGGGAGGCTGAGGTGGGTGGATCACTTGAGGTCAGGAGTTCCAGAGTAGCGTGGCCAACATGGTGGAATCCCGTCTCTACCAAAAATACAAAAATTAGCTATGTGTGGTGGCACACGCCTGTAATCCCAGCTACTCGGAAGGCTGAGACAGGAAAATCGCTTGAACCAGAGAGGCAGAGGCCGGAGGCCACAGTGAGCTGAGACTGTGCCACTGTGACAAGCATGGGCCATAGCACAGAGCCTGGTAACCACTACTCTATTCTCTGTTTCTATGTATTTGAGTTTTTTTCAGGTTCCACATATAAGTGAGATAATGCAGTATTTGTCCTTCTGTGTCTGGCTTAGTTCACTTAGCATAAAGTCCTCCGGATTCATCCAAATGGCAGGGTCTCCTCCTACTTGAAGGCTGCATAGTATTCTGTTGTATTGTATACCAAGTATCTTTATCTATTCATCACTGATGGACACTTAAGTGGTTTCCATGTCTTGACTATGGTGAATAATGCCACAGTGAACCTAGTCCAAAATGAGAAGTCCTCAAATATCCATCATTGTTAAATCATTAAGTAAATACTGGCATTTATTCACGATTTATTTCATAGGTGGAATGCTACACAATGGTAAAAATGAACAAAGTTTAGCCATACACAATAAGGTGGATGATTCACAACCATAATGGTAAATCAGAGCAGCTGGGTCGGGCATTGTGGCTCACACTAGTAATCTTTAGGAGGCTGAAGTGGGAGGACTGCTTGAGCCCAGGAGTTTGAGATACCAGCCTGGGCAACATAGCGAGACCCTGTCTTTAAAAAGAAATACAAAAATTAGGCAGGTGTACTGGTGCACACCAGATACTTAAGAGGTTTAGGTCAGAGGATCGCTTGAGCACAGGAGTTCGAGGTTGCAGTGAGCTGTGACTGTGCCACTGCACTCTGGCCTGAGCAACAGGGCAAAACCCTATTTCAAAAAAAAAAAAAAAAGAAGAAGAAGAAGAAGAAGCCTAAACAAAAGAATTCTAAGTGTGTTGTTCTACTTGTGTGATGTTCAGAAACTTGCAAAAGTAGAGCTTTTGGGAAAATGCACTCAAGCAGTAAAACTAAAGAAAAGCAAAGGGGCCAGGCGCAGTGGCTGACGTTTGTAATCTCAGCACTTCGGGACGCCAAGGCAGATGGATCCCTTGAGGCCGGGAGTTCGAGACCAGCCTGGCTAACATGGTGAAATCCCATCTCTACTAAAAATACAAAAGTTATCCAGGCATGGCGGCACACACCTGTAATTCCAGCTACTCAGGAGGCTGAGGCAGGAGAATCGCTTGAACCTAGGAGATGAAGGTTGCAGTGAGCCGAGATTGTGCCACTGCACTCCAACCTGGATGACAGAGTTAGACTCTGCCCACCCACTCCCCGAAAAAAGCAAAGGAAGGGGTCACCATAGGGGTGAGGGAGGTGCTTCTCTCGAAGGGGAAGAGTGTTTGATGGGAAGACACTTGTGGTGTCTGGGAGTGCCGATCACATGCTTTTTTTGACCTCAGTGGCAGTTGCAAGGTGTTTCTTTTATAATTACATATATAATTATATGA
>NW_012111697.1:2879403-2879880 GCF_000951035.1 Colobus angolensis palliatus
TGGTGGGCCTCTGGCTTACCCAGGAGCATTCATGACAGCTCCGTTCATCATAGCACAAAACTAGAAAAACCCAGTGTCCACAGGCAGGAAAAATGGATAAATGAACTGCGATGTGTTTCCACAAAAGAATATCGTGCACCAGTGATATGATTAGGCTTTGTGACTCCCCCCAAATCTCCCATTGAATTGTGATTCCCAGGTGCTTAGGGAGAGACCTGGTGGGAAATGATTCGATTATGGAGGCGGTTTCCTCTATGCTGTTCCCGTGATAGTGAGTGATAGTGAGTGAATTCTCCCAAGATCTGATGGTTTTAAAAATGGTAGTTTTTTCTGTGCTAACATGCACTCTTTCTCACCTGCCACCAGGTAAGATGTGCCTCCTTCCACTTCCACTTCCGCTATGACTGTAAGTTTCCTGAGGTCTCCCCAGCCATGGGGAACTGTGAGTCAATTAAACCTCTTTTTTTTTTTTTTTTT
>NW_012111697.1:2882525-2885078 GCF_000951035.1 Colobus angolensis palliatus
TGGCCAACATGGTGAAACCCTGTCTCTACTAAAAAAAATACAAAAATTAGCCAGGCATGGTGATGCATGCCTGTAATCCCAGCTACTTGGGAAGCTGAAGTCAGAGAATTGCTAGAACCTGGGCAGTAGAGGTTGCAGTGAGCCAAGATCATGCCATTGCACTCCAGTCTGGGCAACAGAGCAAGACTCCATCTCAAAAAAAAAAAAAAAAAGAAACTGGAAAAGTAAGAGAGAAGTTCCCAGACCTCAGCCATGGGGAATGCCAGCTTTTACGGGCCAGGGAGAGGGGCAGGAGTTGTGCACGAAACGAGATGGAGCTGCCTGAGGTGGGAGAAGAGGAAACTGTGACATCACAGTGGCCAAGGGAGCCTTCCAGGAGGAAGAAGCATCTCCCAGGGTCAGGGCTTCTAACAGCAGTTGGGGAAGACAAGGACTGGAATTTGGATTTGGCCACCTGGGGGTATTTTCTGAACTTGGAGGAGCATTCTTGGGGAGTTGGAGTTGGGGACACCCCTACGATGCTTGCAACGGCTGAGGACTCCAAACCTGCAGAGTCTGTCCTGAAACAGGTCAGACCTGGGCAGTGGGATGGGAAAGGGGGCCTCTCTGTCTAGGGACTTGGGCTCCCATGTAGTTGGATGTGCTACACTGTGGCTGGCCACAGACCAACACGAGAGATGGACCACAAGAGGCCTGGGGTAGGTAGCCTTTCCTCCTGGTACAGCCAAGAATGGAAGGATAAGAGGGGTTCCTCCTGCCTCCTCCTTGGTACGGGTATGAGCACCTCCACCTCCATCCCCACTCTGTCCTTTCTCCCAGGAGCAGCTGGCCAGAGAGTAACACGACTCCAGCCGGACATGGTCATGACTATTCCAGCCTGCAAGGTCATGACTCTGGCCCAGCTAGGACTCCTAGGGGAAAGGAAGTGCCTGGTCTACCGCCCTTTCCCTGCAAGTCTGAACCCTGTGTGGACAGAAGGAGGAGGACCCCATAAGGTAGGGGTATTGGGGTACTCGGGTGCCTGGGAAGATCCAGGTCTGGCCTGTAGGGGTCAAGGTCTTTTCCAAAACAGGGGAAACCCTCTCTGGTTCCGGAAGGTCCTCCCTTCCCTATTCCCTGAACAGCTGGGTGCCAAGAAGCCCCTGTCTTGAGGACAGAGAGACTGCAGTCTGGCCTCCCCAGACCTAGGCAGTCTCCAACATCACAGCCACAGCTCAGGAACTGGCCTGGCTTCCTCCCAGGCCCAGAAGGCCCCAGCTGGCCACCTCCCTTTGTTTGTCTTGGGAGGCGCGACTGCTAGGCAAACAGGGAAGGGAAATCCCTATTCGGCCTCTCTGTCTGTTCGGCCAGCTGTTACCCAGGCCCGGGCCTCTGGTGCCCACTGAGGCCTGGCTCCTTCCTGGCCCTTTTTGTGGAAGGGACACAGGGCACGAGTGGGTACAGAGAACACCCAGGGCTCTCCGAAAAAATTGCCCAGGCCCTCCACAGATGAGATAGGAGCTATGTGGTTCGGTAAACCTCAGTTCCAGCTACAGGCAAATGGGATTAACTAGACACTTACTATGTTGGGGCCCTGGCCTAGCGCCTTGCATGTCAGAGCCCTCCAGATACTGTCTGGCCATCCTACAGGGTCCTATCAGGATCTCGAGTTTCCAAAAGAGGAAACAGGCTTGGGGACATAAGGGAAGGAAGTTAGCAGAGGTGGTAATCCCACGCAGATCTCTCTGACCCCCAAATCATGATCTTTTTTTTTTTCCCTGAGACAGGGTCTCGCTCTGTTGTCCAGGTTGGAGTGCAGTGGCACAATTATAGCTCACTGCAGCCTCAAATTCTGGGACTCTCATGCGATCCTACCGCCTCAGCCTCCCGAGTAGCCAGGGCTATAGGGATGTGCCACCATGCCTAGCTAATTTTTAACTTTTTGTAGAGATAGGGTCTTGCTATGCTGCCCAGACTAGTCTCAAACTCCTGGCTTCAAGTGATCCTTCTACCTCAGTCTCCCAGAGAGCTGGGATTATAGGCATAAGCCACTGCGCCTGGTCCCCAACTGTGCTCTTAATCATAGCTCATTTCTCTTAGTGGAGCCACAGGGGAAGGTGGTAAGGGGCTTGAGCAGGAACTCTCTCTCTCACCTCTCTTTTCTGTCTCCCAGAGACCACATCGCTGTTCCAGACCCTCCCCATGGATGAGGTCCTGCCCCTGATGCCTTGGGAGACCCTGTTGGCACAGGGCAGTCCCCAGGGCTCGCCTGCCCTCCCAGCTGGGCAGCGGAAGCAGCAGCCACAGGGTGACAGGGCCCAGGGCCTGGCCTCTGAGTCCTGGAAGCTCCTGGAAGTGCCCATCATTCACATAACACCATCCAGTGATGGGGAGTCCCCTGCCTGCACCCCAACCCTCCAACGCCGGCAGCAGCTGAGGACGCCAGACCCGCAGAGTCTGTCCCAGGACAGGTCAGACCTGGGCAGTGGGACGGGAAAGAGGGTCTCCGTCTAGGGAGGGTTCTCTCTGTCAAGGGTGGGTTCCTTGTGGCTGTGGGTCAGAGCGCAACCTTAG
>NW_012111697.1:2885973-2887549 GCF_000951035.1 Colobus angolensis palliatus
TGCACATGTACCCTAGAACTTAAAGTATAATAAAAAAAAATAGTAAAAAAAAAAAAAGAAAAAAAAGAGTGGATGGGTGGAGGTGACCCCCACCCAGTGTTTTTCAAACTGTGGGTCAAGACCCATTTAAGGGCCATAAAACTAATATAGTGAATTGCAATCAGCCCTTTTTTTCCTTTTTGAGACAGCATCTCTCTCTGTCACCCAGGCTGAAGTGCAGTGGCACGATCTTGGCTCACTGCAACTTCCATCGCTCCCCCGTCCACCCAGCAGCTGGGACCACAGATGTGCACCACCACAACCGTCTATTTTTTTGTATTTTTAGCAGCGACGAGGTCTGACCATGTTGCCCAGGTTCGTCTTGAACTCCTGAGCTCAGGTGCTGCACCCTCCTCAGCCTCCCAAAGTGCTGAGATTGTGAGGCGCAGCGCCCGACCGCAATCAGCACTTCTTTATCCAAATCAGCATAAAATAGAATTGCAAATAACACCATGCATAAGGCCTAGTGAGGGTAAGTGTGGTTTCTTACAACTTCCGTGGTATTATGTGTATTTCTGAGTGCGTGCTGGAAGCCCATGTGAAAGGTATTTCCTGCTATAGATCACAGGCAAAAAAAAAAAAAAAGGAGAGAAGAAGAAGAAAACAAAGAAAAAAAAAGTTTAAACACAACTTCTGCAAAGAAACACTACCTCTGGTACAAGGAGACAGAAAATGGGAGGTTCAGGGCCACAGGGGGAAGAGGAAAGAACTTACTGACCCTGAACAGAAGAAGTAGCCACTGTGGTTTCTTCCAACAAGGGACACTCGATAAGAGTTAAAGTTTATGAAGCAGAGCTTTGTGCATGGATGTGGAGAAATCGCAGAAACACTGATGATGGGGGAGAGCAAGTTGCAAATGAAACAGAGGAAGCCTAATCATGTATCTTTTAAAAAGGACACTGGATAATGGGCGATACTGTTGGTGGATGCCTCCTGATGTAGAAAAAGGACAGAAAAGTGCACAGGGGCCAGGCGTGCTGGCTCACGCCTGTAATCCCAGCACTTTGGGAGGCCAAGGCAGACAGATCACCTGAAGTCAGGAGTTCGAGACCAGCCTGGCCAACATGGTGAAACCCCATCTCTACTAAAAACACAAAAATTAGCCAGGCGTGGTAGTGCGTGCCTGTAATCCCAGCTATTCAGGAAGCTGGGGCAAGAGAATCGCTTGAATCCAGAAGGTGGAGGCTGCAGTGAGCCGAGATTGAGCCACTGAATTACCCCAGCCTGAGCGACTGAGCAAGACCTTGTCTCAAAAAAAAAAAAAAAAAAAAAGCACAGGAAGGAAACACATCAACTGCAGGGCAGGCAGCAGGCTCCTTGGCAGACACGGGAAGGGAAAGGAGGGATGGGGAGCCAGGCCTTTGGTTGTAAGTGTAATCATTTATTTCTTTTAAAACAAGGACCTGAAGCAAAATGGCAAAATGTCCACATCTATTCTATATAGGTACAGGGGACACAGAGGACCATTATATTTTTTTCCTTTTTTTTTTTTTTTGAGATGGAGTCTTGCTCTGTTGTTCAGGCTGGAGTGCAGTGG
>NW_012111697.1:2888019-2889498 GCF_000951035.1 Colobus angolensis palliatus
GGTGGTGCTGTCCAAAAAGAGGGAATAGCCGATGCAAAGGTCTTGGGGTAGGAGGCAGGAAGGTGCCTGGTGAGTTAGTAGAACAGCGGGAAGGCTGGATGGAGGGCATGAGCGGGGTTGGGGGGTGAGATGAGGCGCTGAAGTCAAGAGAGCTGACAGGGGCCTTGGGTGCCAAGGTGAGGACTTTGCTTTTACCTGGAGTGAGGTACAGCTGGGGCAGAGCTCTGAGCCAGGAGGGTTGTTACCTGACTCAGGTGGTCCCAGGGTCTCTCTGGCTGCAGGTGAGAACAGACAGTAGAGGCAGGGATGGGAGCAGGGAGATCAGGCAGGAGACTGCTGGGATGTCCAGGCAGGAGAGGATGGAGGCTGGGCCAGGGTGTGCGCAGTGGAGGCAGAAGAGTTTAGAATCTGGAGCGATTTGATTTTATACGTGGAGCCCACAGAGTTTGTGACAGATTGGATGTGGTGTGAAAGAAAGGAGAGGGTCAGGAAAGACTCCGAGGTTCTGGGCCTGCCATTCATCAAAATGGAGAAGTCAGGTGGGGTTCTCTTGCAGGAGGAGGGGAAGGGTTGATGTAGAGCGATGGGAAGGGAGTTTTTTCAAAAGACGCGGGGACAGCGTACCCTGGAGAGCGCTGGGGAGCCACGGCCCGGAGCTGTGAGGTGGGACTCGCATTTCTGAGCGGTTGGGCCAGAAGTCCAGGACACCACGACTCTGACCTCTTGCAGAGTGGGGGACGCAAGTTATGGCGTCAGAGCAGGATCGAATCCAACTCTGCCGCCTACCTACCGGGTGACCCCAAGTCACTTCCCATCTTACAGGCCGGGCTTCTCCTTCCGTAAAAGGACTGCTTTTGCCCGTTCCTGCGCTGTCCCCGGGAAAAGCCCTTACCACCGAGTCAGTGGGACTCCCAGCATTGGGATGATGAGCCCAAGGTCTCAGCACAGATAAGAGCTAGGGAGGCTGGATTCTGACTTGGTACTTGGACTGGCCGACCGAGACTGGGAAGTCCCTAGAAACGGAGGCACACGACCTCCTGGGACCAGGAACCCGGGCTCAGAGACTGGGAGAGGGAAGGAGGAGGCCAAACGGCCCCACCCCTTCCCGCCAGCTTCGGGCTCCCTCCACCATACACACACCTCAGTTTCCCAGCATCTCCAGTCCTCCCCCACCTTCGCCCCGGCTCTCAGGTTCCTCCTTGGAGGTCCGGGAGCTCCTGGCCAGGGGCATAGTAGTTGCTGAGGACCCTTTTCTAGGTACTAGGGAAGGTGGCTCCCCAGCCTGCGGCAGGCAGCTGCCTCCACGATGTTTGGTTTTAATAAAGTCTCTTTGTCTCCTTCTCTGTCTCTCTACCCCTCTTTTGCCCCTTCTCTGTCCAGTCCCTCCCTCCCCGGCTTCTCCCTCCTTCTAGGCCTCGGCCGCCCCTCCCCGCCTTCCCTCCTGGGCGGGGGGCGGTGCCGTGACGCGGCGGGGCGGGG
>NW_012111697.1:2890928-2897672 GCF_000951035.1 Colobus angolensis palliatus
AGGCTGGAGTGCAGTGGTGCTATCTCAGCTCACTGCAACCTCCGCCTCCTGGGTTCAAGCAATTCTCCAGCCTCAGCCTCCCTAGTAGCTGGGATTACAGGCGCATGCCACCACACCTGGCTAATTTTTGTATTTTTGGTAGAGATGGGATTTCCCCACATTGGCCAGGCTGGTCTTGAACTCCTGACCTCAGGTGGTCCACCCGCCTCGGCCTCCCATAGTGCTGAGATTACAGGCGTGAGCCACCGTGCCTGGCTTGAAACTTATTTAGCTCTGTGTGCCAATGTAAGTTACCTGTGTGTGTCCATTTGTGACATTGTCGTGTCTCTGGGGCTCTGTGGGTGTGACTGTAACTTACATCTGATTCCATTTTTGTGTGAACATTCCCTTGTGTATCCCTTTGTGACAGTATTGAGTGGTGCCTAGGCCTCTCTGTGTACAGCTGAGACCCTCTGGTTTTGTGTGTGTGTGTGAACAGTGTGAGACCCCTTGTGGCTCTCTGTGGGCTTGGGACCCTCCCTTCTAAGATCCTGGGAGTACCTAGGGCACTTTGGAGGACATAATGATAACTGACGATGTCCACCTGTTACAGTTAGTATAGCATGTGCCACACATTATTTGGTTACCTGGCCGCTGTGTCCTCGAGATCCACACCCCGCTTGGCTGCATTATTCCCAAGTCCTGCTTGACTGTGTGAGCCCCTGGGCTCTCCAACAGCGACAGCCACTGACACCTCCACCTCTTGCCACTGTATTTTTTCTTTTTCTTTTCTTCTTTTTGTTAGACGCAGTCTCGCTCTGTTGCCCAGGCTGGAGTGCTGTAACACGATCTCGGCTCACTGCAACCTCCGCCTCCTGGGTTCAAGCGATTCTCCTGCCTCAGCCTCCCAGGTAGCTGGGATTACAGGCGCTTACCACCACACTTGGCTAATTTTTGTATTTTTAAGTAGAGATGGGGTTTCACTATGTTGGTCAGGCTGGTCTTGAACTCCCGACCTCAAGTGATCCACCCACCTCGGCCTCCCAGAGTGCTGGGATTACAGGCATCAGCCACTGCGCCCAGCCCCTTGCCACTTTAGAAGTAACCTTTGCTCTGTCTTCCCTGCCAGACAGTGAGCCCCATGCGGGCACAGGGACAACTCAGTGGGGATGTTGGCAGACCGTGGGACCTGATTTACCTGGGACTATGTGTCACCTGGGGTCTTTTGGGACCAGTCTCACAGTATGGCTGTCTTCCGCTCTTGGCTGAGACTTCCTCCTGCCTGTGTGTGTGAATATAACTTATCGGGGACTTTCTGTGGGTCGCCGTTTGTTTCTGTGACCCTCTGCAGCTCTGTGTGTGCGCACATGCATGTGTCTGGATAACTTTTCTGGGAAATTGCCACGTGACTGTAGCAGACTAGCAATGCTGCGGGGTGTGTGTGTGTAATTTGTGGCTCCCTGTAGCATGCCTGTGATGCTGTTGCTGTGTGCGTGCGTGTGTGTGTGCGCGCGCGCGCACATATGAGAGAGAGAGAGGAAAGAGACTCCTTGCAATTGTAGGGAAATGCAGTTTACCCCTGACACCTACTGTGTGACTCCCATTGAGGTTCCCTTTTATGCACACCTGTGGATGCATCTGCTCTTTTCTGACCAGAGGCAGCTCTAGGACCCACTGGAGGTCAGGTGTCTGCTGTAGCAAAACCCTATCCCTTAGGGGTCTCCCCACCCCTATAACAGCCCCCAGGCTCCTCCCTTCACTCTGCCTTCAGCTAGCCTGGTTGGGCAACCCCAGGGCCCGCCCTTGAGTACTTCCTCTTTGCCCAGCCCTGGAGCAAAAACTGGGGGCGTGGTCCCTGCCCTGTCTGTGTGCCTTGAGCCTCTCCTCAGGCTTCCTTCCCCCAGGCCCTGCCCCTAGACCTGTGGTTGTGGGAAAGTAGGGCAGGTCTGTGTTTCAGGCTAGAGGGCTGAGAAAAGCAGGCAGGGAAGGATGTGGTCCCTGATACTTAAGAGTCCCTCCCTGCTCACCAGTGCTGTCTGGGTGAAGCCAAACTCCTGACCAGGATCACCAGGCCTGTGCACCTCCGCTGCTCCCCCAGCCCCACTGGCCACCTCACTCATGCTCAGACCTGCCAGGCTCAGTCCTGTGCCTGAATTTGATGTTCTGCACCTGGAACAGTCTCCCAGCCTTTGCCACATCTGTTCTTTGTCCTCAGGTGAACAAGTGGGCTTTGTTCAGGGAGGCTTTTGCTGACTCTTACTAAAGAAATTGGTTGGGCACAGTGGCTCATGCCTTTAATCCTAGCACTTTGGGAGGCCAAGGTGGGAGGATCACTTGAGTTCAGGAGTTTGAGACCAGCCTGGGTAACATAGCAAGACCCCATCTCTACAAAAACTTTAAAACTCAGCTAGGCATGGTGGTGTGAGACTGTAGTCCCAGCTACTTGGGAAGCTAAGGCTGGAGGATTGCTTGAGCCCAAGAGTTCGGTCCTGGAGTGACCTGGGAGGCTGAGGCTTGAGAATTGCTTGAGCCCAGGAGTTCGGAGCTGCAGTTAACCATGATTTCACCAGCGTACCGCAGTGACAGAGTGGGTGACAGAGTGTGACCTTGTCTTTTAAAAGCATCTCTGCCCCCCTAGTTGTCCCATCCCTTATCTCTGTGGTCCTCAAACTTGAATGTGCATCAGAATCTCTGGCCCCACCCCAGTTCTGATTCAGGAGGTTGGGAGTGGTCCTGGACTCTGCCTTTTGAACACCTTCCAAGTCCTGCCTGCTGCTCTCTGGGGACCATTCTGAGCAGCATTGCTTTATGGCGTTTACCAGTGTCTGAGGTCGCCATCCCTGCTCATTTGTTTTCTTACTGATGGTCTGTGTTTCCCTGTTACAGCATCAGGTCCCTGCAGGCAGGGACTTGTATTGGCTTTGCTCACTTCCTTGTGGCAGGTGCACGGTATTTAGAGGTGACAGGCTGGAGTTGAGGGTCAGTCATGGAGGCTCCTAACATCAGGCATAGTGCTTGTGAGGTCCCTGTCAGGGTCAGCAGAGCGTCATGGACAGTGGTGCACTGGGCTGGCACCGGGCTGTACACTCCATTTTATTTGTTTTTTTTTTTTTTTTTTTTTTGAGTCGGAGTCTCGCTCTGTCGCCCAGGCTGGAGTGCTGTGGCCGGATCTCAGGTCACTGCAAGCTCCGCCTCCCAGGTTCACGCCATTCTCCTGCCTCAGCCTCCTGGGTAGCTGGGACTACAGGCGCCACCACCTCACCCGGCTAGTTTTTTTTTTTTTGTAGTTTTTAGTAGAGACGGGGTTTCACCGTGTTGGCCAGGATGGTCTCGATCTCCTGACCTCGTGATCCGCCCGTCTCGGCCTCCCAAAGTGCTGGGATTACAGGCTTGAGCCACCGCGCCCGGCCTCGTACACTCCATTTTAGTCCGCCAGTCCCTGCGGGAGGAGAAGCAGCAAAGCAGCATAGTTAAGGAGCCTTTCAGGTACTGGGCTTTGTGGATTTGCCTCACCTCCATCTCTGTGCAACCCTAGGAGGTGAGCATTGTAATTCCCATCATACCCAAGAGGAAACTGAGGCACAGGAGGCTTCAGACACTGGCTCAGGGTCACATGGAAAGGACGCGGCTGTACTTGACTAGAAGCTCCTTGGACCGTGGGGCCCACACTCCAGGCTGCTGTCTCGGAGACCTGCGGGTCCAAGGAGTCGTGCACCTGCTGGACCCAAGTTCTATGAGGGGTGGGGGAGGAGGGCCGATCACCCAGGCCATCCTCAACAGTAAGTGCTCTCGGAGCACCTCCTGTGCGCCAGGCCTTGCTCTAGGTGATGGGGACACTCACATCGTGGTTGGGGGGTACGGTGGGGAGAGATGGATAAGAACTAGGGGAAATACTAAAGGTATTTCAGGTCCCTAAGCTCCCCATCGTACCTGGGAGGCAGCAGGGAGATGCGCTTTGCAGAAAGAGAGCAGGGAGGAGGGGGATCGGGAGGGCGGGGTAGGGGGTGTTAAATAGGGAGGTGGGGAAGGTATCCACTGAGCAGAGACCTGAGGGAGGTCGGGGATCCCTGTGGATGTGGATGTCTGGGAGGAAGGACATTTTGAGCAGAGGCACCGGCGAAGGCAGGAGATGGGAGAGGGAGTGCAGGGCTGATGAGGGCAGAGAGAGACCAGGCAGGAGGGCCCTGATGGACTCAGGTGATCCCCGGCTCCCTCCGACTGCAGATGGGGGCAGGGATGGGAACAGGGAGACCAGGGAGGAGGCTGCTGGGATGGCCCAGGGGAAAAGCAGTGGCCTGGGCCACTGGCTATTTAATTATTTTATTCATTTATTTTATTCCACACATTTATTTTACAAGTGTTACATGAATGCATACCCTGCATCCTGTCCCACACTGTGCTGGGGACAGAGCAGTGACCCACAGACGCATGAGGGACTTGGACCTGTCATCGGAGAGTGACGGCCCAGAGTAGTCTGGGATGGGAGCTGCCCAGGGGACTGTGGGGTCACGCATGAGCCAAAGTCCTGAAGGCAAATAAGGATTTGCTAGACAAAGAAGAACTACGGTCTGGACAGACAGAATGGCATGTATTAAGGCTTGGAGTTAAGAGAGACAACTTTGAGTTGCCCCAGGTGGTGGAGGGAATCTCACTTGCACCCCAGAATACATCGAGGCCCCCAAATGGGAATCCTGCCTTGAAATAAACCAAGCCTGTGGCCAGGTGCAGTGGCTCACACCTGTAATCTCCTAGCTCTTTGGGAGACTGAGGCAGGTGGACTGCGTGAGCTCAGGAGTTCGAGACCAGCCTGGGCAACGTGGTGGAACCCTGTCTCTACTAAAATACAAAAAATTAGCCAGGCGTGGTGGTGGGTGCCTGTAATCCCAGCTACTCGGGAGGCTGAGGCAGCAGAATCACTTGAACCTGGGAGGCGCAGGTTGCAGTGAGCTGAGATAGTGCCACTGCACTCCAGCCTGGGCGACAGCGTGACTCTTTGTCTCCAAAAAAGAAAGAAAAAAGAAAGAAGCCAGGCCTGTATCCTACGGCAAGCGGTTTGCCGCTTTGAGCTAGTTTCCTCCTCTGTAAAGCAGGCATGGTTAATAGTATCAAAGGCACCGGCTTGAGAAATAATACAGTTAATCATACGGAGAGCTTGACAGAGTTCATGATAAGGAGTCAACAAAGAATGTCCTTTTAAGGTTCCCGACGCCATCCCCACAGTCCTTATTACAGTTCATGTTTGCACAGTCAAGTTGGGAGTGTCCTGTTTGTTCAGTGTCTGCCTCCCCACCAGAAGGCTCATTCCCCAAGGGCAGGGGCTGTGTCCGGCGGGCTCTGCTGATGCCAGCTCCAGCCCTCGTGCAGATTATTCATTTAGCCTCCGGTGTTTATTGAGCATTCGCTATGTGCCTAGAGTTTTGGGCTGTAGGGACCCGGTGGTAACCAAGACCTCCTGAAGGTCACAGTCTGGGTAGACAGTAAACAAACAATAAATAAGCAGGACACTCTAGATAACCTGAGGCGTGGCAACAGGAGGTGACTGCCTTAGGCTGGATAACGGGGAAGGAGAGCATTTGAGCTGAAGGGGACAGAGCCAGTGATGCCGGGCCCTGGAAGGACATTCAGGTGGAGGGACTACTAGTGTGGAGGCCTTAGCATGGGAATGAGGTTGGAGAGCTTAGGGATAAAAGCAGGCTGGGATGGCCAGGGTGGAGGGAGGACAGGGAGAGGGAGGACATGAGGTCAGCGAGGTTCCAGGGCCAAATCACCACACCAGGGTGAGGTCTTTGCTTTTACCTGGAGTGAGATGCAACCAGGGCAGGGCTCAGACCTGACTCAGACAGTTACAGGCCCCCTCTGGTTGTCGAACACCAGGGAAGAGGCTGCTGGGATGTCCAGGATGGAGGTGATGGAGGCTGGAGCAGGGAGAAATAAAAATATTTATTTTTTAAATATATTTTTAGTGGGTATAATAAAAATAATGGATGCCGGGCACGGTGGCTCACACCTGCAATCCCAAAATTTTGGGAGACCGAGGTGGGCGGATAACCTGAGGTCAGGAGTTCAAGACCAGCCTGGCCAACATGGTGCAACCCCGTCTCTACAAAAATTAGCCAGGCATGATGGTGGGTACCTGTAATCCCAGCTACTAGGGAGGCTGGGGCGGAAGAATCGCTTGAACCGGGGAGGTGGAGGTTGCAGTGAGCTGAGATCGTGCCATTGCACTCCAGCCTGGGCGACAGAGCAAGACTCCATCTCAAACTAAAAATAATGGAAATAGGGCTGGGTGCAGTGGCTCACACCTGTAATACCAGCACCTATGGTAGTGTCCAAAGTGGGAGGATCACTTGAGGCCAGGAGTTTGAGAACAGCCTGGGCAACATAACTAGACCCTATCTGTACAAAAATGTTTTAAAAATAGAAAAGCTGATGCAAGGGGGTGCACCCATAGTCCCAGCTACCCAGGAGGCTGAGGCAGGAGGATCTCTTGAGCCCAGGAGCTTGAGGCTGCAGTGAGCCATGATTGTGCCATTACACTCCATCCTGGGTGACAGAGCGAGACCCTATCTCTAAAAATAAAAATAAGAATAAATAATGGAAGGCCGGGCGCAGTAGCTCACGCCTGTAATCCCAGCACTTTGGGAGGCCGAGGCGGGTGGATCACCTGAGGTCGGGAGTTCGAGACCAGCCTGACCAACATGGAGAAACCCCGTCTCTACTAAAAATACAAAATTAGCTGGGCCTGGTGGCACATGCCTATAATCC
>NW_012111697.1:2898382-2901150 GCF_000951035.1 Colobus angolensis palliatus
GTGGCTCATGCCTGTAATTCCAGCACTTTGGGAGGCTGAGGCTGGAGGATCGCTTGAGGCCAGGATTTTGAGACCAGCTTGGGCAACTTAGGAAGACCTCATCTCAAAAAAAATTAAAGTGGGCTGGGCACGGTGGCTCGCACCTGTAATCCCAGCACTTGGGAGGCCAAGGTGGGCGGATCATGAGGTCAAGAGTTCGAGACCAGCCTGGCCAACATGGTGAACCCCTATCTACTAGAAATACAAAAGTTAGCCATGTGTGGTGGCAGGAACCTGTAGTCCCAGCTACTCTGGAGGCTGAGGCAGGAGAATCAGTTGAACCCAGGAGGTGGAGGTTGCAGTGAGCTGAGATCATGCCACTCAGTCAGCCTGGGCGACAAAGCAAGACTCAAAAAATAAATTAATACAACAAAGTAAAATGAAGTGCTTTACATGTCCTGATTTGTTTAAGCCCCAAAACAACCAGATGAGGACATGTATTTATCATCCCTGAATTACGGATAAAGTAACCGTAGCACAAAGACGTTAAGGAGCATGTTCTGAGTCTCACTGCTGGGAAGAGGAACGGGATGGCTGGGTGGATGGGTATGTATTCGGGGATCAATGGGTGGGCCTCTGAAAATAGGCCTGTCCCCGAACCCCAGCCTGTTTCAGTTAACACTTCTCTTCCTCTTCCTGCCCTCAGCACCACACCCCACTCTGGCCGGAGCACGCCAAGCAGCTCCCCATCGCTCCGGAAGCGGCTGCAGCTCCTGCCTCCAAGCCGGCCCCCACCTGAGCCAGAACCAGGCACCATGGTGGAGAAGGGGTCGGATAGCTCCTCAGAGAAGGGTGGGGTGCCTGGGACCCCCAGCACCCAGAGCCTAGGCAGCCGGAACTTCATCCGCAACAGCAAGGTTGGTGCAAACCCAGGTGGGGTGGGGAGAGGGCTGGGGGGGCTGGCCGGTGATCTAGGGGCTCATCCTTACTCCTCTCCTTTCCTTTGCAGAAGATGCAGAGCTGGTACAGTGTAAGTGTCTGGGCAAAGGGCTTGCTGGAGGGTTGGGAGGACAGGGTGCTGGGCCAGGAGCCCTAGGCTGCAGCAGTCAAGGAGCGCGTACTGAGATGGAGTGGGTGCAGACCTAGGGTCACATTCTGTGCTGTTATTTATGTGCTGTGTGACCTTGGGTGAGTTACTTAACCTCTCTGGGCCTCTCTCTGTCCTTGAGAAGCAGCTCCACCTTACAAGGCTGGAGGGAGCATTGAATGAGTCAGTGATGCTGGTGGGTGCTTGGTGCAGGGCCTGGCTTACATAAGAAATCTGTAAATGGCAGCTGTCACTGCGGTTACTGGTGTGTTGTGTGCATTGGAATCTGTCAGGGACTTAAGAGGCTGAGGGGGTTCCAGGAGCTTTGTGAGGCAGAATTGGGAGTGTGAACCCCCATTCAGATTCTCACCTCCCAAACTTCCTCAGATGCTGAGCCCCACTTACAAGCAGCGTAATGAGGACTTCCGGAAACTGTTCAGCAAACTCCCCGAGGCAGAACGCCTCATTGTGGGTGAGTCCCGGACCCCCAGTCCCAGCTCCTAGCCTGGCCCTGTGACTCCCCGCCAGCCTGCGGGCGCCAGCACAGCCTCGTGACTCGGGTGTCCTCCTGTCTCTCCCCGACCACTCTCAGATTACTCCTGCGCCCTGCAGCGTGAGATCCTGCTCCAGGGCCGCCTCTACCTCTCCGAGAACTGGATCTGCTTCTACAGCAACATCTTCCGCTGGGAGACCACCGTGAGCCCATGGCGGGACGGGGTGCGGGGGCGGGGGCCCTCACATCCAGGCCCCACCCCGCTCCTATTGACCATTCTGCTGTCCTCAGATCTCCATCCAGCTGAAGGAAGTGACATGCCTGAAGAAGGAAAAGACGGCCAAGCTGATCCCCAACGCCATCCAGATCTGTACAGAGAGCGAGAAGGTGACGGAGGACCCGGTGACAGGACCACGCGGTCCCCCCTCTCAGCAGGCTGCCTCCCCCAGCCATGCAGAGCCCCGTTTGTTCTGCATCCTGAGTTTTCTCCGTGCTGTCCCCTTCTCTCTGTTCTCCTGGCCCAGGCACCCATCACCCCTGACCTGATCCCTGCACCAGCCTCTCCTCTCTTTCCCTGCAACCTGTCACCTCACACAGCTGCTCAGGAACAGCAGAAATAGTAAAACTCTTCCATGCATGTGGCACCTCAGCCGCCCCTCCCTTCGTAAGTCTCACCGACGCTGTGTCCTGTCCCTGTCATTGTGGCCTTGTGTCCGTTGGTTGCAAGATGGCTTTCTCACCAGCAGTCCAACAAGAAGGGGGACAGGTGTAGGGGACACTTCCCAGCAGACTTCCCTTTGTGTTTTGTTGATTAAAAGTGGATCTGGCCAGGTGCAGTGGCTCATGCCTGTATTCCCAGCATTTTGGGGAGGCTGAGGCGGGAAGATTGCTTGAGCCTAGGAGATTGAGGCTAACCTGGGCAACATAGTGAGACCCTGTCTCTAAAAAAATCCCCAAAAATTAACCGGGTGTGGTAGCACACACCTGTAGTCCCAGCTACTCACTCAGGAGGCTGAGACGGGAGGATGGCTTGAGCCCAGGAGGTTGAGGCTACAGTGAGCTGTGATCACACCACTGCACTCCAGCCTAGGTGACAAAGCTGGACCCCGTCTCAAAAAAAAAAAAAAAAAGATCAACTGACTATTCTTAGTGGCAAAGGAGGCTGAGAAAGTTCCCTGGGCTTCCCCCATGATATCCCAGCCTCTCTGG
>NW_012111697.1:2901460-2906859 GCF_000951035.1 Colobus angolensis palliatus
CCCAGTGATTCTGGCATTGTCCAGCGCAGGGCCGGGCGACCAGCGGCCGCCTCCCCTCCCAGTGATTCCGGCATTGTCCAGCGCAGGGCCGGGCGCAGGACACACCTTCTGTGGAACTAATGCAGAGGTGAATTAGTGGGTTCATGAGGACAAAGATGTGGCGTCAGCGCAGATGAGGGTGCCGCTTCTCCGCCTCTGTCCCGGTCTCTCCCCAACCTGCTCACACCTCTGTCTCTCTCCCTGACAGCATTTCTTCACTTCCTTCGGGGCCCGTGACCGCTGCTTCCTCCTCATCTTCCGCCTCTGGCAGAATGCGCTGCTTGAAAAGGTGGGCCTGGGTGAGGCCTGGGTGGGGGTGGGGAGTTCTCAGGGGGACCGTGGAGCCAGGGACCCCAGAACTTGCCGAGCTGTAGGCAGCCCAGCTCTTCTCCATGGGCACCAGGCCCGGTGCCCCTGCAGCACCTCCCTGGGCCCCACCTGACCCTGAAGCTGAGTCTCTGGCAAAGGGACATGAATTGGTGTAAACTGTCATAATTCTTCTGTGGGGCTGGGAATGATTTTCACCCTGAAGGAAGTCCAGGTTCCGCTGGCAGTGGGGGAGCGTGGATAGAGGTTGGGTGGTCATCGTAGGATACCGGCTATGGCTGGCCCACAGCACCTCAGAGAGCCCCAGGCCCGTCCTCTGGCTGAGCGGCACTCACGTGCTGCCTTCTTAGAGGCTCCCATCTCCCTGGGGCAGGCAGGAGTGCTGAGGGTCCCATTCAGCATCCTGAGAGAGGGACAGAGCACAGTCAGACCCTAAGGAGGACAGGGCAGAGCCCCGGAGTTCCAGCCCCTTCCCCTGGGGCAAGTGATTGAACCCCATCTGTCAAACGGGAGCCATCCCCACTTCACAGCACCCAGAATTGTGCCCAGAATAAGTACTCAGTCATGTCAGCTCTTATGAGCAGAGTAGCCCAGAGTAGGGTCACATCTCAGCACTGCCACTTCCTGGCAGGACCTCGGCATGTCACCTTGCACTTCTCAGCACCATTGTCTTAAAAGGATGATGAGGTTAGCACCTACTTTCCAGATGGTTATGAAGACACAGTGAGTTAGCACATCTGTAAAGCCGTTAGAAGAATGCGCCTAGTTGACAAGGCGGCAAATGTCTGCTGCTATGATCACTTACTGTTATGTGTCATCACTGTCATTCAGCCACTCTGGCCGTGGGTGGCTAAAAGCCCAAGGCTCCCGAGGACACCTGGGAAAAGATTCGGGGGGGCAGGATGGCATAGGGGTGGGAGCCTCAGCCCTGGAGTCTGGCAGGGTTTGACCAAGTCACTTGGTGACCTTGAGCACATAACTTTCCCCATATGACTTCCCCTTCCTCGGTCTCCATATTTTCTGTAAAAATGGGAACATTCATGGCTGGGCGCAGTGGCTCACACCTGTAATCCCAGCACTTTGGGAGGCTGAGACGGGCAGATCATGGTGCCCATGAGGTCGGGAGTTCGAGTCCAGCCTGGCCAATGTGATGAAACCCCATCTCTACTAAAAATGCAAAAATTAGCTGGGTGTGGTGGTGGGCACCTGTAATCCCAGCTCCTTGGGAAGCTGAGGTAAGAGAATCGCTTAAACCCAGGAGGCAGAGATTGCAGTGAGCTGAGATCATACCACTGCACTCCAGCCTGAGTGACAGAGCCAGACTCCATCTCAAAAATAAAAAAATAAAAAAAAAGTTATAAAAACAATGGGAACATTTTCTGGCCAGAGTATTGTGGGGACTTGGGAGGTGGGAGGTTTGAGTTCTGGGCGCAGGGCCTGGAGGGGCTGTAGCAGGGGTTTCCCCTGTGCTGGGGCCAGGTCTGGTGCGGGAGATCGTGGCTGCCTCCTTGTGGAAGCCAGGGGAACTGCGGTGGGCCGGGCTCTGCCTGGGGTGAGATGGAAGCCAACCCCAGATCCTGCCTCTCCAGACGCTGAGTCCCCGCGAGCTCTGGCACCTGGTGCATCAGTGCTATGGCTCAGAGCTGGGCCTCACCAGTGAGGATGAGGACTATGTCTGCCCCTTGCAGCTGAACGGTTTGGGGTGAGTTGGAGGTCAAGGGAGGTTGAAGGTTCGGGGGAGAACAGGACGGCCAGCGTGCAGAGTTACTGGAATGCTGGGGGCCTGAGGTGGTTGTACGAAGTCTGGGGGATTCAGGAGGGTGTGTGGGGTCTGAAGGATACAACAGTCCTGCTTCCTCCCCTTCCCCACAGGGCCCCCAAGGAAGTGGGAGATGTGATCGCCCTGAGCGACATCACCTCCTCGGGGGCAGCTGACCGAAGCCAGGAGCCAAGCCCAGTGGGTTCGCGCCGTGGCCGCGTCACGCCCAACCTTTCCCGAGCCAGCAGCGATGCAGACCATGGGGTGAGTGGTGGGGTGGAAGAGGGGTGGGATACTGATAGGAAGAGACAGGAGGGCTGGCGGGGGGGTGCAGTGGGAGAAGGACAGCCTGACAGATTTGGAGGGGAATGGACAGAGGGACAGGGGAGGCCTGGATGGAGTGATGGGATGGGGAGGGGAAGATGGGCATGGAACAGATAGGAAAAGAGAGACAGGGAAGGGAGGGGACAGACAGAAAGGATGAGAGACAGAAGGGGTGGGAGACGGGTGGATAGATGAAGCAGCAGACAGACAAATGGACAGGACAGGTAAGAAAGCTTATGGCCCGGGCATCTGAAACAAGCCTGGCAGGGGCTGAGAGGGGCCCTCATCTGGGTGGCCCCAGGCCACTTGCAGCTCAACCGCGAGCCCTCGGTGCACACACCACCGAGGGTCTGCACAGGCTCTGGAATCCTTGTGGCCAGTGTGGACTTGGGAGCCCTGGGGCTGGGATGGAGGTGGCCAAGGCTGCATCAGGCCTTTCTCTGCAGGCAGAGGAGGACAAGGAGGAGCAGGTAGACAGCCAGCCAGACGCCTCCTCCAGCCAGACAGTGACCCCGGTGGCTGAACCCCCGAGCACAGAGCCCACCCAGCCTGACGGGCCCACCACCCTGGGCCCCTTGGATCTGCTGCCCAGCGAGGAGCTGTTGACAGACACGAGTAACTCCTCTTCGTCCACTGGGGAGGAAGGTGAGGCAGGCGGGCCCGATTCATTTGCCTCTGGTACTTGCAAGCCTCTCTTAGTCTTAAGCAAGAGGGGATGGATTAGCTGGCGGCACTGAGAATCCAGGGGCAGGCGGGATGGCGTTCAGGCACTGTTGCTAGAAATCTCTGTCTTTACCCTGCTTTGAAGGCAGCATGGCAGGGTGAACATGAGCACAGACTGAAGGCAGCTTGCCAGGATTCAGATCCTGGTCACACCACTTCCTGACCATGTCACGTGGGCAAATTGTGTAACTTCTCTGAGCTTTGCTTTCCTCCTCTGAAAACGGGGTTAACAATGATAATACCCCCTTCACAGGGTTGTTGTTAAGAGACTATAAATGAGGCCGGGTGCGATGGCTCACACCTGTAATCCCAGCACTTTGGGAGGCCAAGATGGGAAGGATTGCTTGAGGCAGGAGTTGGAGAACAGCCTGGGCAGCAAAGCAAGACCCCATTCTGTACAAAAAAGAAATAAAAGGAGAAAGCTAGTTATGGTGCACACCTATAGTCTCAGCTACTTGGCAGACCAAGGCAAGAGGATCCCTTGAGGCCAAGAGTTTGAGACAAGCCTGGGCAACATAGTGAGACCCCTGTCTTTACAAAAAAATTAAAAAATTAGCCAGGCATGGTGTCATGCACCCTGTGTGGTCTCAGCTACTGGGGAGTCTGAGGCAGGAGGATCACTGGAGTTCAGGAGTTGGAGGCTGCAGTGAGCTATGATTGCACCACTGCACTCCAGCCTGGGCAACAGAGCGAGATCCTGTCTCTAAAACAAACAAAGGGAGAGAATTAAGTGATTTCATACATCTAAAGCACTTGGGCCAGTTAGTAAGTGTTGACTATTAGTATTTCTATTATCATTATTATATTCATTTTCTCTCTCCACTAAGTCTCAGGTAGCCTCTACTCTTGTGTCTTATGGGGCAGAGATGGCCTCAGCCCTGCCCCAGCCCAGCCCAGTGAGAGAGAGCAGCCTATTTTTCCCAGTGTCTACAGCCGACACCCTAGGGTTGGCTCTGATTGGGCCATCTTGAGAGCATGCCTGCCCCTGAACCAATCACTGTGGTTGATCAGCTAGACCTGGGCCATCCCGCTCACCCCTGAACCAATTGCTGTGCTCCTAGGCTGATGCTCCCAGGAGCGCGTGCTATCCTGTAATGAATCCCTGTGAGTTAAGTCTCAGGGCCTAGGTGTGTTCTCCACCCAGAACCAAGCACAGTGGCTCTGACTGTCTGGACCTGGAGCACATGCCAACCCTCAGCCCATCCCTGAGTCACAGGAGGGCTCTGGGTCAGTGTCCTGCTCTGCTCCAGGAGGTTGGGTCCCCATGCACCCTACAAGGCCTGGGAGTGGGGAGGTATGGCCCGAGGAGGGAGGGAAGAGTGGAGGCAGTTGTCATCCCCAGCTCTCCTCTGTCTCTAGCGGACCTGGCTGCCCTGCTTCCTGACCTCTCTGGCCGCCTCCTCATCAACTCTGTCTTCCATGTGGGCGCTGAGCGGCTCCAGCAGATGCTCTTCTCGGACTCGCCCTTCCTCCAGGGCTTCCTACAGCAGTGCAAGTTCACAGGTCAGCGGGTGCATGAAGGAGAGGCCGAGGTTACCCAGGTGCAGGGGAGGGGTGAGAAAGGGTAGCCCAGGACAGGGGAAGGCACTGCTAGCCAGTGCGGCTGGGTGGGGTGCTGAAAAGCAACGTTTCTGAGACCAGAAGCAGTTCTGCCTGTTACTAGCTGGGTAGGCTTGGGAGGGGTTCTGAGACTCTGTGCCTCAGTTTCTCCTTCTGTATAATGGGGGTGTGATAATAATAGTATCTGGCTTATTGGTTATCATGAGATCTAAGTGAGTTCATACTAGAAAAGTGCGTGGAGCAATACCATATAGTAAGCGTTTAATAAATACAAGTTAAGAGTCTGAGGCAGGGCTGGGCGCAGTGGCTCACACCTGTAATCCCAGCACTTTGGGAGGCTGAGACGGGCAGATCATGGTGCCCATGAGGTCGGGAGTTCGAGTCCAGCCTGGCCAATGTGATGAAACCCCATCTCTACTAAAAATGCAAAAATTAGCTGGGTGTGGTGGTGGGCACCTGTAATCCCAGCTCCTTGGGAAGCTGAGGTAAGAGAATCGCTTAAACCCAGGAGGCAGAGATTGCAGTGAGCTGAGATCATACCACTGCACTCCAGCCTGAGTGACAGAGCCAGACTCCATCTCAAAAATAAAAAAATAAAAAAAAAGTTATAAAAACAATGGGAACATTTTCTGGCCAGAGTATTGTGGGGACTTGGGAGGTGGGAGGT
>NW_012111697.1:2907379-2919569 GCF_000951035.1 Colobus angolensis palliatus
AGGATGGTCTCGATCTCCTGACCTCGTGATCCGCCCGTCTCGGCCTCCCAAAGTGCCGGGATTACAGGCTTGAGCCACCGCGCCCGGCCAACCTCTTTTCTTTATAAGTTACTGAGCCTCAGGTATATATAGTAATGTAAAAACAGCCTAATACAGAGCTCCTCAGCCTGACACGCCAGCCCCTTTAGGACATAAGCATAGTTTTGGGGGCCTTGTAGCCCCACAACATGAGGCACAGTCGTCCTGACTCTGCAGGAGATACTACATGTCTCATCAATATAGAAAAAGAAACAAAGAGAAACTCCCATCTTACGTGCTCCTCCCCTGCTTGAATCTCTTTCGTAGCCTCCCAGGTTCTTTGACTGGTCCTATGTCAACCCTTCCAGCCTCACCCAGTGCTGTGGCTGCCCCTCTCCATACCTGGCTGCTCCGTCCCAGCCTCAGGGGACTTCTCCCAATGTCAGCCTCCAGCCTCAGGGCCTTTGCTGATACCACGCCATTCTCCCGGGCTCCTCCGCCCCCACCCCCTTCCTTCCTCAGTTCCTTCTTCAGGACTTGGTTTTGATTTCATATCCTCCCGGCAGCCTTCCCTGACCTTCTTCAGATCCCGTATACCCCCAGATACTCAGCCTCTGCCCTTAACTCACACCACACCGGTAGTGTGTGGTCTTTATTTATAGATGTTTCCTGTTGTTCTCAAAAGATTCTAGGTGCTAAGGACAGGACTTCATCTATCCTGGTCTCCCACTGGCCTCCAAGCCCTGCATAGGCCTGACAGAGTGGACATTAAGTGTGTGATCGTTAACGTATTTATGTATTTATTTTTGAGTCGGGGTCTTGCTGTCACCCCAGCTGGAATGCAGTGGCACAGTCTTGGGTCACTGTAGCCTCTGCCTCCTGAGTAGCTGGGGTTCAAGTGATTCTCCTGCCTCAGCCTCCTGAGTAGCTGGGATTATAGGCGCCCCCCACCACGTCCGGCTAATTTTTGTATTTTTAGTAGAGATGGAGTTTCACCATGGTGGCCAGGCTGGTTTTGAACTCTTGAACTCAAGTGATCCTCCTGCCTCGGCCTCCCAAATTTCCCAAAGTGCTGGGATTACAGGCATGAGCCACCGTGCCCAGCTGTCTCAGGGAGCTTTTGATCATGGTGGAAAAAGCAAAGGGGGAGCAAGTGAGAGAGAGTGGAGGGGAGGTGCCACACACTTAAATGACCAGATCTCGGAAGAACTCACTATCATGAAGACAGCAGCAAACCATGAGGGATCCACCCTCATGATCCAAACACCTCTCAGCAGGCCCCACCTCCAGCATTGGGGATTACAATTCAGCATGAGATTTGGGTGGCGACAAATATCCAAACTGTACCAAACGCAGACTCTGTTCTAGGGATACTGGGGAGCCATGGAGTGTTCTAGGCAGAGAAGGGATAGAGTCAGGCTTGGCTTTAACAAGATGCCCCTGGACCAGATGAGGAGACTGAGGCCAGACACTCAAGGGAAGGCTGGGAGGGGCACCGGGCAGGCAAAGATGGGCTGAACCAGGAGTGACGCTCAGGAGGTTGGGTGAACACACAGTGTAGGTAACAAACTAGGGGTCTGACTAGGGGGTGTCCAGGGCAAGGCCTGGTGCTCCAGTGGGAGCCTGGAGGACCCTGGACCACCCCTGAGTAGGGGCCTGAGAGATGCAGCAGGTTTGGGGAGATGCTGAGGCCGTGTGGAGCTCAGTGGGTTTGAGGGGTCCAGGGACCTTCCAGGAGAAGGTGTTCAAAAGATTGCAGGTCCAACGCTCAGGGCAGAAGCCAGGACAGGTGCAGAGGGGGAAGCTGAGGCTGCAGCAGTGGATGAGATGGCCCTACCCCAACAGCTAAGGTTTTAGGCTCCTGGAAGGAAGGTGGGGACACAGAAGAGGGGTGTGGATTGGGACAAGTCCCCAGAGAGAGACCTCCCAGAGGGCTGAGTCTCCTGTGGCCTGTGGGCAAAGGACTGGGGTGTGGCCTCCTCATGCTGCTCCTCCCTCCCCTAGACGTGACCCTGAGCCCCTGGAGCGGGGACAGCAAGTGCCACCAGCGCCGGGTGCTGACGTACACCATCCCCATCAGCAACCCACTGGGCCCCAAGAGCGCCTCTGTGGTGGAGACACAGGTGGGCCAGGCGGGGCAGCCGGGCAGGTGGGGCAGCTGGGTGGGTGGGGTGGCCCTGACTGCCCCAGCTCTGTCCCTGCAGACGCTGTTCCGGCGCGGCCCCCAGGCCGGCGGGTGTGTGGTGGACTCCGAGGTGCTGACGCAGGGCATCCCCTACCAGGACTACTTCTACACTGCCCACCGCTATTGCATCCTGGGTCTGGCTCGGAACAAGGCACGGCTCCGGTGAGTGGTGACTGGGCCCCTCCACCCGATGCCCTGGTGGCCCCAGGGCCTCCTGTCCACTTCTCAAGTCAACAGCAGAGCGTTGGTTCCCACTCTGGCGGAGGAACAGAAGCGTGGGGTTCCTGAGGACCCTGTGCTCCGAATAGTGGAGGGTAGAGAAAGAGTGGCCCAGGGATGGCTCCTCCCATTTGCAGAGGGTGTTTGAGCCTCAAGACTCTGAGGATACAGCAAAGCCCGGCAGTATCACTTCTCTCAGGGAGCTCATGTTCTAGTAGGGAATTGGACACTAGAGAAATAATTAGGAAAATCTGCAGAGCATTCGCTGGCAGTTAGGCCTATGGAGAAAAACGAGGAAAACACAGCAGGCTAAAGAAGCAGGGCGTGGAGGCTTTTACACACGATACGCTGGTCAGGGAAGGGCCTGCTGGGAAAGAAATTTTTCACCAAGAACCTGAAGGAGCTGAGAGCAACTCATTTGGGACAGCAGGTGCAAAGGCCCTGAGGCAGGGGTGGGGGCAATGACTGGAGTGGAGTAAGATTGGGTGAGTAGGAGCTGAGATTAAAGCGGTGAACCGGGGCCGGGCGCAGTGGCTCACACCTGTAATCCCAGGACTTTGGGAGGCTGAGGCAGGTGGATCACTTGAGGTCAGGAGTTTGAGACCAGCCTGGCCAACATGGTGAAACCCTGTCTCTACTAAAAATACAAAATTAGTCGGGGGTGGTGGTGCATGTCTGTAATCTCTACTACTTGGGAGGCTGAGGCACAAGAATCATTTGAACCTAGGAGGCGGAGGTTGCAGTGAGCCGAGATTGGGCCACTGCACTTCAGCCTGAGTGACAGAGTGAAACTCTGTCTCAAACAAACAAACAAACAAAAAACAAATAAAAAGATTAGCCAGACATGGTGCAGATTTCAGTGAGCCGTGATTACGCCGTTGCACTCCAGCCTGGGCGACAGAGCAAGACCTTAAAAAAAAAAAAAAAAAAAAAAAGGTGAACCAGATGTGACTCATGGTGAAGACTTTACTTTTACCTGGAGGGAAGGGCAACCAGGCCAGGGCTCTGAGCCAGGAGGGGCTGACCTGACTCAGGTGGTCCCAGGCTCCTTCTGGCTGCCTGTGTTCTGGTGGGAATAGACTGCAAGGACAGGGACAGGAACAGGGAGGAGGCTGCTGGGGTCATCCAGGCTGGAGGGGATGGAGGCTGAATCAGGGTGGGGAAATGGAGGGGGAAGAGTTAGATTCCGGAGAGACTGTAGGTTTAGCTGACAGGATTTGCAGAGAGATTGGATGTGGGGGTGAGGGAAAGAGAGCGCAAGGAATACCCCGAGGCGTTTGGCCCGAGCCACTATAATCACAGAGCTGCCCTTGACCCAGATGGGGATGGCAGGGAGGAATGGGTTTGGGGAAAGACCAGGAGGTCAGTTTGGGACTGAGCCGTCTGTGTTGAGCTGAACTCATGTGGAGTTGGGGTGCAGCAGCTGGATGCAAGAGGTTCAGGGGCAAGGTCTGGCTAAGACTTCGGTCAGTGGGTGGACAGGGCTCAGGCCACCTGGAGCCTTGCCCATGTACTGGGCATGGGTGGAGAAGGACCGAGGGCTGAGTTGGCTGGCATTCGGGCTGAGCGGGGTGGTGTATGGGGTATCCAGGGAAGCCATGGAGGGTAGGGAACCCATCTGTTTTGTCTGTGAGTGACAAGGGGCCCTCTCTGAATTAGGGGAAGGAAAGAACTGAACTTGGGGGATGGGCCAGCCAGGGCTGGAGTCAGACCCTGACCTCCTTCCCCTGATCTCCCAACCCCAGAGTGTCCTCTGAGATCCGCTACCGAAAGCAGCCCTGGAGCCTGGTGAAGTCGCTCATTGAGAAGAACTCGTGGAGCGGCATTGAAGACTATTTCCACCATCTGGGTAGGGACAGAAGGCTGGCCGGGGCACGGGTTGGGGGATGGCCTGGCCAGGTGTGGGCATCCAGAGCCCCCTCTCTTTTACGCAGAGCGAGAGCTCACCAAGGCCGAGAAGCTGTCTCTGGAGGAAGGCGGGAAGGATGCCCGGGGCTTGCTATCCGGCCTGCGGCGGCGGAAGCGGCCCCTGAGCTGGCGGGCTCACGGGGACGGGCCCCAGCACCCAGATCCTGACCCCTGTGCCCGGGCTGGCATGCACACCTCGGGTGCGTTCCGTTGGGGCCGGGTCGGGATGGGCGGAGGATCGGGGGCCTGGGCCGGGCCATCTGACTCCAAGCTGCTCTCCTGCAGGCTCCCTCAGCTCCCGCTTCTCTGAACCGTCTGTGGACCAGGGCCCCGGGGCAGGCATCCCCAATGCCCTGGTTCTCATCAGCATCGTGTGAGTAAGAGACAGGAGCAGTGGCCACACAGGCCTGAACCTGCCTCCTGGCTGTGTGACCTTGGGCAAGTGCATGGCCTCTCTGGGCTCTCTGCTTAAGTGGGAGCGTGGGTTTGCTCACAGCAAGGATTAGATGAGGCGATGTTTGAGATGTGTCGGTTTGTCATGGAGAAGCCTTCCCTGCTAGAAGAGCAGAGCCAGGGAGAGCTATGGGAGATCAGAGGGGCCTGACCTCACCCAGGGATCAAGGGGGGCTCTCTGGAGGAACAGGCACGCAAAGATTCTGGAATTAGGTGCACAGGGAGAGGTGTGCCGAACCAGTGAGGTCATTTATGCACGTTGCATTCTCTGTGCCCACCCCTAAGCTGGGCGATACTGAGGACACAGCAGTGACCTTGAGGAAAAGATAGACCTGACAGCAGACCAGAGTGATCTGGGCCGGGATGGAGGATGCATGGGCAGAGGGATCAGGGCCAGGAGTGGGAAAGCCCTGGGAGGCCAGCGGCGGCTTCCTCCTAGGCCACAGCGGGCAGTCAGGATGGGCGTCCTGAGAAAGTGGAGACCATCTAGGCTGAGAAGGGCTTGGGCAGGGAGAATCCACACGCCTGCCCAGAAGCCTGCAGGAGCTGGTGGGCAGGACGCTGGGAGGAAACAGAAGCCAGATCCCGGGGTTGAGCAGACCCTGGGAGGTGAGGGTCAGGCTGGCTACGTGCTCATCCTCTGATCCTCAGCTCTCAGCTCTCATCCAGTGAGGGGGTATGGTGCGCTCGGCCCAGAGCTGCCCAGGGCGAGGAGGGCTGGGGGTGTCGGGGGCAGGCCGGGCGGTGCTCATCTCTCTGTCTCCCCTCACTGCTGCTGCTGCAGGATCTGTGTGAGGTAGGGTCCTGAGTCCTCCCCCTGCCCTCCCCTCCCTGCACCCCACCCCTGTTGCAGCCTCTTCTCCCCACCCCACGCCCCCCGGCTCCCCCAGGGAGACAACCTGGCATGGCAGTCAAGGGTATGGGCATCAGACAGGCCTGGATTTGAACCCTGACTTTCTTGCTATGGACTGTGTAACCCTAGGCATGTCTCACCCTCTCTGAGCCTCATTCTCCTCAGCAATGGGGGATAGAGGTGTCCCTACAAGGTGTAGCTATATGGGGGGGTTCAGAGCATCTAGACCCCAGGAATCCTGACCTCTGACCCCTGTCCCCAGCCTTATCATCCTCATCGCCCTCAATGTCCTGCTTTTCTACCGCCTCTGGTCCCTGGAAAGGACAGCCCACACCTTTGAGTCCTGGCACAGCCTGGCCCTGGCCAAGGGGTGAGTGGGTAGCCTGGGGAAATGGGGGGGGCTTGGGCACATTGCGGGAGGCCAAGGCCCTGCTCAGGCCCGGCATCCCCACAGCAAGTTCCCCCAGACGGCCACAGAGTGGGCCGAGATCCTGGCACTACAGAAGCAGTTCCACAGCGTGGAGGTGCACAAGTGGAGGCAGATCCTGCGGGCCTCCGTGGAGCTCCTGGATGAGGTAGGAGGCGCCGCTCGGGCAGGGCCCGGGGCTACAGGGCTGTAGGGTCCTGTGTTGAAACCCCACCATGCGGCAGGCACCTCCCTTCTCCAGGTCTCAGTGTCCTCCTCTGTAAAATGAGGAAGCCACTCAGAGTCCCCACCCCACAGCATTGCAGGGGAAAGCACGGAAGCGTGGATGGAAGAAAGAATTGATTGGCTCACGTCCTGGAGAAAAGTCCAGAGGCATCTCACGTTAGGCACAGCTGGGTTTGGTCACTCAATGGCAGTAAGAGTCAGTCTCGTGCTCACTCTGCCCTGTGCCCATCTCCAGGGTTGGCTTCATTGGAGGCCACACTTTTCCCCGCACCAGGGACCACGGCGCTTACTCTCATTGCCTGCTGGGGTCTCAGGTCCACCCCTGACCCATCATAGCAGCCAGGGCAGGCCAGGTGTGGTCCCTCTACCCCCTGCCCGGCTCTGGGGTAGCTAAGGGGTCACATGGTCTGAAGGGGAGAGACTCTTCAAAGGACCTGAAGTCTCATCTGCAAAATGGAGTGGATCCAGACACCCAGACACCCAGTGTAGTTCAGGGACAGTGTCTACTCAGACAACCAGGTTCCCATTCCGGTGTGTGACCTCTCGCAAGCGATTTTGCCATGGTGGCCGTGGCCGCCTCTGTGCACAGGATAATGACTGATGCTACTTCAAAGACTGTTGTGAGGATGAGACAAGTTGACATTGGGAGTGGTGCCAGGCCCACAGGAAACACTGGATGTGGGCTGGGTGTCCTGAGTGTGAGCCTAGTGCCAGGGACAAAGCAGATGCCCAATAAATGTGATGTCATCACACAGCAATGCCCTCAGGCCCCAGGAGACTCAGGCCAGCAGTTGCGGTGGGTCAGAGCAAGTGTTGGGCACTGGGGAAGTTGTGGACGTGGGAAGGCGGTTGGGAAACAGAGAGTCTGGCATTGTCTGCATTTCCAAGGCCATCAGAGCTGAAGTTGTGGGTGACAGTGAAAACCTTGTTTCATCAGACCCTTCCATATCAGAAGGCTCATCTTTAGGAGTCTCATTCCCCCCCCCGAAATCAAGCTTGGGAAAGGCTCACACTGGGAAGGGTGGGGCAGGACGGGGTTGGGAGAGGATGAAGGCTGAGGCCCCATCACTCAGAGAGGGTGAGCAGGGCCCCCCATCCTGCCTTATTTTATTTTATTCTTTTGAGACAGGGTCTCATTCTGTTGCCCAGGCTGGAGTGCAGTGGCACGATCATGGCTTATTGCTGCCTCGAACTCCTGGCTCAAGTGATCCTCCTGCCTCAGCCTCCTGAGTAGCTGGGACTATAGGCACGCATCACCACGCCTGGCCAATTTTAAAATTTTTTGTAGAGACCAGAGTCTCACCATGTTGCCCAGGCTGGTCTCAAACTCCTGGCCTCGGGCAGTCCTCCCGCCTCGGCCTCCCAGAGTCCTGGGATTGCAGGTGTGATCCACCACACCTGGCCCTGAGTTAAATTTTTATCATTTTCCTCCCTCTCAAACTGCCAAGGGTGCAGAGCTGATGTCACAGATTGGTACTCACAGTAGATGCAGACTGAGCACTTACCTGTGGCTGGGCTATTCCAATTTTTTTTTTTTTTTTTTAAGACTGGGTCTCTCGGCCGGGCGCGGTGGCTCAAGCCTGTAATCCCAGTACTTTGGGAGGCTGAGACGGGCGGATCACAAGGTCAGGAGATCGAGACCATCCTGGCTAACACAGTGAAACCCCGTCTCTACTAAAATACAAAAAACTAGCCGGGCGAGGTGGCGGGCGCCTGTAGTCCCAGCTACTCGGGAGGCTGAGACAGGATAATGGCGTGAACCCGGGAGACGGAGCTTGCAGTGAGCTGAGATCTGGCCACTGCACTCCAGCCTGGGCGACAGAGCAAGACTCCGTCTCAAAAAAAAAAAAAAAAAGACTGGGTCTCTCTGTGTTGCCCAGGCTGGAGTACAGTGGCATGATCTTGGCTCACTGCAAGCTCCGCCTCCCAGGTTCATGCCATTCTCCTGCCTCAGCCTCCCAAGTAGCTGGGACTACAGGTGCCCGCCACCACACCCAGCTAATTTTTTGTATTTTTTAGTAGAGACGGGGTTTTACCGTGTTAGCCAGGATGGTCTCGATCTCCTGACCTCATGATCTGCCTGCCTCAGCCTCCCAAAGTGCTGGGATTACAGATGTGAGCCACCATGCCCGGCCTGTTCTAAGTTTTAAGCATGACTGCCTTATCCCCACAGCCAGCCTTTGAGGAAGACGCTCTTGTTATCCCAGTTTTTTTGAGACAGGGTCTCAATCTGTCACCCAGGCTGGCATGCAGTGGCATGATCTTGCCTCACTGTAACCTCTGCCTCCCAGGTTAAAGCGATTCTCGTGCCTCAGCCTCCCAAGTAGCTGGGATTACAGGCACCCACCACCATGCCTGGCTAATTTTTGTATTTTTAGTAGAGATAGGGTTTCACCATGTTGGCCAGGCTGATCTTCAACTCCTGACCTTAAGTGATCCACTGGTCTCGGCCTCCCAAAGTGCTGGGATTATAGGCATGAGCCACTGTGCCCGGCCGTTATCCCGGTTTTATACATAGGTAGGCAGTATGAGGCATCTAGAGGTTTAAGGAGCTCAGGAGCTTGCCCGAGGTCGCAGAGGGGATAATGGTGACAGCTAACATATGCTGAGCACTTAGTATACACCAGGTTCTCAGTGCTCTTCAGAACCCTGCAATAACCCTATGGAGCAGATGTGTTACAGACCCGTATTTCAAATGAGGGAATTTTGACTCAGGGTGGTTACAGGACGTGCCTGAGGTTAACTGAGGTAACAAGATCAGAGTCAGGATTTGAACCCAGGCCATCGGGGTGCCAGGCACACACTAAGCCCCTTCCTCTGCTGCCTCTGAGAATTTAAACTGGGTGCAGCGTGGCTGTGCTCTTTTCACTGAGGGACCCTGGGGTGGGGCAGTATGGCCTCTAGACCATCCTCATTTTCTCAGTGGCAGGATGGGGGTGGGCGACATCACCCCCCAACCTCTAGCGTTCACCCCCAACCCTGCTCACCTCCTCCCCGCAGATGAAGTTCTCGCTGGAGAAGCTGCACCAAGGCATCACAGTCTCAGATCCTCCCTTCGACACCCAGCCCCGGCCTGAAGACAGCTTTTCCTGAGGTCCCAGCCACGCAGCTGTTCCCCACATGGACAGATGGACACACAGAGCCTCGGCGGCCACTGCTGGCACGGTGTGAGCGCCAGGCATCTCCCACCCGCCCCTCCCGACGGCCCGACCGGGGGCTGTGCAGACGTGGGGGCCACGGAACCGAGATGCACTTTAGACCAGGGAGCTGGCCCGGCCTCTGGCAGACCCCCCACTAACTTATTTTGCCCGGCTGAGGTTGTGGGGGGCGCCTCCTGGGGTGCACGGTTCCCTCAGCTCTGGGTTTAATGTATTATATTTATTTGGGGCTGATAGTGCCCCAATAAAGGGTCAGAAGTGGCTGTGGCTGTGCCTGTGGGGCCCTGGGAGGGGGTGGGAGCCTCCTGTTACACTCAGATCCTGCTGTGGTGGGGAGGGGACCTCTGTCTGTGTTCTGGGGCCATAGTCACTGAAACGATCTGGAATTCCCCCAGCATCTTACACAAGCATCTGAGGTCAACGCAGGAACTCCGGGGACAGACTGTGGGAGCCAGAGTTCAAATCCTGCTTCCTAGCAGTGGTGTAACTGCAGCAGGTGAACCCCCTGGAGCTCCAGTGCCCCTTCCTGTGCAATGGGCAGAATGACAGTACCTGTCTCTCAGGGCTGTTAGAAGGGAGTGGTTCTCAGACTTGAGCTGCGTTCGAATCTCCTGGAGGGCTTGATGAAAAACAGACTGTGGGGCCCCTCCCTCCAAATTGCTGGTTCAGTAGGTCTGGGGCAGGGCTGGGATTCTGCCTGTATAATGAGTTCCCAGGGGATGCTCATGGTGCCATCCCAGACCACACTTGTTTGTTGTTTAAGTGAGGGTTTCTCTGTCGCCCAGGCTGGAGTGCAGTGGCACAAACGTGGCTCACAGCAACCTCGACTTCCTGTGCTCAAGCCATCCTCTCACCTCAGCCTTCTGAGTAGCTGGGACTACAGGTGTCAGCCACCATGGCCGGCTAATTTTTTATTTCTTTCGGGAGATGGGATCTCACTATGTTGCTCAGGCTAGTCTCGAACTCCTGGCCTCAAGCGATCCTTCCCGCTTCAGCTTCCCAAAGTGTTGGGATTACAGGCGTGAGCCATCATGCCCAGCCCCAGACCACACTTAGAGAACCGCTGTTACAGGTTCAAGGAGTTCATAAATGTGGCTACTTATAACAGGGCCTGGCACAGATGGAATGGAGTAAGTATTCAATAAATGTTACACTTATTGCATAAAAATAGAGGGAAAAAAGTAACTCGTGTAGTGAGTACCAAGTACGTACGTACTGAGCTCTGTGCCAAGATCTGATGTTCATTTTGTTCTCACAGTGACTCCATGAGGTAGAGACAAAGATGTACACGCCTGAGGCTACCCAGCAGGGAGGCAGACTCCAGGCCTGACCCCTGGGGTCTCCACATTTAGATGCAAGGTCCTGACCCCCTCAGGACCCCACCACGGCCCATTCAGGCTTACGGTTGGTTGGATCCCTGTTTTACAGATGAGGAAATGAGCTTGGAGGCAAAGTCCCTGGTCCAGATAGAACCCAGATCCGCCTCACTGAAACCTTGTCCTGGTTCCAGAGTGAGTGTATGGGGTAAAGAGACACCTTTGGCATGTCACACCCCCGGCTATAGGAATCATCCTAACTGATGGCTTGGGGCAGGGGACTGGAGGAGGGATTGGAGAGTGGATCAGGAGTGGCATAGGAGGCAGAGCCAGCCCCTCTTACCCTCTAGCTGTGTGATCATGGCAAGGTACCCATGCTGAGCCTCAGTCTTCTATATTTGTAACATGGGTATAATAATATCACCTATAGGAAGAATTAAATGAGCTAATGTTAGTAAAGTGCTTAGAATGCTCAGAACAGCACCAAGCCCATACATAGTAGGTGCTCACTGAACATAGCTTGCAGGGCTGTGAGGTGCCTCCTGTCCAGTGCTGAGGCCTGTCCTCACTGTGCCTTCACCTACCATCCCCCACCAGTGGAAGGGCCCGGAACAGCAAGAGGGTTATTCTCTGCAGGGGAATTTCACAGCTCAGGAGGCACTGGCATAAAAGTCTAGACCACAGAGGTGTCGGGTGTCCCTGGCTCCCTGCCCCTCTGCTATAGTCCTGCCCCACACCCTAGCTCCTTTTGTGGGGCAGGGCTGGGCCAGGGGGATTCTGAGACCTTACCCCACCCAGAATTAGAGGCTAGGACCTAGGTAGTGAGGCTTCAGCCGAGAGTCTCACTCCCACCCTGGTCCTGACAGACCAGAACTCCTACCTCCATTTTCTCCATTTGGCAGAACCTACTGGTAGGACAGGCCACTTACCACTGCTGGGGCAGGATTCCACATCCGTCCTAGGCCAGCTACATGACTGTGGGCAAGGGAGCGGCCCTCCCATCCTCGGTTTCTTCATCTGTAAAATGGGGATAATAGAACTCACTGAAGATTTGGGGCAGAAGTGGGTTCAGCAAATCCCAAGGGCTTAGTGAACATTGACTTTCATTTATTTGTTTGACAAATATTGATTGAGTACCTGCAATGTGCCAGGAACAGTTCAAGGTGCAAGAGACATGGTGGTACACAAGACAGTGTCCTCATCTGGGTTTTTTTTTTAAATTTATTTTTATTTTTTATATTTTAGACACAGTCTCACTCTGTCGCCAGGCTGGAGGGCAGTGGCGTGATCTCGGCTCACTGCGACCTCCACCTTCTGGGTTCAAGCAATTCTCCTGCCTCAACTTCCCGAGTAGCTGGGATTACAGGCATGTGCCACCACGCCCAGCTAATTTTTGTATTTTTAGTAGAGATGGAGTTTCACCATATT
>NW_012111697.1:2919979-2920737 GCF_000951035.1 Colobus angolensis palliatus
CATAATGTCAGGTAGTGAGGCTGCTGTGAAAAACACTCAACGAGTAAAGGAGGTCAAGTTAGGAGCGGGGGAGGCAGTTTGCCCTGAAGGGACACAGAAGACCTAACGAAGGTGACATTGGAGCCATGGAGGCGGAGGGAGAGTGGTGGGGCAGCGGGGAGAGCAGGAGTAGAGGGGAGGGCAGGGGCCAAGGTCCCGAGGCAGGAATGGGTTCCTGTGTTGGGAACAGCAGGAGGGCCTGAACAGCCAGAGTGGAGTGGGAGGAAAGAGGGGTAGAAGATGACATCAGGGACATAAAGGGGTGCAGGGGATCATGAAGGGGTCATCATCCTGAAACAGCACCTCCAGATTCCCGGGGCTGCTTCTCCCCTGGGTGCCCCGCCTGCTTGGGTGAGGTCTGGATTGTAGCTGTAGTCCTAGCCTGATGGCCCCCACCCTCCTCTAATGCCTATTTGGGGTCCCTGCACAGTGACCCCCAGACCTGGATATCAGGGCTCTGAGGGGAGATCACTTGGAGGTTCGCTTCCTTGAACTCCTGAGGATGACCTCCATCATTTGAAATCGGAAACCCGGTCCCCAAACTGCGCTCCAAGTCCTCCTGTGACTCTGGGGATGACCTTTCCAGACTCCCTGGGAAGGTGGGGGGGTGGTCCTCAGAGCCCCAGCGGAGTCGGAGACAGCTGGACCATCCGCCGCGTTCCCAGAAGTCGAGGTCCCTGCGCCACCCGGAGAGGCCCGTGCAGCGGCCGCTTCCCGGG
>NW_012111697.1:2921502-2926207 GCF_000951035.1 Colobus angolensis palliatus
TCGCGGCTGCAGGCGCCCAGCCGGGGGCGAGAAAACGCGGAGTCAGCTGCTCCCGGAGCCCCGCAGGCTGCAATGTGACACCCACAGCCGCGGGAGGGGGGTGGGGGGAAGGCGGCGCCCGGAGACTGGGACGGGAAAGACGGAGGGACAGGGAGAGATGGAGACGGGAGGAAGGGGGCGAGAGACAGAGAAGGACTCAGAGAGCACCTGAGTGGTCCGCTGGGAGGCTGGAAACGTGGGGGTCAAGGGGGAGACGGAGACAGAGAGAGGAGTATTGGAGACAGAGAGAGAGAAAGAAAAAGAAAGAGTTAAGAGACTGAGCGCGATGGAGAAAGGGAAACTTGAGAGAGGCAGAAGGAGATGGAGAGAAGAGAGAGGGAGATGGGGGTGCCCGTGAACACCGGGAGAGAATCTGGCATGGAGTTTTAAAAGGGATAGACGTGGAAAGGTGGAAAGGGATTAGGAGAGGTCTCCTTCTGAGTCCAGAGAGTGGACACAAAGTGGAGGGACCTTCAGAGAGACCCCTGAGAGAGACAAAGATGGGAGGGACTGAGACAGAGGCCCTCCGGGAGTCTGAAAGGGACCGCAGCAGGGGCGGATGGATGAGAAGTCCTGAGGATCAGGAGACAAGGACAGCACAGGGCTGCAGCAGAAGAGACACAGCGTTAGCTACAGCGTGCTGGGAGGCAGGAAGGAGGTGCCAGGTAACAGAGTGAAGGAATTCTAAGACTGGAATTCCGTGGGGTGCAAAGGCCCTGGGGCAGGAGAGAGCTCAGGAAAGCTTTGAGTAGTGGATGGGATTGGGGTGGGAAGAGCTCTAGAGGCGAGGACCCTGGGGAAGAGGGGATGATGGAAGCAGGAGAGGCTGGGGAGGGGATGGCTCACACAGGGGCTTGTGGGGCTGAGAAGAGGGGCCGAGTGTGGATCAGCCCCAGTTCCAGTGCCCACCTCCCCACAATCCCCCATCCCCAGACCTTCTTTTCTCCCAACTCATTTCTCCTGGAGCTAGCTGGTTTTGCAATTTAATGGTGAAAGCGACTGCCACCTTGAACTTCTAACTTAGCTGGAAGTGTCATTCTACCACCTAGGTGCTTGAGTTCCTCCAGCAAGGGACTTTCTGAGGAAGGGGCACTCGGGTAGCAAAAAGTCTGAGTTACTGGCAACGTTGACAGTCCCTATGGGGCCTCCCATGTACAAGGCCCTACCTAATGTGTGAAAATGGGCCCAGCCAATGCTGGAAGCAGAGGACCATTTCTTTCAACAAGAGAGAGGGAAACTGAGACTCAGAGACAAATGACTTGCTGAGGTCACACAGTGAGTGACAGGGCTTAGCCTGGCATCCAGTCCTGTCTGCTGGTAATCATTAAGGGGGGAACAGATGGTTTGTGAGGGGTCTGGCATTGCTTAGGGCAATGGGTGCCTCTGCCTGACCTGAGCCTGCTGTCCCCACAGTGTCCTCAGCCTGGGGGGGCTGCGTGGAGGTGGACTCAGAGACCGAGGCCGTGTATGGGATGACCTTCAAAATTCTTTGCATCTCCTGCAAGCGCCGCAGCGAGACCACCGCTGAGACCTTCACCGAGTGGACCTTCCGCCAGAAGGGCACTGAGGAGTTTGTCAAGGTGTGCAGGTACCGGGCACGGGTGTGGGATGGCGGGGATCCGCGTGTGGGAGGCAGTGGGGCTGGATCTCAGGGAGGGGGCTTGTTTGTTTGTTTTAATAATATGCTGTGACTGCTGACCTGGATTCAGATTCTGGCTCTGCCAATGGCCAGCTGGTGACCTTGGCCAAATCAGTGAGCCTCTCTGAAAGTCAGTTTCCTCCTCGGTAAAGATGGGGTGACAGTGGTCTCTAGCCCATAGGTTTGCGTGAGGACCGAATGCATTGATGCACCTGGCACATGGTTGGCACGAAATAAATGTCAGTGGACTTATTTGGCACCAGCAAACAATGTCCCGGATAGTCATTACAGAGGGAAGACAGAACTTTTTTCTTTTTTTTTTTTTTTTTTTTCTGAGGTGGAGTCTCGCTCTGTCGCCCAGACTGGAGTGCAGTGGCCGGATCTCAGCTCACTGCAAGCTCCGCCTCCCGGGTTTAGGCGCCCGCCACCTCGCCCGGCTAGTTTTTTTGTATTTTTAGTAGAGACAGGGTTTCACCGTGTTAGCCAGGATGGTCTCGATCTCCTGACCTCGTGATCCGCCCGTCTTGGCCTCCCAAAGTACTGGGATTACAGGCTTGAGCCACCGCGCCCAGCCTTTTTTCTTTTTTTTTAACCTCCTTTGAAATATGTGTGTATTTTGCATTACATATGGGAGAGGGAAGCATAAACTTCTATGACGTGCTGGAGAATTGGGGTCTCCAGCTGCTGGGATCAGACTGTCCTGTCCCTGCTGGAGGAGTGTGTCTGGTGGCTGGGAAAGAACTGCAGAGAATGTTGGCCTAGAGGCCAGACGGGGCTTGAGAGGATGACTGAGGAACGTGTGTGTGCACATGTGCATCTCGGCTGGAGGCAAAAGCGGGGTCTGGATGACTCCAGGCGTGATCCTAGCCCCCGCCCCCCAACCCTGTGCCCTCTCTGCCTGAGGTCAAGGCGTCTGAGCCCATCTATGTCTGTGGGTGTCACGGCAGGGAATAGAATCAGGGTCAGGTAAAGGAAGAGAGGCCCAGGCAGTGACACCTTCTCCTCCCTGGCTACCCCTAGATCCTGCGCTATGAGAATGAGGTGTTGCAGCTGGAGGAGGATGAGCGCTTTGAGGGCCGCGTGGTGTGGAACGGCAGCCGGGGCACCAAGGACCTGCAGGATCTGTCTATCTTCATCACCAACGTCACCTACAACCACTCAGGCGACTACGAGTGCCACGTCTACCGCCTGCTCTTCTTTGAAAACTACGAGCACAACACCAGCGTCGTCAAGAAGATCCACATTGAGGTAGTGGACAAAGGTGAGTCGGGCGCTGCCTGCCCCTTTGCCGTCACCCACTGGCGAGCCAGATGGAGGGACAGATGGCAGGTAGCGGACAGGACAGGCTGGCTCTGTGCCTGGCCAGCCATCCGCCCACAGCAGCGGGCTGGGGGAAGAGGGGAGCAGCCTTTCCCGCCCACTCCAGCTCTGGCCTCTGTTTCCCTCCAGCCCACGGAGAGGTCAAAGCATGCGTCTCACCCGCAGATGCTCCGGGTACAGAACCCAGCTCTGTCACCTGTGCCGCATGACCTCTGGCAGGTGCCTTCTGTCTCTGAGCCAAAGGGTTGTCCTGGGCTCACCCAGGATAATAATCCGATATGTTTCTCAGGGTGTGGTTTGAGCCATTCTTCCATCATGGGGGTCATGAGGATTGAGCAACTGCAGGCACATGCCCGGCTTCCAGCAGAGCCTTGCACGTGGTGGTGAGGGTGGCGGTTCTTACTGTCTGAGTAACTCAGCCCTGCTGCCCTCTGTCATGATGAGACAAGGGAGCGTGCCACCTAGAGCAGAGTTCCGCACACCCCTCTGCACTCCTGCCACAGGGGAGCCGCGCTGGCCTGCAGAGTCTCACTCAACACCTCTGAGGCGGGCCCAGGGGTCCTTTCTAAAACTCTCAGGTGAGGCAGTGTGGGGCCACAGGTGTGGGGCCCACCCTCTGAGCAGCAAGGATCTACAGCGCTTTTGGATGTCTCAACATTTTGCCTCAGCTACCCTGGACCCCTTGTTTGAGGGAGGTCCACCCCTTCTCTGAACCATCTTCTGCTCAGCATCAATTGCAATTGTCCAGCGCCCTGTGGCCACCGGCTTAGAGTCGGGGAGATAGCCCAGGTTTGAACCAGCTACAAGTCGTGGCAAGAAGGTCTCTCAGGGCTACGGCACGCACATCCTCATGGGCAACATGCACTGCCCGTCTTTTCCGTGAGATGGATGCCGGCCTCAGTGCCTTACAAGGAGTTCCTTAGTGAATCCTCTCCCCACCCTCGGGGTAGGGGCTCTTCCTATCCCCATTTTACAGATGAGAAAACCACGGCTCAGGGAGGGAAAGTTATGTGGCCAAAGTCATGTGATTGGGAGCTGGACTTGAACCCAGAGGAGCTTGGCTGACTGTGTTTCTGTTCTTGGCATGATTCACTGTACTCTGTGATCAGCCAGAGCCTGTGGGTTTCTTTTTATAATTAGCATTTTTACGTTTATTGTCAAAGTGGTGTAGCCGAATGCAATTCAGCAGGCATGTCTGAGCCACTCAAGTGTTCGTCACGACGCTGGGGGGTGGGGTCAGCCGCAGATGTGGACGATGGAGCCCCGCCCGCGGAGTTGCTGTGACAAAGACGCCCCCAGTACTGGGGTTTTACAAAACCTGTTATTGCTCTTGCAAATCTGTAGAGGTGAGACGGGAGAGGGTGGGAGGCCCAGGGCACTGTGCAGCCGCCTAGGTTCTTTCCATCTTGTTGTTTGGCAGCTGGCCAGGGTGTTGTGTCCTCTGTACACCATGACCCAGTAGAGCCTCTCTTTTTTTTTGTTTGTTTTTTTGTTGTTTTTTTTTTTTTTGAGACGGAGCCTCGCTCTGTCGCGCAGGCTGGAGTGCAGTGGCCGGATCTCAGCTCACTGCAAGCTCCGCCTCCCGGGTTTAGGCCATTCTGCCATTCTCCTGCCTCAGCCTCCCGAGTAGCTGGGACTACAGGCGCCCGCCACCTCGCCTGGCTAGTTTTTTGTATTTTTTTTTTTTTAGTAGAGACGGGGTTTCAC
>NW_012111697.1:2926502-2927139 GCF_000951035.1 Colobus angolensis palliatus
GTGATCTTGGCTCACTGCAACCTCCACCTCCCGGGTTCAAGTGATTCTCCTGCTTCGGCCTCCCGAGTAGCTGGGATTACAGGCATGCGCCACCACGCCCAGCTAATTTTTGTATTTTTAGTAGATATGGGGTTTCCCCACATTGGCCAGGCTGGTCTCGAACTCCTAACCTTAGGTGATGATCCACCTGCCTTGGCCTCCCAAAGTGCTGGGATTACAGGCATGAGCCACTGCACTCGGCCTGAACCTCTCTTTTTTAGGATTGTCCACTGTTATCACACTACATCCCAGAGCCCGTATTTTTACCAGCATTTACCGTTGTATGCAGTTCCTTATGTTGGCCCTGCAGAGTTTGTTTTCTGCACTATCCACCCAGTTCTAGTGTTTTTTACCCACCATATATAGTATTGCCTTTTAAACATTACCCACTATATTATAGTATTTTATATTACCCACTATAGTATATTTTATATTACACAATATGTTATACTATCATAATATTGCCAAACACAGCAGTTTTTTGTTTTTTGTTAAAGAGAAACCATGTCTCGCTCTGTTGCCCAGGCTGGGATACTGTGGCATAATCATAGCCCACTGCAGCCTGAAACTCCCCAAATCCAGCGATCCTCCTGCTTGA
>NW_012111697.1:2931979-2941567 GCF_000951035.1 Colobus angolensis palliatus
GCACTCCACCATGCCCAGCTAATTTTTGTACTTGTAGTAGAGACGGGGTTTTACCAGGTTGGCCAGGCTGGTCTTGAACTCCTGACCTCAGGTGATCACCCGCCTCAGCCCCCCAAAGTGCTGTGATTACAGGTGTGAGCTACCATGCCCGGCCTATTATTATTATTATTATTATTATTGTTATTATTTTGAGTCAGAGTCTCACTCTGTCGCCTAGGCTGGAGTGCAGTGGCACGATCTTGGCTCATTGCAGCCTTCACCTCCCGGGTTCAAGCGATTCTCCTGCCTCAGCCTCCGAAGTGGCTGGGATTATGGGTGCATGCCACCATGCCTGGCTAATTCTGTTTTAGTTTTAATACAGATGGGGTTTCGCTATGTAGACCAGGCTGGTCTTGAACTCCTGGCCTCCATTGATTCACCCACCTTGGCCTCCCAAAATGCTGGGATGACACATGTGAGCCACCACACTGACCTTTCTATTATTTTTATCCATCATCTCGCTGCAGTTTCAGTATTGCCCATCAACCTATACTGCCTCCTGGTAATGACCCCTGAGGAATGAGCCATGTCATTTCCATAGGAGGAGGTGACGGGTCATGGTGGTGAGAACTTCACTGACCTGGAAGAGGTGGAGAAGATCTGGGAAGCTGCTGGGGGCTGCCCACCAGTGGTAGGAGCAGGCAGATGGGGACCCATGGGGACAGTAATCCTATTTTGGATCCACACAACATGAGTGGAAAATGCCTTGAGGCGCAGCAGTGTCTGAGGCGGGTGAGAAATCTGGCCTGCAGAGTCGCGGCTGGCCTTCAGATCTGCGGGCTGCCTGTGAGATGCCATGTTACCTAAACCCATTTGGGCACTGAGTTCCAGGAGCGGGGGCAAGAATTCCGATGATGGGGCTTTATCCGGTGTGCATCCAGCCACTGTGGGCAGCCAGGATGCGCTCGTCCTTGAGGTTTTCCGAGGCATCAAGGAGATGGTTGGATAAAGAATTTAGCACAGAGCTTGACTGACAGCAGGTGCCCACTACATGAGATACACTAATAATGTCTGTGGAGGCCGGGTGCAGTGGCTCATGCTTGTCATCCCAGCACTTTGGTGGGAAGATTTCTTGAGGCCAGGAGTTCAAGACCAGCCTGAGCAACACAGTGAGACCTCATCTCTACCAAAAAAAAAAAAAAAAAAGGAAAAAATTCACGGAGCCTGGTGGTGCACACTTATAGTCCCCACTGCTCAGGAGGCTGAGGCAGGAGATTGCTTGAGCTCAGGACTTCCAGGCTGCAGTGAGCTATGACTGCATCACTGCGCTCCAGCCTGGGCAATAGAGCAAGACCCTGTCTCTTATAAAAATAAAGAAGTCTGTTGAAAAGAATGAATGAATGAAGGAAGGAAGGAATGAGAAGGAAACCCTGTCCCAGCTCCTCCCACAGGGAAGCTGGGGCAGGGCAGGCAGGGGGAGCATCCAGCCCCGCTCCCTCCCTCACTCTGGCCCAGAAAGCACTGGTGCCATCTGCACAGGGTGGAGCCACAGAAAGTGCCCCACTCACAGCAGAGGGAGGCCATTTGAGGACAGCAGGGAAAATGGGATCTCAGCCATCCAGGAGGGGGCCCGAGATGTGGGATGGACACCTAGGAAATCCAGCCGAGGACACCAGAGTGGCTTTTGACTCTGGTCCCCTGGCTGAACGTGTTCCCTTTACAGTTTAAATTTAGGCTCAAGGAGAAGCTGGCAATTGGCAGAGCCAGTGTTGTAGAGAGGATGTAGGGTTTCCGGAAAATAGCCAGCACTTCAGCAGTGCTGACTATGTGCTCGTCCAAGCATGTTACGGATGTTAACTCATTTCCTCTCCCAGCAACCCTGTGAGAGGGTCTGAGTATTCCCACCTCCATTTTACAGAGGCTCAGAGAGGTGCAGTCCTTTGCCTGAGGTCACACAGCTAGTTAGAGGCAGAGCTGGGATTTGAACCCTGGCAGTCTGGCCCCAGAGCCCCGGCTGTTAACCATTAGGCTTTACTGCCCCAGTTATAATAATAATAACATTCATAAAAGTGAACCTTCATTGAATGCTATTTATAGATCAAGCACTATTCTAAGGATTTTAAAGCATATTTAATTCTCACAGCACTCTGATGAAGGAAGTATTAATTCTACAATTGAAGAAACAGAGGCCCAGAGACACTGAGTCACTTGCCCAAGGTCACACAGCTGGCCAGTGGCAGAGCCAGCCTTTGAACCTGAGCCTTCTGGTTGCAGAGCTACGGCTTTTAGGCACTGTGCGGAGGGCCTCGCCTCCGGAATGACACAGATGTGCCCTCGAGTTACACAGGGAGGCAGGTTGAGGGTGACCCCCACCAGGCCCACCCAAGGCTGGATATTAATAATCACAGTGCATACACCAGGCCCAGGGAGGTCGAGCCACTTGCCCAAGCTCACACAGCAAGCTCACAGCACACTCAGGCTGTCATGCAGTCTGGGCTACCCCCTTAACCCTCCCTGGCCCCTGCAGCCAACAGAGACATGGCATCCATCGTGTCAGAGATCATGATGTATGTGCTCATCGTCGTGTTGACCATATGGCTCGTGGCAGAGATGGTTTACTGCTACAAGAAGATCGCTGCCGCCACGGAGACTGCTGCACAAGAGAACGCGTGAGTGGGGTGGCTGCGAGGAGTGAGGGCACACAGGGCACCTCCGCACTTGCCAGAGAGGAACACCCGGAGCCGGGCGGGGAGGAGGCAGTGGAGCGGCCCAGGGCGCCATCTCTCAGTACAGTACCACTCAGAGGGGGGCGCTGCCTGTCAGACATGGGATGGGGGTGTCAGACCCAGTCCCTTCCTCCCTCAAACCCAGGAGTCCAGGCTCCCAGCCAGATTCCTCAAAGACCCTGAGGAGTCCACCCGTAGCCCCTCCTCTAACTAAGGAGCCCTGTGTACCTGGGGTGGAGCCCGCTACCTTCCCCCATCCGCTGGGGGTTGGGTCGGTCTGATAATGGGGTCACTGTATACCTGGCCTGCCCCCCACAGCTCGGAATACCTGGCCATCACCTCCGAAAGCAAAGAGAACTGCACGGGCGTCCAAGTGGCCGAATAGCCCCGGTAAGGCGGATGGGCGGGCAGAGGAGAAGGGGATTGGGAGGGGCCGAAGTGCCCCAGGTCCCTAATTCCCCCTCTCTTGCTCCCCTTCAGGCCCTGGGCCCCGCCTCAAGGAAGAGCCAGCCCTAATGGGGACTCTCCAGGCACCGCCTGCGCCCAGTGTGGGGGTGGCTACTCCTGGGCCCCGGAAAGCCTGAGTCCTGCCGACGGAGCCGCTGGGGTGGGAGGGGCAGGGGGATTGGCTCGCACCCCCGCCTTGGCCTCCTCCAGCTCCTGCCCCGCCGGCCGCGCACCGCCATGCATGATGGGTAAAGCAATACTGCCGCTGCCCCCACCCTGCTTCTGCTGCCTGTTTGGGGAGGGGGGCGGTGAGGTGGGGGCAGCGGCCCCGCACCCCTCCTCCTTGCTGATTTGCACACATCGGCCGCTTCAGACATGCACTTCTGGGGCCAGCCCCTCCCCGCCTCCTCCCTGCCCGGCGGCAGGGATCGCGATGATGGGCTGGAGCAGTCTGGGGCAGGGGGTTCTGGGACCCACTCCGACTCCCCTTCCCCGGCATCATTTCCTCTCCCGCTTCCTCCGGCTGGACCTGGGGTCCCCCCTCCCTGTAATGCACTCCTGCCCCGGCCCAACCTCGCCCTCTCTCACCAGCCTTGAACTGTGGCCACCTAGAAAGGGGCCCTTTCAGCCTCGTCTCTCTTTACAGAAGTAGTTTTGTTCATGAAATAAAGACTCTTGGACTTGATGCATAGTTTCGATTGTGAGCCCCGTCGCCTTCCTCCGATTCCCGTCCCCGAATCCTAGAGCCCGCTTTCCAGGGACCCTACCTGAGGGCCCACAGGTGAAGACACTGATGTCTGATCTGTGTCGGGGTTGGGGGAGCCATTCGCTCAGCGGAGACCATGAGGGGTGAGGGAGAGTAGAACGGAGCCAGGAAGCGAGGAGGTGCCGTGGAGGGAAAAGAATCGAGGCTGATGCTGGGGTGCAGGGGTGGCATGGGGTGTGCGGTGTGCCCAGCAGTGTGGGTCTCTGGAGAGGTGGGCGCTGGGGAGAAGGAAAGGGAAGGAGAGACAGGTATGGATGGAAAAGCAGAGGAAGCCAGGCTAAACCAGCGTGTCCCAATGAGGGGCCCTGGGCTGAGTGGAGGAAATGGGTGCGGTGGAGATGGGTTTGGCTGGGCACAGCGGGCACGTGTGGGTAAGCAGGTGGGGCCGGTTGTGCGGGAGGCCTATCTGGAGCAAGCAGCCGAGGCTGACTGTGTCCGGCGTGTGGTTGAGCACGGGCAGGTGTCTGGCAGTGACCCTGCGCTTCTGGTGTTTACCTGGCCCTGGGTCTGACGTGGACCGCGCCTGGCTGCTGGCGGGACAGTGTGTTAGCTGCCTGCGGACGCTTCCGGCCACTTGGCCTGGGCCTCTGCCCTTACCGCTGTCTTTTCCGGGCCAAGCCCCCCATCCCCCCCCATCTAGTGCTAGGACTTTCTGGCTCCAGAGGTCACTGCGGCCGGGCGGAGGCTGCCAAAGCAAACCAGCCCCGTGACTTGTAGGAAGGCAGCGGGGGAGGGGCCGAGGGAGGATGAGCAGGGCAGGCAGGAGAGGCTGGGGCTGGGGTCGCGGCCCAGGAATTGAGCAGGGAAGTAGGCAGAGGTGCAGCAAGTGGCGGGCGCAGCCTGGATCTGGGGCTGGAGGGTGCAGACAGGCCCGGGGGAAGGGGTCACCGGGTGGGGATGGAGTGGGCTTAGGGCAACTGGGGCCCTCCATCTGATCTCTTCTGGTCACACCCCCACCCCTCAGCCTGCACTTTCTCCCTAAACCCCCAGTCGCCAGCCAGGCCTTTCCCTGTTCCCACACCCCCGCAGACAGGCACACCTGGGTCCCCCTGGAGGTCCAAGGCGAGCCCCATAGCTGGGCCCGCCTGATCCAGCTCCCGCAAGCCCGGCCCCATCAGCTAGGTGGCCTCCAGCCCTGCCAATCGAATGGTCCGGCCCCTCCCCGCCCCTTCGCCCGCCCCTTGCCCAGCCCCCTCCTCCTCAGGTGAGGCAGCCTGGCCTAGCAGGCCCCACGCCACCGGTTCTGCCTCCAGGCCACCCGCTGCTGCGGGGCCACCATGCTCCTGCCCAGGCCTGGAGACTGACCCGACCCCGGAACCACCTCCAGGCTCCGCCCTCACCTGCCGGACCCCCGGGTAAGGACCAGGGCCCCCAGACTCACAGTTCCAGCCCTGAGGACAGGGGTTCCCTCATTCCCCCACCCAGCCTAATGCCCACCTCCTAATAGAGGGGTTCCCCGGGACCTGAAGAGGGTGCACTGTGATGTCCCCCCAAGCACCTAGGTGTTCTGGCCTGCTCTTCCTTCAGACTCAGCGGTTGGACCCCAGTCCTTCCTCCCCAGACCCAGGAGTTCCAGCCCTCAGGCCCTTCCTCCCTCATACTAAGGAGTCCTGGCCCCCAAATTCCTCCTTTCCCAGGACTTGTGATTTCAGGTCCTCAGCTGTCTGCTCCCTCAAACCCGGATCCTCAGTCCCCTGCTCCACCAGGCTTAGGCATGGGGGTCCCCAGCCTTGCAAATCCAGGCGTCCCCCCGCTGCTGGTCAGACACTGACCCCATCCTTGAACCCAGCCCAATCTGCGTCCGTGATCACGGCGTGCTCTGGCCAAGGCCCAGTCCCTACAGCCTGCCTGGATGGACGCCTGGGACTGGGGGCGCCAGGACTGGGCTGGGCTGGGCTCCCCCAGGCCCTGCCTCCCCGTCCATCTCCTCACAGGTCCCACCCTGGCCCAGGAGGTCAGCCAGGGAATCATTAACAAGAGGCGGTGACATGGCGCAGAAGGAGGGTGAGTCCCCTTCCCTGAGCCCCAGCTTTGGTTCTGCCTGGCGCCCCGCCCTCTGTGCTCTCTTCTCTACCCTCTACTCTTTGGAGCCCCCTCTCTCTGGGCACCCCTCCCAGATGCATCCCAACCCCCCTTAGTCCTCCTCCACCTGATTAACTATTAACTACATTTTCTGTGCAGCTGTGCCACCACCAGCCTCCCTTCTACCCTATATGACCTTCCTGGCATGCTGCCTCAGTTTCCCCTCATCCCCCAGTGATTTCTCAGCTAACCCTGGACTTGTCCTCTACTGGGGCTGAGGCGGGGAGGCTGTAGCTGTCATGGTTAAGGACACAGGTTTGGAGTCAAACACACAGGCTTGCATTTGAATTTGCTCTTGCCACCTTTTTTGCTGTGTGATCTTATGCAAGTGACATTATTCTCAGGGCTTTGGTCTCCCTCTGGGTCAAGCATGGATCCCAGTCCTCCCTCCTTGAGGTTGCTGAGTGCATGAGACACACCAGGCACTGTCTGGGGCTCTGCATATAAGACACATGCCATCAACCAGAGCTGTCATGACAGAGGTTGGCAGACTCGGAGTCCCAGAGACCCAGGACCCCCACCGATTCCAGACATTCCTCCACCTCCTGGCACTGTGGGCAAAAGAGCAGAGGGAGGACTTTGGACTGGGCCTGGATGGATGGAGAGGGGAGAGACGGCAGATAAACTACCATAAGGATGACAGAGAGAGACTGCGTGATAGAGTTGCTGGCCCTTGGGGGGCTCCGGGCAGCCCCTGGCTAGCCTGGCTTCCTTTCTACCTCTCACACATGGGACCCAGCTGGAGGGGCGCATGGAGGGGCAGCTTGTTCTTTCTGCCTTCTCCTAGCTGGGGCTGACTCCCTCTCTTCTTCCTGCAGCCAGGCTAGCTGGGCTCAGTCCCAGGCAGTAGCATTTTCTAGCTGTATGGCCCTGGGCAGGCGGCATGTTCTCTCTGGGCCTCCATTCTCTCATCTGTGAAATGGAGAGGGTGACAGTGCATGTCCCACAGTGTGGGGCGAGGCCTGAAATGCCAGGATGGGCAGGAAGCACTGAGCGCATTGGCTGAAATGATTAGTTCAGATCTCTGGCTTCCTCGGGCCTTGGCAGAGCTGGCAGTTCAGACCCCAAACCATTCAGCTGCAGTTCAGAGGGAACCCAGGCTCCCAGTTACTCAGGAGAAGGCACTGCACCCTAGCTGAGCAGGTGGATGACAGAGTCCAGCTCCTTGGGGACAATCTCTTTCCTGGAGCTGCCGGAAGGACAGCACCCGGGCTTGGGCCTATGGGTGAATGAGCCAGGGAAGAAAAGCAGAAAATGTCTGGATGGACAGAGATGGCCTGGGTACAAAGAGAAACAGACACAAAGTGGGCTCTGGTGCCTCCCTGGCAGCTCCTGGCTGGTCTTGGAGGGGAGTCCTGCTGTCAGGGCTGGGGATGTGGGAGTCGAACCTGGACACAGATGCTGAAGCATTCCAATTCTGCACTTACTTGCCGGGTGACCCGGGTTTGGTGGCTGCCAGACTTTGGGCCTCCTTTTCTCATCTATAAACTGGGGGTGATGGCAACGGCGCCTTCCTCGTGAACAGCTGCAAGGATTTAAGGATGCTGTGCAGGACTGGACGGGGTTAGGGCAGGGCGGTGTGTCCGTGTGTGGTTCTGAGATCTGTTGTGGCTGCAGCGGCTGCTGTTGGTGGTGTCACTGTTATTGCTGCTGGCTTCTGGGTGCTGCCTGGGAACTTGGAATTGGAGGAGGTGATACTGGAGTTGCAATTCCAAAGATGCCAGGCAGAGGGAAGAGCAAGGTTCTTGCTCTTCTGTGGGAAGCTGGGAGGTGACACAGCGCTGGTGTGCACATAGCCAGTTGTGGTAATTCTGGAGGTGAAGTTGGAAGGGGAGCTGGGTGGGAGAAGAGGTGTGCAGGCTGGACCAGGCAGGGGTGGGACTGCTTTGAGGAAGAGCCGGCCAATTCCACGCAGTGCCAGGTCTCTCCACAAGGTGGCGCCAGTGGTTAGTCCCTGCTTCTCTAGTCTAACTTGTATCTCACAAGTTCTACTGTTTGGGTTGTTTTTGGAAGCTCTCTCTGGTGCCTGATAATGACCCACATGGTTGTCTGGGAATTGGGGTAAACATGCTTCCAATTCTCTAAAAGCCATGCTTATACCTTAGTGGGGCTGGAAATGCCAGGCTGAGGGACTTAAGCTGTCCTGGGGGTACTAAGGAGTCACAGAGGGCTCTATAGGTAAAGAGGGGACAGGTTGGATTTGGTGTCTCAGTAGGTTTCCCAAGCCTCCGTGTGGAGGGTGGGCTAGAAGGGAGACTGAGCCCGCCAGTTGGATGGGGCTGGAGCAAGGTGGAGATGGAGGGAGAGAAGGAACCGGGAGAAGGAGAGTCACTCAGGAGGATTGGGAGGCTGTGGGGGGAGGGGAATGTTATGCAGACGGGGATGGTCCTAGGAGTGAGGGCCACTGAGACAGGACCTGGGAGGAAGAATATACTTGGGGAGACATTGAGGCCATTCTGGGACCTGGTAGGGGCAAAGAGACTAGGAGGTCCCAGGGAAAGGTATTTAAAAGGTATTTAAAGGACTGCAGGAACCCTGACCTGGGACCTGGAAGACCGTCTAGGGCTGGGGACAGAGGGGAAACTGAGTCCACAGAGGTGGATGAGACAGACTTAGGGGTAGGGAGCAGTAGGGGGAGGCTGCGGCCAGCCCTACAAACTCCACATTTTACGGAGTAGGTAGAGCATGGGGGGAGACAGCAGCCTCAGAGACAGAAAGGAGAATCAGATGCACGTGGTGTCCCGGAAGTCCAAAGAGGAGATTCAGGGAGCTGCAGTCATGTAAGATGAGGCCCGAGACACAGAGCCACCAGTTGAGTGGATTTTCAGAGCCAGAGAGCCAAAGAAGTCAGGTGTGAGGGTCTTTGCAGCCAAATGGTGGAGGCGGAGGAACTGACCTGTGACAAGACCCAAGGCAGCCGGAGGGACCTGGAGAAAGCAGGGGCAGAGAGTCTCAGGGAGACATGGGAGTGGGGGAGGTCTGGCTTACCGAGGGAAATGGCCCTGCTGCTGGGATCAAAGAATTGATGACGACATGTCGCCTGTCCCAGTAGAGACACGCAGGGAGGAGGATGAGGATGCGTCCCACACCCTGGGCCAGATGAGGATGCTGCCTGTCCCAGTAGAGACATGCAGGGAGGATGCCTGTCATACTGGGGGAGCCCCAGGATGCAGATGCTTCCTGTCCCACTGGAGGCACTGAAGTCCTCTGAACCGTGCAGCATGGAAGGAGGTTCTTCCTCTCACCCTAGGAGACACATACATAGTGGCGTTGCTTCCTGTCCCACCAGATGTGCCAAGGCCTCTAGGCTGCATTCTGCGTGGCCTAGAGCCCTGGCAGGCACAGCTGAAAACAAAGGAAGCAAGACCAGCCCCATGGCTGTGGGGAGGCAAGACCTGCCGCCGGAACCTGGAGAATGGTCCTGGGCAGAGTTGGGGGGTGGCAGGCCTGAGAGCCCCTCTCAGGACAGGCAGGGGTCAGCCAGCAGTAGCTGGGCTAGTCTGGCCCACTGGGGCCTCTTTTGGGGAAGACAGTGTTCCCTCATGCCTTGATGGGAGCCTCTGAGCTCTCAATTTTTTTTTTTTTTTT
>NW_012111697.1:2942057-2948194 GCF_000951035.1 Colobus angolensis palliatus
GCCTGAGCTCTCAAATTCTTTTTTTTTTTGAGACAGAGTCTCACTCTGTCTCCTAGGCTGGAGTGCAGTAGCCCGATCTCGGCTCACTGCAACCTCCGCCTCCCAGGTTCAAGCATTTCTCCTGCCTCAGCCTCTCAAGTAGCTGGGACCACAGGCGTCCATCACCACACCTGGCTAATCTTTGTATTCCCAGCAGACACGGGGTTTTGCCATATTGGCCAGGCTGGTCTTGAACCCCTGACCTTGTGATCTACCTACCTCGGCCTCCCAAAGTGCTGGGATTACAGGTGTGAGCCACTGCGCCCGGCTGAGCTCTCAAATTTTTTTTTTTTTTTTTTGAGACGGAGTCTGGCTCTGTCACCCAGGCTGGAGTGCAGTGGCCGGATCTCAGCTCACTGCAAGCTCCGCCTCCCGGGTTTACGCCATTCTCCTGCCTCAGCCTCCCAAGCAGCTGGGACTACAGGCGCCTGCCACCGTGCCCAGCTAGTTTTTTGTATTTTTTAGTAGAGACGGGGTTTCACCATGTTAGCCAGGATGGTCTCGATCTCCTGACCTTGTGATCCGCCCGTCTCGGCCTCCCAAAGTGCTGGGATTACAGGCGTGAGCCACCGCACCCGGCCATCTCAAATTCTTAAGACACCCAGATAATGGCCACCCCAGGAAGGTCCTATACCACTCCCTGCTCTGTTCTGGGCGCTGGCCTGGTGCCGTGCTCACCAGCCACACCACCATGGGCGCAGATGGGAGAGCTGGGAGCTCCTGCCGCCCCGGGGGTGCTTTGCAGCTGCCAAGGGCAGTTGAGCCCAAGCCAGGCCCAGCTGAAGGCTTTCAGCAGCCTTTACTCTTTGGTCCTCTTATAATCCCTAGTGAAGGGGTTGGCTTTTAATCTCCAGGACCTCTTTGCGCTGGGAATAAAATCCCTTTTCCTGTGCCACTAGGCCTCCCCAGCTGGCCCCAACCTTGGTTCCCACTACCTTCCCCAAGCTCCAGCCATCTGGTCGTCTCGATGGCCTCTCCAGCCTCTGACATAACAGAGCCTGCTTATTCTTGCCTCAAGGCCTTTGCCTGTGCTGTTCCCTCTGCCCACAGTGCCCTTCCTTGCGGTCTGTGCATGGCTGGCACCTCACCTTTCAGAGCTTAGCTCAGAAGTCTCTTCTAGGGGAGGCCCTCTGATCCCTGATCCCCCTGCAGCAGCCCATTTGCTGCCCCCAGACTGCACGGTTTTCCTCATAGCCTCTGCCACAATCTGGAAATTATCGGGTTCATTTACTTGTTTCCTTATTAATGTCTCCCACTCCCCACCCACACGCATGAGAATGTGAACCCCTGAGAGCCGTAACCTTATCTGTCTTCTTTGGGTTATGTTCCCGGAACCTAGAAAGGTGCCAGGCACACAGCGGATGCTCAGTAGGATGGTAAACAAATAAAGCTCCATTAGGCTGATGAAAAAACTGAGGGTCAGGCGCGGTGGCTCACACCTGCAATCTCAACACTTTGTTTGGGAGACTGAGGCAAGCAGATAGCTTGAATCTAGGAGTTCATGACCAGCCTGGCCAACATGGCAAACCCTGTCTCTACAAAAAATACAATAATTAGCTGAATGTGGTGGTGTGTGCCTATAATCCCAGCTACTCAGGAGACTGACCGGTGGGAGAATTACCTGAGCCCGAGAGCTTGAGACTGCAGTGTGCCATGATCGCACCCCTGCACTCCAGCCTGCGCAGCGCAGTGAGACCCTGTCTCAAAAAAAAAAAAAAAAAAGAAAAGAAAAGAAAAGAAAAAACTGAGGCTGAGGCTCAGAGAGGGGAGGGGAGTTGCTCAGGCCCACACAGCTCTAACGATTTATAAAGCATTTATAAAGAACTTGCTATGTGCCAGGCACTTCTGCACAGTGAGAGACTGGATGGCTTCATGGCTGTACACAGGGGACCTGGCATCAAACCTGCTCAGGATTCAGGACGCTGTTCTGTTTCTTCCAGGCTGCCACCATGGGCATGTGACCCCCCTTCTCTGAGCTGTCTGAAAGACAGAAATCACAGTTGTGGGATTGAAGTAAGGACTAAATGAGCTGATGTATTTAGAGCAGTGCTTAGCACCTAGGAGGCATCTATACAATTTGGGCTATTATTCTTCTTCTTGAAAATAACTTTAAATTATTATTTTTACAAGCAGGTGCTCAGTGGATGCCCATTTAATAGATAAGAAAGTTGAGGCTCAAAGATAGGATGGCACCTGCCTTACATCCCAGCTAGGAAGGGGTAGGGTCAATATTTTTAAATGGGGCTGGCCAGGTGCAGTGGCTCACTCCTGTAATCTCAGCACTTAGGGAGGCTGAGGAAGGAAGATCGCTTCAGCACAGGAGTTTGAGACCAGCCTGGACAACATAGCAAGACCAAGACCACGTCTCTAAAAAATATATACATAAAATAAAATGAGGCTGGCAGATTTTCAAGTGGAGAGGCAAATTTGATCTTGCAACTGGGTACCATGAGAGAGATCTGATTTAGGGAGTATCTAGGGGCAAAGTATCTAGAACAGCAGATACAACTGAGGCAGCAAGGAAATGCCAGCGGCAGGAAAGAGAGCTACCAAGAGGGCAAAGGTTGGGAGTCACAGTCCCAAGAAGAGACAACCCAAAGCAAAGACGGAAATACAAAAGCACAGTGTCACTGGGGAGGAGACATTCCCTAAGTGCCAGGAAAGTGCAGAGCGGAGGCAGAGACGGTGGCAGGTGGCCTGGCCATGCCCCCCTCCCAGCTGGAACGCTGGGGGAGCTGGGCACCTGGTTGTTCACGCGGTAGGGAAGGGACAGCCCTGTCAACTGCCGGCCTCAGGAAACTGGGCCTGGGGAGGGCAAGCTTGGGCATAGTAAGTTAGCCCTGGGGGCAGGGCAGAGCTGGCCTCGTGCCCAGACCCTGCCACAGTGAGGACAGGCCTGGCTGTGGCCCCAGCATGGTGTCTGTTGCAGGTGGCCGGACTGTGCCGTGCTGCTCCGGACCCAAGGTGGCAGCTCTCACTGCAGGGACCCTGCTACTTCTGACAGCCATCGGGGCGGCATCCTGGGCCATTGGTGAGAGCGGTTCCTGTGCTTCTGACCTCCCCTGGCCCCTGCAGCCTCCAGCCTGCCTGCCCTCACCCCTCCCTTCTCTGCAGTGGCTGTTCTCCTCAGGAGTGACCAGGAGCCACTCTACCCAGGTGAGTGGAGCAGGCTGGGACCCTCTGGGGGAGCCCTGGAGGACACCTGTATCTGGTGGGAGCTCAACAAGCGTTTTTGTTGAATAAATGTACAAATGCATGCAGAAATGCGAATCATAATAGTGCATTTGTATCGAGTGCCTGCTATGTACCAGGCACTATTCTAAGCACCCCACATGTCTAACCCAGACTTTTTCAGACACCAGTGTATTACTCATGAGTGCCTCATAAAATTAAATTAGTGAGTTGGAAAACCACGTTTTTTTTTTAAAGTATGAAATAGATTAGATTACAGACTATCACAGTGCATCTCGCAGTAAGCAAAGGTTACACTAATTTTTGTTTTGTTTTGTTTTTGCATCCATATACATGTAATCCCGCTGCATCCCCATGCTGTGAGGGTGGGACTGTTATTCTCCCCATTTTACAGTTGGGGAAACTGAGGCTTCAAGCAATGTGATAGTTTGCCACAGACTACAGAGCTACGGGCTACATCAGGATGTAAAAATGTGTTTCTTACTGCAGGGCATGGTGAAAACATGTTGGGGAGGCATGGTATAAATTCCGAGGGCCCTTCTAACTCTCCTAGGAGGTAGAGTTTAAAAAAAAAAAAAAAAAAAGTCTTGCTCTGTCACCCAGGCTGGAGTCAGTGGTGCAGTCTCGGCTCACTGCAACCTCCACCTCCCAGGTTCAAGCGATTCTCCTGCCTCAGCCTCCCAAGTAGCTAGGAATGCAGGCATGTACCACCAAGCCCAGCTAATTTTTGTGTTTTTAGTAGAGACAGGGTTTCACCATGTTGGCCAGGCTGGTCTCGATCTCCTTACTTCAAGCAATCCACCTGCCTCAGCCTCCCAAAGTGCTGGGATTACAGGCGTGAGCCACCGCACCTGTCCCTGGTAGTTGCTGTTATTAGTTCCATTTTACAGATGTGCAAAATGAGGACTAGAGAGGACATGCAGCTGGGGAATGAGAGGCCAGGAACAGCTCTTAGACTTATCCACTGTAGGTGTGTCTGCAGGCATGTGGAATTAATGGCCACACAAATAAATAGATAAAGAAACTAACGGTGGGATGAATGAATGAATAGTCCCAAATGCCAACTTCAAGCTGCCATTCCCTGATACAGGACAGCAGGAAAAAGGGGAAGTTGGGTGGTGGGATATATTTTTCATGTCTATGAGCCTCATCTAATTCCATAAAGGATTCAGTTCACACTAAAATCAGAAATGAAAATCCAGACAAGGAAAGCCAACATCAACATTAATCATCATGTACCAGGCAAGGCCTTGGGATCTTATGGTATCAACTCATTAAGTCTTCACAACAACCTGTTTTTCTTTTTTCTTTTTTTTTTTTTTTTTTGAGATAGGGTCTTGCTCTGTCACCCAGGCTGGAGTGCAGTGGCTACATCTCCCGGGCTCAAGCAATCCTCCCACCTCAGCCTTCTGAGTAGCTGGGACTATAGGCTAATGCCACCATGCCCATCTAATATATATTTTCTAAATTATTGTTATTTTTATCTTTTGAGCTAGAGTCTCGCTCTGTCGCCCAGGCAGGAGTGCTGTGGTGCAATCTCGGCTCACTGCAATCTCCACCTCCCAGGTTCAAGTGATTCTCCTGCCTCAGCCTCCTGAGTAGTTGGGACTACAGGCACGTGCCACCACGCCCAGCTAATTTTTGTATTTTTAGTAGAGACAGGGTTTCACCATGTTGGCCAGGCTGGTCTCAAACTCCTGACCTCAGGTGATCCACCCGTCTTGACCTCCCATCCACCCATCTCGGCCTCCCAGAGTGCTTGGACTACAGGCATGAGCCACTGCACCCAACCTCATTTTTAAAATTTTTAGTAGAGATGGGATCTTGCTATGTTTCCCAGCCTGGTCTTGAACTCCCGAGCTCAAAGCAGTCCTCTCAGATCGGCCTCCCAAAGTGCAGGGATTACAGGTGCACACCACCACAACCCATTTTCCTGTGGGGATGCTGAGGCACAGAAAGGCTGAGTGACTTGCCCCAGGTCATGGAGCTAGTCAGTGTCAGGACTGGGATTTGAACCCAGGCAGCCTGCGTAGTAACTATATATAATGTCTACACTTGATTGCTTGTTAAAAAAAAAAAAAAAAAGAACAGCTGAATTCATTGCCATAGTGAAGACTAACGTATGCTGGGCCCTGGCTGCAGCCTTTACCCAATAGGCCTATGAAGTTGGGGCTGTTAGTGTCCCAACATTTTGCATGTGGGGGAAATTGAGTCCCAGTGAAGCAAACTGACTTGCCCGAGACCACACATCAGATAAGAGACAGAGCAAAGGGATCATGCCCCTGCCAAAAGTCCCTCCATGACAACACGTGGCATTGAGATAAAATCCCAACCCATCACAGGCTCCAAGGCTCCTAGTGTGGGGGCCCCTCTCTACCCCCACCTCACACTGGCTTCGAGCACCCTCGGGGCCCAGTACCTCGCTCAAGTGACCTGCTCGCACAGAAGTCTCTACTCACCCACTTCTTTCTAGCTCACACCTGGAGGCAGATTTCAGTTCCGCACAGTTCCTTCTGAGCTGTAGGGCCTCCCACCAGTCCCTACCCTCTCCGAGCCTCAGTTTCCTCATCTGTGAGATGGGGGTAAGAAGAATCAGTGAGAATAAGAGGAGATAAAAATCTGTGCAGAACTTGGGCGGGGCGTGGTGGCTCACACCTATAATCCCAGCACTTTGGGAGGCTGAGGCGGGCAGATCACCTGAGGTCAGGAGTTCAAGATCAGCCTGGCCAACATGGTAAAACCTCATCTCTACTAAAAACACAAAAATTAGCCAGGCATGGTGGTGGGCGCCTCTAATCCCAGCTACTTGGGAGGCTGAGGCAGAACTGTTTGAACCCGGGAGGGACAGGTTGCAGGTTGCATTGAGCTGAGATCACGCCACTGCACTCCAGCCTAAGCAACAGAGC
>NW_012111697.1:2950304-2953265 GCF_000951035.1 Colobus angolensis palliatus
TTGGGAGGCTGAGGCAGGAGGATCGCTTGAACCCAGGAGGCAGAGGTTGCAGTGAGCCAAGATGGCGCCACTGCACTCCAACCTGGGCAACAGAGCGAGATTATGTCTCAAAAAAAAAAAAAGACATAGTTGTGGGATTGAAAGAGCCACTTGGATAGGATGCATAGCATGGGGCCAGCCCACTGACACCCCCCAGTAAACATAGCCAGTGCTATAATTACTGTGCTGTTGTTTAACCCTCCAGAGGGGAAGTCTCTTGAGAAGCTGTCCAGGGCAATGTTAAAACTTGGGGTTTGAAGTCACTCAGACCTGATTTCGAATCCTCTCTCCCTGCTTCTCATGCACTTGGTGGTAGTGGGGAAGCCACTCCACCTCTCTGAGCTTCAGCTTCCCCGTCTGGAAATGGGGGATGATCTTTGTGGCTCCTAGGGCGTGCGACAAGGCCTTGGTTGATGGTGGGGGCACACAGTAGGTCCTCAGCTGGAAAGAGTTCTACTTGGAAGTCCTGCTTCTCCTTGTCCCGACCTGTGGGGCTGTGGGAAGACCCCTCCGCTGGTGTGTGGCCTCACCAGGTTCCTTCTAAGAGGATGCAAAAGCAAGTTTTCATATGACTCGGTTTCCCAGAATGTGCTCTCAAGCCCAGGCCAGGTGGGAGGCTCCTGAGAAAAGGACAAAAAGGCTGGGTGTGGTGGCTCACACCTGTCATCCCAGCACTTTGGGAGGCCAAGGTGGGAGGATTGCTTGAGGCCAGGAGTTTGAGACCAGCCTGGACAATTTAGCAATACCCTGTCTCTACAGAAAAAAATAAATTTAAAAGGCGTTTTTAGCTCAAGTTTTGCTGGATTCTAACCTGGCTATTGTCACTCAGCTCTATCCTAACAAAAAAGTAAACAAATTAGCAGGGTGCAGTGGTATGCACCTGTGGTCCTAGCTACTTGGGAGGTTGAGGCAGGAGGATCGTTTGAGCCCAGGAGGTTGAGGCTGCAATGAGCTATGATTGTGCCACTGTGCTCCAGCCTGGGTGATGGAGCGAGACCCTGTCTCAAAAAAGAAAAAAAAAAAAAAAGGTGGCAGGGAGAAGGAAAGCAAAGAACAAAGACGTTCACAGCTGATCTCTCCCCGAACCTGCTCCCTCTGTCCCCATCTCTGTCCGAGCCATCTTTTCAGGCTCAGACCAAACCCCTCGGTTACCCTCCCAGTTCCTCCAGTCACCCATGAATCAGATCTTGCAGGAAGCCCTGTCAGCTCCACCTGCAGAACCTCTCCAAAATCTGAACTCTTCTTCCCCTCGACTGCCCCCACCTTGCTCCAGCCTCCTTTCCCTTCCTGCTGCCTGCTGGACATTCCAGAGTCTCCTCCCTGGCCTCCCTGCTCCCATCCCTGCCCCCTAATCATATCCCACAAAGGGGATATTACTCACTCACTTAACCGGCAATTCTGGAGGGTCTTAAAATCTGGCTGCCTCAAGGGGCTTTAAATGTTATCAGATGGGGACCGGGTGTAGTGGCTCATGCTGCAGCCAGAGGGAGCTGGTGACCACCTGAGTCAGGTCAGGGCCCTCTCCTGGCTGCACCTCACACCAGGTACCAGCAAAGCCCTGATATTGCTCTATTTCTAGCTCCCACCTCATCTCCCCCTCCCTGGCTCACTCTGCTCTGGCCTCCTGCTGTTCCTGGAGAACTCCCCCCATTCTCCCACACCAGCCTTGGGATCTTTGCACCTGCAAGTCTCTCTGTCTCCATGCTGATCTTACACACCTCCTGACACTTTCTCACCCCCTGCAGGTCTTTGTTCCTGCACCACCTTCCCAGGGACACTCTCCTTGCAGTGATTGAAAAGTGCAACCTTACCCCACCCCCCACACTGGCACTCTCCTCCCTCGGTGGCATTTTATTTTTCTCGGTGGCCCCTTCCTATCTTGTGACACACAATATATCCTACTTATTTGTCCCGTTCATGATCTGTCTCACCTACTGGGCTTTGAGTTCCACAGGGGTCAGGGTTTTTGTCTGATTTGTTCATTGCAGTGGTGATTTGTTCACTGCCTAAAATAGAGCTTGGCAGTTACAAAGTGTTTGATAAATAGAAATCAATACCCCAGGGGCTGTGACCTGACTTAGGTGTTAACAGGTTCCTCTGAGGTGTGTGGGGAGCAGACTGAGGGATTTCAGGGAACATCTGTTCTCACCACAAATTGCCCCCCAACCAGCCCCAGACATGAACAGTCTCCCGGGAGCTCCCTCTAGCCTTCTGGTATATTCCAGCCCTGCCTCATGCCACAATTTGTAATGATGTGTTTGGCTGGATGACATTTCTATGGCCGTCTGTCTCCCTATCCCCCATAATGTGGTTTGCCGAAAGCAAAGCCCAGGGCTGTCTCGGTCATCTCTGTGTCTCCAGCATCACCCCTCACTGGGCATGGAGTATGTGTCCAGTTAACGCTTGCTGAGTGAATGAATACTCCATTCTCTGCTTGGAGAATTATGCATGTTAACGTATTCAAGGCTCTGACAAGTCCTGCAGAAAAGATCATTATTGTTTTCTTTCTTTCTTTCCTTCTTCTTCTTTTCTTTCTGACTACAGGATATTGATTAGCAATCTGGCAATAGTCAAGATTGGCAATCTGGTGTATTAGTCAAGGGTCTTCAGCCTACAAAAGACAAAAAGAAAAAATAAACTGGCTAAAAACAAAAGGGGATATGATTAACTCGCTTAACTGACAATCACATAGGTTCTTCAAACCTGGCTGCATCAAGGGGCTTTAAAATGTTATCAGGGCCGGGCGCAGTGGCTCAAGCCTGTAATCCCAGCACTTTGGGAAGCCGAGATGGGTGGATCACGAGGTCAGGAGATCGAGACCATCCTCGCTAAGACAGTGAAACCCCGTCTCTACTAAAAAAAATACAAAAAACTAGCCGGGCGAGGTGGCGGGCGCCTGTAGTCCCAGCTACTTGGGAGGCT
>NW_012111697.1:2954135-2960582 GCF_000951035.1 Colobus angolensis palliatus
TTAAAGATGTAAATGTCTTTTTGGACAAAGAAATCAAAATTTCCATTAGACAGGAAAAATAAGTTCAAGAGATATATTGAACAACATGGTGATTATAGTTAATAACAATATATTATATACTTGAACATTGCTAAAAGAGAATTTCAGTGTTCTCACCACACACGAAGGGTAGTGCATGTGTTAATTAGCTTGATTTAGCCATTCCACAATGTATACATATTTCATATCATCTCGTACACCATCAATCTATATAATTTTTGTCAATTAAAATAAATACATGCTTTAAGGCCGGGCGCAGTGGCTCACACCTATAATCCCACACTTTGGGAGGCCGAGGCAGGCAGATCACCTGAGGTCAGGAGTTCGAGACTAGCCTGGCCAACATGGTGAAACCCCATCTCTACTTAAAATACAAAAAAATTAGCCAGGCATGGTGGTGCATGTCTGTAATCCCAGCTACTCAGGAGGCTGAGGCAGAAGAATCACTTGAGCCTAGGAGGCAGAGGTTGCAGTGGGCTGAGATTACACCATTGCACAGCAGCCTGGACAACAGAGTGAGACTCTGTCTCAAAAAAATAAATAAATAAAAATAAAATAAATACATATGTATATATATATTTTTTGAGATGGAGTCTCACTCTGTCACCCAAACTGGAGTGCAGTGGCACGATCTCAGCTCACTGCAACCTCTGCCGCTCGGGTTCAAGCGATTCTCCTGCCTCAGCCTCCTGAGTAGCTGCGATTACAGGCACCTGCCATCACGCCCAGCTAATTTTTGTAGTTTTAGTAGAGACAAGGTTTCACCATCTTGGCCAGGCTGGTCTTGAATTCCTGACCTGGTGATCCACCCATCTCGGCCTCCTAAATAAATACATATTTTAAAAGATAGAAATCACTCTGGAAGGAGAGTTAATCTGTTCGATATAATAATAATAATAATACTCCATATAGCTATGGAAAAGTTCATATGAAGAAATCAGGCTACAATCTACAGACTGGCAACAAATTTGTTCTTCTAGTTTCCATATGCTGTTTGTGTACATATAAAGTGAGAGGTCTTTTTATACGAGTTAAGAGTGTGGCCAAAGACAAATGGAAACAGACAAATGACAAACGTACTAATAAACAGCTCCAGTTTCTCCACAAAAAATACAGTCATAAAATAAAATGTTATCAGAAATCTTCTGGCTCTCCTCCATGTTAGCTTACTTTCTCCCTCAAGAGAATGAAGATGACCCTTAACAGATCCAGCCTTCTGTGCTGGATTCTCTTGGGAACTTGGTTAAATGTCTTTTTATCTTCCTGAATGTCCAAGTCACCTTCCAGACCTGCAGCTCCTGAGCAGCCAACTTGGGACTTCTAGGGGAAAGGGAAGTTCCCCCGGTTTGCCGAGGGGCCGGCCACAGCCCCAAGGCTGCTGTTCATTGGTCGGTCCTGAGTCCTTGAGTCTGACAGAGTCTGTAATCCCACCTGTAATCTCAGCATTTTAGGAGGCTGAGGCAGGAGGACTGCTTGAGCCCAGGAGTTTGAGACCAGCCTGGGCAACATAGCAAAACCCCACCCCAAAAAAAAAATACAAAAATTAGCCAGGTGTGGTGGTGCACGCCTGTGGTCTCAGCTTCTCAGGAGGTTGAGGTGGGAGGATTTCTTGAGTCTGGGAGGCCAAGGCTACAGTGAGCCAAGATCATACCACTACACTCCAGCCTGGGCAAGAGAGCGAGACCCTGTCTTAAGAAAAAAAAAAGTCCTTGAGTCATGATTCCAGATGCAATCACAGACGTGGGGGCTGCAGCCCTCCAGTGGGCTGGGGTTCACGTCTACACCACATGGCCCTAGCACAGGCCAGGAGGGGCTCCGGCTGGGGAAGCAAATGGGGAGCCTGGCTGTGGGACCCAGGCGGCCCTGGGCCCTGTCGCCCTGCAGTGCAGGTCAGCTCTGCGGACGCTCGGCTCATGGTCTTTGACAAGACGGAAGGGACGTGGCGGCTGCTGTGCTCTTCGCGCTCCAACACCAGGGTAGCCGGACTCAGCTGCGAGGAGATGGGCTTCCTCAGGTACTGGGGGCCCTCAGAGGGGTGCGAGCCGGGAGGGGTGGGGGAGCAGGCCTAACCCCGGCCCCGCCCAGGGCACTGACCCACTCCGAGCTGGACGTGCGAACGGCGGGCGCCAACAGCACGTCAGGCTTCTTCTGTGTGGATGAGGGGAGGCTGCCACACACCCAGAGGCTGCTGGAGGTCATCTCCGTGTGGTGAGGAGGGCAGCGGGCAGGTGGGGCAACACCTCGGACCCCCAAGGCACTCCCTTTCCCCGTTTTCCTTCCACCTGTCTTAATTGGTCTATTTCCTTGTTTTCTGTGTCTCCAATCCCGGCTCTCCCAGTGACTGTCCCAGAGGCCGTTTCTTGGCCACCATCTGCCAAGGTGAGACCCTAAAACTCAGAACCTTCTCCTTTAGACCCTCGGGGAGGCCACATCCCCTCAAGCTCCCCAGGATGGGGCTGTGTCCTTTCAGACCCCCTAGGGCAGGGCCAAGCCTGGGCTCTGGGGACCTGGGCTCCAGCTCCCCGGCTGACCCCTGTCCCACAGACTGTGGCCGCAGGAAGCTGCCCGTGGACCGCATCGTGGGAGGCCGGGACACCAGCTTGGGCCGGTGGCCCTGGCAAGTCAGCCTTCGCTATGATGGAGCACACCTCTGTGGGGGGTCCCTGCTCTCCGGGGACTGGGTGCTGACAGCTGCCCACTGCTTCCCGGAGTGAGTGCCCCCCATGGTGCTGATGAGGGGGAGGCAGAGGAGCGGAGAGACAGTGGGGAGGGGGGTGGATTGTGCCCAGGCAGGTGGCCACCCTCCACCCCTTTCCCTGGTAGGCGGAACCGGGTCCTGTCCCGATGGCGAGTGTTTGCCGGTGCCGTGGCCCAGGCCTCTCCCCACGGCCTGCAGCTGGGGGTGCAGGCTGTAGTCTACCACGGGGGCTATCTTCCCTTTCGGGACCCCAACAGCGAGGAGAACAGCAACGATATTGCCCTGGTCCACCTCTCCAGTCCCCTGCCCCTCACAGGTAAGTCTGAGGGCTGAGCCTTGGGACTTGGGGACCTGAGGCCAGAAGGACAGAGGAGGGGACCAGGGGCACAGGGGAATCAACTTATGGTTCAGGCATCCCTGGCAATAAGGGGAATGATCTCGAGGGAGCACAGAGTGGGCCTTAACTATCAATGGTCAGTGCAGTCAATTTGGAAAACTTACCGGCATTTCCCCAAGAAGCAAACATAAAGTTACCATTGGACCCAACGCTTCCACTCCTAGGGTAGGAGATATATACCTAAGACAGATGAAAACTGTGTCTACACCAAAACTCGTACATCAATGTTCATAGCAGCATTATTCATAATAGCCCAAAGATGGAAACAGCCCAAGTGTGCTTCATCGGATAAATGCATAAAGAAAATGTGGTATATTGGCTGGGCATGGTGGCTCAAGCCTGTAATCCCAGCACTTTGGGAGGCCGAGTTGGGCAGATCATGAGGTCAGGAGTTTGAGACCAGCCTGGCCAACATGGTGAAATTCCATGTCTACTAAAAATACAAAAATTAGCCAGGCGTGGTGGCAGGTGTCTGTAATCCCAGCTACTCGGGAGGCTGAGGCAGGAGAATCGCTTGAACCGGGGACGTGGAGATTGCAGTGAGCCGAGATCGCACCACTGCTCTCCAGCCTGGGTGGAGCAAGACTCCATCTCGAAAATAAATAAATAGCAAAATAAATAAATAAATAGCAAAAAAATAAAATGTGGTATATCCATACAACGGGCGACTATTGGACCATAGAAATGAATGAGGTACTGATTCATGCTACCACAAGGATGAACCTTGAGAACAGTGCTGAATGAGACAAGCCAGCCACAGAGGCCACGTACTATAGGATGCCACTTGTATGAAATGTCCAAGGCTGGGCATGGTGGCTCATGCCTGTAATCCCGGCGCTTGGGCCAGCTGAGATGGGAGGATTGTTTGTGCTCAGGAGTTTAAGACCAGCCTGGGCAATATAGCAAGACCCCAACACTTTAAAAAAATGAGCTAGGTGAGGTGGCGCATACCTGTAGTTCCATTTACTCAGGAGGCTAAGGCAGGAGGATCACTTGAGCCCAGGAGTTCCAGGCTGCAGGGAGCTAGGATTGTGCCACTGCACTCCAGCATACGTAACAGAGCAAAACCCTGTCTGTTAAAAAGGAAAAAAAGAAAAAAAGAAAGAAAAATATCTAGAATAAGCACACTGGTAGAGACAGAAAGTTGATTGATGGTGGCAGGGGGGGAGGTGGGGATGGGAGATTGGGAGGTGACTGGTGAAGGACACAAGGTTTCTTGTCTGGGTGATGAAAGATTCTAAGTCGATCATGATGATGGTTGCACTTGCCTGTGACTATACAAAAAGTCAGTGACTTGGTGCCTTTGAAAGGAATTGCGTAACATGTGACTAATAGTTCAATGAAGCTGTTACCAAAAAACTAATAAAATGAGAAGAAAATTTGTTAAAAAATGAATGAATCAGAGTTAGAAAGTAAGTTAGGAGTCATTCCCTCTGCAATTCCCTGGAGTACTTCCTTGGTCTTACTGAGAAACACTCACTTGGGCGCCAACGTGTCCTTAATGCCTCTCCAACACGTACATCTTCCTTTTGGATTAAAAGCAGGCCTTGGGCTTCAGATTTCAGCAGCCCACAGTGTAATAATAATAATAAAAATAGGCCGGGCATGTAATCCCAGGCCAAGGCAGGGGGATCGCTTGAGCTCAGGAGTTCAAGACTCGCCTGGGCAACATGGCAAAACCCCGTCTCTACAAACAATAAAAAAAATTAGCTGGCCATGGTGGTGCGTGCCTGTGGTCCCAGCTACTTGGGAGGAAGAGGCAGGAGAATCACCTGGTCACCCAGGAGATCAAGGCTGCAGTGAGCCATGATCACACTACTGCATTCCAGTCTGGGCAATACAGCGAGACCCTGTCTCAAAACATAATAATAATGACGGTGATAATGATGATCATGAAGTAGTAATAGCGATCATGATGAGTGTACACAACACAGTAAAATAATCTGGTAAACATAGCAGTGAACACCAATGCTGGCACGCAGCCTCCTGTGTGCCAGGCACCGTTCGAAACATGTCCTGTGTATGGACTCACTTAGTTCTCACAGCAACCCCGGCACACCCTGGTAAGGAGGCGTTCTCTTTAGATCCTGTTTTACCACCTGGGAAAAGGTCCCAACCCAAAGAAGGCAAACAATTCCCCGAATTCATACAGCTGGTAAACGGAAAGATTTGCGCCCAGGCAGACGGGCGCTGTAGTCTGTGCTTGTGGCCCCCACGCTGTGGTGACGGAGAATCCGGCCATGTTGGGGTTGGCCTTATGTTTATTTTCTTTTCCATGATCTGTGATACTGGTTTCCCATTGAAGGGAGTGATACATGCTTTTCTTTAAAACCAAACCCTGTCCTGACATAGTGGCTCACGCCTGTAATCCCAGCACTTTGGGAGGCTGAGGCGGGCAGATCACTTGAGGTCAGGAGTTCGAAACCAGCCTGACCAACGTGGTGAAACCCCATCTCTACTAAAAATACAAAAATTAGCCAGGCGTGGTGGCAGGGGCCTGTAATCCCAGCTACTCTGGAGGCAGAGGCAGGAGAATCACTTGAACCCAGGAGGTGGAGGTTGCAGTGAGCCGAGATTGTTGCCACACCCTTCTCCTTAGTGAAAAGAGTGAGGGAGTTAACCCTGAAGTAAGGACGTGTCTTTGAGGACACAGGTAGACAGGTGGAAGCCACTGGGGTTTCAGACACAGGGCCAAGGGGGTCACAGCATGGGTTTTGGGGTCAGATTCAGGTATTTGCCAACTGCATGATTTTGGACACATGGCTTCCCCTCACTGTGCCTCAGTTTCCCTTATCTGTAAAATGACTTCCCAGGGTTATCGAGACAATTGAAAGGGTTAACATGAGTAAAGAGCTTAGAGGACAGCCGGCACATAGTGAACACTGATAAATGTTAGCAGCAATTGCTACTGTTGTTAATACTTTTACTAGTTATATGAACACTTGCTGTTTGCCTGGCATGTTACTCAATGACTCACCAATTTCTCACTACAACTTCTGGGGATAAGTGATTATTATTTCCACTCTACATCTGAGAGCTGGAAGACTCAGGCAGGTGATGTCATCAGCAGGCAGCAGGCAGGGCTGCCAGGAACCCTTGCATAGGTTGTGCACAGCACAAGGACACCACATCTCAGGGGTACCATTCTCTGTGTAGACCTGTGTATTTATTATTATGATTTGCTGACAGGTGGAAGTCAAATGTCTAAAGATAGGAGTCTCTTTTTTTCCTTCCTTCCCTTCTTCCTCCTTTTTCCTTTCCTTTCCTTTCCTTTCCTTTCCTTTCCTTTCCTTTCCTTTCCTTTCCTTTCCTT
>NW_012111697.1:2961527-2967281 GCF_000951035.1 Colobus angolensis palliatus
TGGGTTCAAGTGATTCTCCTGCCTCAGCCTCCTGAGTAGCTGGGATTACAGGTGTGTGCCACCATGCCTGGCTAATTTTTGTATTTTTAGTAGAGACGAGGTTTCGCCATGTTGGCCAGGCTGGTCTCAAACTCCTGACATCAAGTGATCCTCCTGCCTCGGCCTCCCAAAGTGCTGGGATTACAGGCATGAGCCACCGTGCCTGGCCTATTGTGGTTATTTTAAAAGGACAGAGGGCAGGGTGTGTTAGGGGCCATGGTGGGAGCTGGACAGAGGTTTGTACCAGGTGGGGCAGGCCAGCAGAGGCTGGACCAGCATGGTCTCTCTCTCACAGAATACATCCAGCCTGTGTGCCTCCCAGCTGCTGGCCAGGCCCTGGTGGATGGCAAGATCTGTACCGTGACGGGCTGGGGCAACACGCAGTACTATGGTGAGTCCAGTCCTCTGCCTCTGATGCCACTGTTTGGGAGACTCTGAACTGGGCTGGGGATGGGCAGTGTGGCCGGTTGGATGAGTCTTGACCATGAGGAGTAGGGATGCTGAGGGGAATGGGGTGGGCACCAGGAGGGAAGGGGGATGTGTATACCCCCCAGCTCTGGCCAGCCTTGCCTGCACACCCCCAGGCCAACAGGCCGGGGTACTCCAGGAGGCTCGAGTCCCCATAATCAGCAATGATGTCTGCAATGGCGCTGACTTCTATGGAAACCAGATCAAGCCCAAGATGTTCTGTGCTGGCTACCCCGAGGGTGGCATTGATGCCTGCCAGGTGAGGGACTTTGTAGGGGCAGCCCCCTGGCCGCTGCCACCCCAGGGATGGAGACGCAGGGGAGTGGGTGGTCGGGCTCCCTATCTAAAAGCCTGAGGGCTCTGGGGCCACAGCCCATGGTCATCCCGAGGGGGGCCTCCTGTCCAACCACCTTGGCCCCTAGCCAGGCCTCCCTCTCCCCTCCCAGGGTGACAGCGGTGGTCCCTTTGTGTGCGAGGACAGCATCTCTCGGACGCCACGTTGGCGGCTGTGTGGCATTGTGAGCTGGGGCACTGGCTGTGCCCTGGCCCAGAAGCCAGGCGTCTACACCAAAGTCAGTGACTTCCGGGAGTGGATCTTCCAGGCCATAAAGGTGAAAGTTGGGCCCAGATGGGAACCAGGGTGGGGATGTTTGGGCCTCTAATGGGGAAAGGGAGGCAGAGATTTGTTTTAGGAGACCTACGCTCAGGCCTAGAAGAGGGCCCCCCTCGGGAACAGATGGACTTTGAAGGGCTCCTGGGGAAGGGAGGCCAGTGGTGGGATGTGGAAGCCTCTCAGACCTCGGGAGCCGCCAGCTGTCTTTCCCCAGACTCACTCCGAAGCCAGCGGCATGGTGACCCAGCTCTGACCGGTGGCTTCTCGCTGCGCAGCCTCCAGGGCCTGAGGTGATCTCGGTGGTGGGATCCAAGCTGGGCCTAGGATGGGACGTTTTTCTTCTTGGGCCCGGTCCACAGGTCCAAGGACACCCTCCCTCCAGGGTCCTCTCTTCCACAGTGGCGGGCCCACTCAGCCCCGAGACCACCCGACCTCACCCTCCTGACCCCCATGTAAATATTGTTCTGCTGTCTGGGACTCCTGTCTAGGTGCCCCTGATGACAGGATGCTCTTTAAATAATAAAGATGGTTTTGATTAATGCGGCCTCCGAGCTTTCAAATGTACACAGCAATGAGGACGTTTTGGCGGGAGGGAGAAGAGTTAGGACCTGGTGCAAATGAGGCAGAGAGTGTGGGTCCCTCAGTTCCCACTGATTTTAGATATAAGATTTTAGTTGGTTCACTTAACTGGAATTTTCCTGGAGCACATTGGCTTCAAGTACAGCTGGATCCAGCTGCTCTCTCAAATCTGCCTTACTCTGTGTTAGCTTCATTTCCAAGCAGCCTCTCCTACGATCAGAGATGGAGATGGCCCCTTCCACACAAACTCTTTCCCAAATACTTCTGCAGAAAAAGTCCCAGGCACCAAAATCCCAGGCCCAGCTCCCATTGTACAGATTTGGGTCACGTGCTCATCCCTAGGCAAATCACTGTGCACTGGATGCATGGGGTAGGGGCGGAGCAGGGTGGAGTGGGAGGAGCTAGGCCTTCAAGAACCATGTGACCTTAGTGTGGGAATCCCAAAGAAAAATAGGGTGCTATTTCCAGAAGTGGAAATAGATGCTCAGTGAGCAAAAAAGACATCTACCTTGAACCAACACGGAAAATGGGGCCCTGCAGGGTGGAGACAGGGACACTAGACGCTGGGAACACAGCCTCCCCGCCAACCCTTTCTCCATCTGGGCAGCTTCTGGGGAGGGAACCCCCTTCTCTAGAGCCTCTGCAGAGCCTCATGCAGCCCCGGTGGCCACCAGGGGGCACTGCTGCCCCAACATTGTGACACATTAAGGGGTTTTCTGCCTGGAATGGGCCACCGGTTGCTGAAAACCTGCTGTTTTGCTGAAGAAAGGCTCCGCGGGGGGCCTGTTCACCACGACTTTATATAATAACAATTATAATACATCACCCAACCACCACAGCTCCCAAGCACTTTCCTTTTTTTTTGAGACAGAGTTTCACTCTTGTCTCCCAGGTTAGAGTGCAGCGGTGTGATCTTAGCTCACTGCAACCTCCACCTCCCGGGTTAAATCAATTCTCCTGCCTCTGCCTCCTGAGTAGCTGAGATTACAGGTGTGCGCCACCACGCCCAGCTGATTTTTGTATTTTTAGTAGAGACAAGCTTTCACTTTGTTGGCCAGGCTGGTGTCGAACTCCTGACCTCAGGTGATCCGCCTGCCTCGGCCTCCCAGAGTGCTGAGTGTCATGCGTGTCCGTGTGAAGAGACCACCAAATAGGCTTTGTGTGAGCAATAAAACTTTTTAATCACCTGGTGCAGGCGGGCTGAGTCCGAAAAGAGAGTCAGCGAAGGGAGATAAGGGTGGGGCCGTTTTATAGGATTTGGGTAGGTAGTGGAAAATTACAGTCAAAGGGGGTTGTTCTCTGGCGGGCAGGGGCGGGGGTCACAAGGTGCTTGGCAGGGGAGCTTCTGAGCCAGGAGAAGGAATTTCACAAGGTAAGGTCATCACTTAAGGCAAGGACCAGCCATTTTCACTTCTTTTGTGGTGGAATGTCATCAGTTAAGGCAGGGACAGGGCATTTTCACTTCTTTTGTGATTCTTCAGTTACTTCAGGCCATCCGGGCATATATGTGCAAGTCACAGGGGATATGATAGCTTGGCTTGGGTTCAGAGGCCTGGCATTCCTGTCTTCTTATATTAATAAGAAAAATAAAATAAAATAGTGTGAAGTGTTGGGGCGGCAAAAATTTTGGGGGGTTGGTATGGGGAGATAATGGGCGATGTTTCTCAGGGCTGCTTTGAGTGGGATTAGGGGCGGCATGGGAACCTATAGTGGGAGAGATTAAGCTGAAGGAAGATTTTTGTCGTAAGGGTTGATATTGTGGGATTGTTAGAAGGAGCATTTGTCATATAGAATGATTGGTGATGGCCTGGATGCGGTTTTGTATGAATTGAAAAACTAAACGGAAGACAGAAGGTCTGAATAAGAGAAGGAGAAAAAAACAGGTATTAAAGGACTAAGAATTGAGAGGACCTAGGACATCTAATTAGACAGAGCCTAAGGGGGTTCAGTGTAATCACTTGATTGGTTGGTGAGTTTTTAGGCTCTAGCCAAGTTTTTGGGGTGCGGTTAAAGTTGGTCTGGAGTCTGGAATGAGACTGGGACCTAATAAAAAGGAGTGTCCACACAGGAGCTCAAATGGGCTGTAACCTGTAGCATTCTGAGGACAGGCCTGAATTCTGAGAAAGGAAAGTGGTAAAAGTATTGTCTAGTCCTTTTTAAGTTGGTGACTGAGTTTGGTGAGGTGTGTTTTTAAAAGGCCATTAGTCCATTCTACCTTTCCTGATTGAGGACGGTAAAGGATATAAAGGTTTCACTGAACACCAAGAGCCTGAGAAACTGCTTGGGTGATTAGACTAATAAAGGCCAGTCTGCCATCAGACTGTATAGAGGTGGGAAGGCCAAACCCAGGAATTATGTCTGACAGAAGGGAAGAAATGACCGTGGTGGCCTTCTCAGACCCTATGGGAAAGGCCTCTACCCATCCAATGAAAATATCTACCTAGACCAAGAGGTATTTTAGTTTCCTGACTGGAGCATGTGAGTGAAGTCAATTTGCCCATCCTGGGCGGGGGCAAAACCTCGAGCTTGATGTGTAGGGAAGGGAGGGGGTCTGAGGAATTCCTGAGGAGTAGTAGAATAGCAGATGGAACACTGAGAAGTGATTTCCTTGAGGATCGATTTCCACGATGGAAAGGAAATGAGAGGTTCTAAGAGATGGGCTAGCGGCTTGTAACCTACACGCAAGAGGTTATGAAATGACGACAGAATAGAATGGGCCTGTGAGGCTGGAAGGAGATATTTTCCTTGGTCTAAGAACCATTTGCCTTGTGTGGGAAGAGATTGATAGGTGGAAGTTTCAGTGGGGGAGTAGGTGGGAGTGACCAATGTGAAGGCGGAAAACTGCCGTGAGGGATAGAAGTTGGAACGCTAGCTGCTTTTTTTAGCTAACTTATCAGCATAAGCATTGTCCTGAGATGGGATCTGATGCCTTTTGATGGCTGCTTTTTTAGCTACCTTATCAGCATAAGCTGTCTTGAGTGATGGTGGGGGGAAGAAAATAGATTTTGGAAGTTAAGAGAACTGTAGAGAGTGAGTTGAGTACAGTTTGTGATTTTTAAGGCCTCTAAAAGCATTAAGGCAGCAGCAGTGGCAACCGCTGCACACAGACATAGGGGCTAGGCTAAAACAGTAAGGTCAAGTTGTTTGGACAGAAAGGCTACAGCACACAGTCCTGGCTCTTGTGTAAGAATTCTGACCTTACTAACTATGTCTAGGAAGGAAAGGAGTTGTTGTTTTGTAGAAGGGGTTGGGGTTTGGGAGATTAGCTGGACATAATCAGCAGGGAGAGCACATGCGTTTTTATGAGAATTATGCCGAGATAGGTAACAGATGAGGAAGAAATCTGGGCTTGACTGAAGTGGTCGGGGCAGTCTGTGAAGTCTTGTGGCAGTATAGCCCAGGTAATTTGCTGAGCCTGATGGGTGTCAGGGTCAGTCTAAGTGAAAGCGAAGAGAGGCTGGGATGAAGGGTGCAAAGGAATAGTAAAGAAAGCATGTTTGAGATCCAGAACAGAATAATGGGTTGTGGAGGGAGGTATTGAGGATAGGAGAGTATATGGGTTTGGCACCATGGGGTGGATAGGCAAAATAATTCGGTTGATAAGGCACAGATCCTGAACTAACCCGTAAGGCTTGTCTGGGTCTAGGACAGGTAAAATGGAGGAATTGTAAGGGGAGTTTACAGGCTTTAAAAGGCCATGCTGTAAAGGTGAATGATAACAGGCTTTAATCCTTTTAAAGCGTGCTGTGGGATGGGATATTGGCGTTGAGTGGGGTAAGGGTGATTAGGTTTTAATGAGATGGTAAGGGGTGCATGATCAGTCACCAAGGAGGGAGTAGAGGTATCCTATACTTGTGGGTTAAGGTCGGGAGATACGAGAGGAGGATGCAAAGGAGGCTTTGAACTGGAGAAAAGGCGGCAGTGAGCTGTGGCTGTAGCCTAGGAATAGTCAGGGAAGCAGATAATTCAGTTAAAATGTCTCGGCCTAATAAGGGAACTGGGCAGGTGGGGATAACTAAAAAGGAGTGCATAAAAGAATGTTGTCTAAGTTGGCA
>NW_012111697.1:2967566-2994016 GCF_000951035.1 Colobus angolensis palliatus
GATGGTCTCGATCTCCTGACCTCGTGATCCGCCCATCTCGGCCTCCCAAAGTGCTGGGATTACAGGCTTGAGCCACCGTGCCCGGCCCTGAGTTGGGGAGTTTTAAGAGATTTAGAAGCCTGGCCATCAATACCCACAACAGTTATGGAGGCAAAGGAAAAAGCCCTTTGAAAAGAAGGTAATGTGGAGTTGGTAGCCTCCATATTGATTAAGAAGGGGACGGACTTACCTTCCACTGTGACAGTTACCTAGAGTGTCTGTGATGGTCCTGTAGGCTTCTGAGGCAATCGGGCAGTGTCAGTCTTCAGCTGCTAAGCCAAGAAGATCTGGGAAGGAGTCAGTCATGGAGCCTTGGGCCAGAGTTCCAGGGGCTCTGGAAGTGGCTGCCAGGTGAGTTGAACAGTCTGATTTTCAGTGGGGTCCCGCACAGATGGGACACGGCTTAGAGGAGGAATCCTGAGCTGTGGGCATTCCTTGGCCTAGTGGCCAGATTTCCGGAACTTGTAGCAAGTTCCTGGGGGAGGCGGTCCTAGAGGAATGCCTGGCTGCTGCGGTTCACGCATTTGGAAGTTCTTGTGCGCTGGAGATGTGGCTGGGGTTTCTCTCACAGTGGAGGCAAGGAATTGCAACTCAGAAATACATTGCTACTTGGCTGCCTCTACTTTACTATTGTACACCTTGAAGGTGAGGTTAATGAAGTCCTGTTGTGGAGTTTGAGGGCTGGTATTTAATTTTTGCGGTTTTATTTAATGTCGGGAGTGGATTGGGTAATAAAATGTATATTGAGAATAAGATGGCCTTTTGACATTTTAGGGTCTAGGGTTGGAAAGCATCTCAGGGTTGCTGCCAAACGAGCCATGAAGTGGGCTGGGTTTTTCATATTTGATGAAAAAGAGCCTAAACGCTAACTGATTTGGGAGAGGTCGGATAAAGAAAAAGGAGCATTAACCTTGACTGTGTCTTTAGCTCCAGTCACCTTTTTAAGAGGAAATTGCTGGGCAGGTGAGGGAGGGCTAGTCACAGAATGAAACTCTAAGCCAGACCAAGTGTGAGGAGGGGAGGTGATAAAGGATTATAGGGTCGGGGAGCAGAGGCTGAGGAAAAATTGGGACTTAGCTCAGCCTGGCAAGGAGGGGAGAGGTCAGATGGGTCTGTAGAAAAGGAAGATTAGAAAGACTCAGTGACGCTTAGGGTTGGGACTGAGGGGACAGGCGGGAGGGAAAGAAGGAAGATTTGGGACGAGCTGCAGTGGGAACAGAGACTAGGGAGGGACCGATGTGTCAAAGAATGCCTGGACATCAGGTACCTCAGACCGTTTGCCTATTTTACGACAAGAATTATTTAGATCTTGTAGGACGGAAAAATCGAAAGTGCCATTTTCTGACTATTTGGAACTACTGTCGAGTTTGTATTGGGCTCAAGCGGCGTTGTAGAAGAAAATAAGGCATTTAGGTTTTAGGTCAGGTGTGAGTTGAAGAGGTTTTAAGTTCTTGAGAACACAGGAAGAATGGAGGGTGGAAGGTTACCCATAGTGAAGGAGGCAAGCCCAGAAAAAAGAGAGAGACACGGAGAGAAGGGATTTGGGGGTTCTTGCCCTCCAGAAAAGCAGGAAAGGGGTCAGAACATGCAGAAAAGGGGTTGGGGGGGTTCTTGCCCCCCAGAAAAGCGGAGAAGGGGTCAGGAGGTTCTTGCCCCCCAGAAAAGCAGAGAAGGGGTTGAGGGATCTTGCCCCCCACTCAGAAAAGCAGAGAAGGGGTAGAGACAGGGAGAGAAGGGGTCCGGGGTTCTTGCCCCTCCCCCCCAGAAAAGTGGTACTTGCCCCTAAGGGTGAAGGACCAAGGCAGGAGTCCCTGTGTGGTCAGACACCTCTGAAACGTGGGTGAGTAATCAGGCAGGTGTCCCCGCATGATTAAATACCAAGGGAAGACTATCTTCCTGAGTCCCTGACCGGCGCTGGAGTTTTGGGTCCATGGACAAAACGCATCTCCTTTGTCTCTACCAGAAAAGGAAAGGAACTGAAATTAAGAGAAGGGAGAGATTGAAGTGTGGCGCCAAGACTGAAAGGAGAAAGAGGTTGAGGGATAGTGAGAGGTTAGAGAAGAGAGTAAAAAGAGGCCAATTCCCAGATTTAAAATTGGTGAGATGTTCCTTGGGCTGGTCAGTCTGAGGACCCGAGGTCGTAGGATCTTTCTCACGTAGCAAAGAGCAGGAGGACAGGGGATTGATCTCCCAAGGGAGTTCCCCGATCCGAGTCACGGCACCAAAATATCATGAAGAGACTACCAAATATTGGCTTTGTGTGAGCAATAAAGCTTTTTAATCACCTAGGTGCAGGCGGGCTGAGTCCAAAAAGAGTCAGCAAAGGGAGATGGGGCGGGGCCGTTTTATAGGATTTGGGTAGGTAAAGGAAAATTACAGTCAAAGGGGGTTGTTCTCTGGCAGGCAGGAGTGGGGTGGGGGGTCCTAAGGTGCTCAGTGGGGGAGTTTTTGAGCCAGGATGAGCCAGGAAAAGGAATTTCACAAGGTAATGTCATCACTGAAGGCAAGGACCGGCCATTTTCACTTCTGTGGTGGAATGTTATCGGTAAAGGCAGGGACAGGGCATTTTCACTTCTTTTGTGATTCTTCAGTTACTTCAGGCCATCTGGGTGTATATGTGCAAGTCACAGGGGATGTGATGGCTTGGCTTGGGCTCAGAGGCCTGACACAAACCCGCATCCCTGCCCTATGGAGCTTAGAAGCAAACAGACAATGAACAAATACCACCAGTGCCAGTTGTATTATTTTATTCAAGTTATCTCTTTTCCTTTTGTGTGTGTGTGTGTTTTTTTAACTTAGTCTTGACTTTATTTATTATTATTTTTATCGATTTATTTATTTATCTTGAGACCGGTTCATGAGACTCATTTTGTATTTTTGGTAGTGATGGGGTCTCGCTATGCTGCCCAGGCTGGTCTTAGACTCCTGGGCTCAAGCGATCCACCTGCCTTGGCCTCCCAAAGTGCTACGATTATAGGCATGAGCCACTGTGCCCTGCCAGCCTTGACTTTTAACAGTGTTTATGAAACTGTGGGTTTGATGTGGCCGTGGCAGATATATGTTTTTCAATATAAATCAAAACAAATGTATTAAATAAACAAATACTGGTGAAATAATAACGATTGTTTTTTCACTGCCATCCTGCACTCTCCCGGGGTGTCCCACCAGCAGCCCACGTGCCGCCCTTCGGGAAACACTTGTTTCATCCCCATGCAAGCTGGGAAGAAGCGGCTGTGGGGTTTGCTGTCCTACAGAGGGGCTGCGTAGCCCGTCCAAGGTCCACATCCGAGGGGCAGGGCTGGCGCTGGGGCCTGGGGCTGGACCAGCTCGGGATATGGCACTGAGCTCTCACTTCCTGTCTCTCTCTGCTGAGCAGGTTCGGACACTTTCTCCCTGACGGGGTTGGAGGGGGGTTCCTGGCCCCCTAGGGAAGTGCATGTCTCCAGACGCTGGGAGTGTTCTGGGGAAAAAGATGGGATGCCTTAACCCAAACACTCCTTGGACTGGTGGTGCAAAAAGGAGCCCTCGAATCAGGATGGGACCCAGGCGTGGCAGGCCAGGTCTCACTAACACAGGCCTCCATAACACCTGTTTCAACACCAACTGAGTGGCTAAGTTAAATAGTAAAAGCTGATAGAGCCAGTGCCCCATACAGAGGCTGGGATGTAACAAACACCCACCAAGAGTTTTGCTCAGGCCTTTCCTGGGCTTTAAAGCATGACAAGATAATGAAGGAATTCTTAACAGGACCCTTTTAGGATTAAACAAGTTTTATTGGGGTCTGAAGAAACTCCCCAGGCCTCTACAAACAAATTCATTGGGAGTCTGAAGGAGCTCCCTAAACCTCCCTGATTTAGCAGAAAACAAAATAAGGGTAAGCACCCCAGCACCTGGACCCATTTGGGTTAAGTAAATTTACTGAGGTTCCAGAGGAAGGTCTTCAGGACTCAGATCTTAGTAACAGATTACAAGAAGTTAATCACTTATGTCTTTAGATGAATGCACACTTACATGCAGACATATAGCTTAGAAGGTATATAAGCTCTGGAAAACTTTGTCATTTTGAGTTGGTCTGGGGATGATTTCCAGGCTTTCGCCCTGTAACCAGTTAAGAAATAAAAATTCCCTTTTCGCTGGGTGCGGTGGCTCATGCCTGTAATCCCAGCACTTTGGGAGGATGAGATGGGTGGATCACCTAAGGTCAGGAGTTCGAGACCAGCCTGACCAACATGGAGAAACCCCATCTCTACTAATAATACAAAAATTAGCCAGGCATGGTGGTGGGTGCTGGTAATCCCAGCTACTTGGGAGGCTGAGGCAGGAGAATTGCTTGAACCCGGGAGGCGGAGGTTGCAGTGAGCCGAGACAGCGCCATTGCGCTCCAGCCTGGGCAACAGGATAAGACTCTGTCTCAGAAAAACAAACACCTCCCTTTTCTCCCCGTTCAATTGCATCTCTTTACTGGGTCATGAGAAATAGCAGCCCAATCCTCGGCGTGGTCCGGGAACACAGGTGACCCTCTGTCCCATCTGGTTTGACCAGGTGAAGGGCTGTCTGGGGTTTGGGGGTCTGGAGCACCCCTTTGGGACACCGCTTTGAAGATGGAGTCCTCAGTGCCTAACTCTGAGCCTCCTCCACCAGGGTGGTCTGTGAATCTCACAGGTGCACAGTACTGAGCCCCCTTGCCTGTATGCTCCTCCTCCCCCTCTCCCCGTTCACCTCTCCAGGCGAATCTCCCCTTCTGGGTCCCCCAGTAACACTCCTAAATGCCCGACCTTGAGTATCCACCATGGCAGCCCCAGCCACGCCCTGCAGATGCCCACCCCTGGGCGCCCAGGGCTGGCCTACAGCCCATGAGTCTCCCCAGCCGCACATCTTGGCCCCGCTTGATGCACACCCACTCTGTTCCCTGATGCTGTGCGCTCATCTCTAACCTGCTCCAAGAGAACCAGCAGGGCCCCATGGGAAGAGGCTCCCTGCATGTTCAGCTGTCTGTCAGCAGCGGCCCCTCACCAAGCAGTGGTTCAGCTTCCCCACTGTGGATTTCTTGACTTGTGCCCAGCCCTGCTAACAGGTAGGGGGTTCCTCCAGGGTCTGGCAACCTGGCCCCCTGGGAAAGCCCTGGAAGATGTCCATCCCCTCTTTCCTCCCTTGCCCTGCCCACCACTCCCAGACCTGGCCCAGCCTCAGGCAGACGGGATGGGAACCAGGATCCCTGGGAGACTCCCAGGCCCCCTGGACCTACGAACAATGGCAGCTGAGCTCCGGCCACCCCATCCCCACCCTGGCCCCACCTCTGCCCTGGTGTAAGCCTGCCTGGCCTGCAGCACCTGCAGCCACCATGGGGATGCTGTGGCTTCTGCTGGTGGGTGAGTAGGAGTGGGGGCTCCAGAAGGGGGTTGGCTGTGGCACGTGGGCCCCAGCCCTTAGCTGACAGCCTTCCCCTCAGTCCTACAGAAACAAGTGACTTGGAGCAAGGAGATCAGAGGCGAGGACGGATGTGCTCCCTAACCTGGGGAGAGGACAGGGCCATGGGGACAGGCAGGGAGGGTTCTAGGGGTCTGAGGAGCATGGCCCCATCCCAGAGTGCCTCAGGGGACCTGGAGCTTTCACTTGGGGACTGAGGGGACACAGCCCTGACTTGGGGTCTGAGGATAGCGTCAGTGGTCTTGTGTCCCCAGCCTCGCTCCTGTATCCCTACGGGCTGGAGCATGGGGATCAGGCCCTCCCTGCAGAGGATGATGACTTCGAGGAGCTGCGGCTGCTGGATCCCTTCATGCTCTTCGAGGCCACACACAGGACAGCCTATGTGAGTGCCCTGGCCCTGACCGTGCGGTCCCTGGGCTCTCTGTCTTCTCCCCACCCCACTCTTGACTCGGAGCCTGTCTATATCTATAGCTCCTGGCTCCTGGCTTCATCCTCTGTCTTGCTGGGGAGGCCCCTGACCCTCTTCTGCCCCTGCCCTGCCAACATCCCCCTGCGGGTCTCGTCCTTCCTCATTTCCCCCAGTTCTGCACCAAGGGGCCGGTGTCCTTCAGGGAGCCTGTGGCTCTGATCACATGGAGGCGTTTCCCCCGGAGACGGGCCACGACTTCGCAGTCCCGTTCTGGGCCGATGGGTCCATACTGAACAGGGGCCGGGTGTGGTACCAGCAGAGCCACCAGCCAGAGCTGCTGCAGCAGGCGGCCCGAGACCTGGCCTCGGCCTTGCCCCATGCCCCACCGACCCCTTGCGCCCTGCTGGTGGCCACATGGGACCACATTCCCTTTTACGGGGCACTTGGTCCCCAGGTGAGGAAGCGGGTAGCAGAGAAGGGCCCAGGCTGAGGCTGTTTGACCCAACCTCTGGGGAAGAAGGGCTTGGATTCCTAGGCAAGGAGGAGACACCACGGAGGAGAGATGGAGATGGGGGAACAAGAGAGAGATAGAAAGAGGGGGAGAGAAGAGAGACAGAGGGAAGCATGGAGATGCAGCGAGGGAGAGAAAACAGGTGCAAAAGAGGAGGGAAGACATGAACAGGGAGAGAAATGGCAAGAGAGAGGAGGCAAGAGAGCAAGCGAGAGGAGTGAGATGATCAGATGGAGAGGCAGAGAATAGGAAAAGGAGAGAGAGACGGAGAGAGGGGATGAGAACAGAGCAGAAAAATCGAGACTGGGGGATGCGAAAGGGAGGCTGGCACGGATGCCAGCAGAGGCAGCTGTGGACGTGGCATGGACGGGGGCCTGGGAGGTGGCATGGATGGGGTCTGGGATGTGGCATGGGTAGGGGCCCAGGATGTGGCATGGACGGGGTCCCAGGAGGTGGCACAGCTGGAAGCAGCCAGCTTAGTGGTGCAGATGGAGCTCAGTTGAGGACTGGGCAGCGAGGAGGGTCCCTGGGTGCCCCTGGACCAGCCCACGACACCCCGGCTTCTGGCGCTTGCCCTGCAGGTGAACACCTTCCAGGTGGTGCTGGCCCTGGGCAGCGGCCCCTCCTGGGTGCTGTTTCACTGCAAGGACATCCAGTGGACCATGGGGATGGACAGTGGCGGGAGCACCCACAACGGCCTGGGGGACATTGCGGCTCAGGTGAGTGGGGAACCCACAAGGGCCTCCGGGAGGGTGAGGACGCAGCCGGGCTGACCCTGTTCCGAATGACACCCCCCAGGCAGACTTCAACAGCGGCTGACAGAGGGACTACTTTACTCTTCCCAGCTCCAGGACCTCAGGCATCCTGAATGTGGCAGACACCAGCCATGTGGGCATCCCCGGGTGCTGGGCCTTCCACATCAAAAGTTTTGCAGTCCCCAACAGCTGCACCTACAATGGTGAGGGGCGGAGAACCTGCCCCAGACCTGCCTGCTCCCAGGACCCAGCCACAGAGCCCAGGAGCCCAGGCCACACCCTCTACTCCTCCAAGACCCAGGAGTCCAGGCAGCCCCCCAGTCCATTCCATCCTTAGATCCAGGAATCAGAGGCCGGGCGCGGTGGCTCACGCCTGTAATCCCAGCACTTTGGGAGGCCGAGGCAGGCGGATCATGAGGTCAGGAGATCGAGACCATCCTGGCTAACACGGTGAAACCCCGTCTCTACTAAAAATACAAAAAATTAGCTGGGGCTGCTGGTGGCGGGTGCCTGTAGTACCAGCTACTTGGGAGGCTGAGGCAGGAGAAAGGTGTGAATCCGGTAGGTGGAGCTTGCAGTGAGCCGAGATTGCGCCACTGCACTCCAGGCTGGGCGACAAAGCAAAACTCTGTCTCAAAAACAAAACAACAAAAAAACAAAATTAGCTGGGCCTGGTGGCACACGCCTGTAATCTCAGCTACTTGGGAGAATGAGGCAGAAGAATTGCTTGAACCCAGGAGGCAGAGGTTATGGTGAGTTGAGATCGCGCCATTGCACTCCAACCTAGACAACAAGAGCGAAATTCTGTCTCAAATTTAAAAAAATTTTAAAAAGATCCAGGAGTCAGAACCCCTAGTCCCCACCTTCCTCAGGACCTAAGGTTCAAGCCTCAGCCCCAGACACCCCCACCACAGCCCCACTCTCTCCACAGCCCAGTTCCTGCCCATTGGTGCCTCTTTTTGGAACAGCAGTGCCTACAGCCACCGTTGCCACTGTGGGCAAGAAAGCTGGGTGTGGTGCTGGCCAGAGGGCTGCCAGGCAGGGCAGCAGGTATGTCTGCACACCCCTTCCCACACTGCCAGGCCCCTCGTGGCCCCTCCTACTGCTTGGGTCCCCAGGGCCACATGCACACACTCTCCAGATGGCAGCTGTGGCTCCAGCCCTGCCACTTCATCCTGGCCCTACTTCCTGGCATCCACGTGGAGGTGGAGCTGAGGAGGGGAGACCCGATGGCAGAGGCCCTGGTGCAGCTGGTCATCCACGGCTGGGATGTGGTGGTGAGATCGCATAGCCCAATAGAACACGTGCTGGTGAGTGGGGCTGGGAGCCGGGCTGGAGGATGGAACCCGGACAGCCATGGAGTTGCAGACACACTAAGCGCCCATAGCCCCAGAGACCGCCACAGAGACTGGTGAGCAGAGTCAAATGTTAGATGGATGGGCAGGCAGACAGACAGACAAAATGAATAACAGGCAGAGAGACAGACAAGAAGACAGACCAGCTGGCCGATGGACAGGAAGACTGGAGGGTTGGATAGATGGACAGGTTGATGAAAAGACAGAGTGACGTTGGGATAACCAGAGCAGGTGGCGAGACAGACGGCAGAAGGGGACTAGATGGACAGAAGGACACATGGTGAGCAGATGGCGAAGCACTTGGTGGACTCGCCGAGGCCGACAGATGATCGCAGGTGGACAGAGCCTCCTGGGCTCTCATCCTAGCCACGGACCTCGCATTGCCCACCGATGCAGCCCTCCAGGGCCTCAACGCCACCTGTGCCCCTGCCCCCACCTTTCTCTGTTGCACAACCCAGTTTCTGCCCCCCACCCTCTGGTTTCCTGACTGGCTGACCTCACTGGCCGCCCCATCTGCTGAGCCTACTGAGCCTACGGTGCTTCTCCACTTCTTACCTTCTGGGACGTCAGGCTGCCTCTCGAATCCCTGCTCGTCTACACTCACACCTCCTGTGCCCCTTCCTCCAACACCCCATAGGCGAACCGCAGCTCTCCACTTGCACTCACTCCTGCACATAGATCAGAGCACACCTGGGCTGGTGTCACACCTGTGACTGTGAACTTGAAGGGCCTTCCTTCCACCTCCCTGGCACCCTCACTCGCCTCCTCTCCCTGGCCACCTGTTCACACTTTCTACTCTCCCTTTAGATCAAACCTCCTCCCTGGAACTCATTCTCAGCCCATGAGCTTGCTTCCTACTTCACTGGTAGCATCAGCAGGAACCCGCCAGGCACTCCCCAACCCTCCCCCTACAGTCCAGGCTGCCATGATGGGGGGTGGTCTGTGTTCCTTCCTGGCTGGGCCACCTCTCTGACAGTTCCTGCATCTCCCAGCAATGCTTCCTCTCCCTCTCCTCTACATCTGTGCTTCTCAAAGTGCAGCTATTAGGCCAGTAGCATCAGTGGCACCTAGGAATGTGTTTGAAATGCAAATTCTTGGGTCCTACCCCAGACCACCACTCTGGATGGGGACATGCAATCTGGATTTTTTTTTTTTTGAGACAGAGTCTCTGTCACTCAGACTGGAGTGCAGTGGCATGATTTTGGCTCACTGCAACCACCTGACTTGGTTTCCCAGGGTACTGGTATTACAGGGAGTGCAGGCCAGCATTCCCAGCCTGCAGTCTGTTTTTACCAGCCCTTCCGGGGATTCTGATGCATGCTGAGTTCCACTGAGCTTCACCATCAATTTGCCTTTTTTTTTGAGATGGAGTCTCACTCTGTCACCCAGGCTGAAGTGCAGTCGTGCAATCTCGGTTCACTGCAACCCCTGCCTCCCGGGTTCAAGCAGTTCTCCTGCTTCAGCCTCCCAAGTAGCTGGGATTACAGGCGTGCGCCACCACACCCGGATAATTTGGGTATTTTTAGTAGAGATGGGGTTTCACCATGTTGGCCAGGCTGGTCTCAAACTGCTGACTTCAAATGATTTGCCCACCTCGGCCTCCCAAAGTGTTGGGATTTCAGACATAAGACCCTGCGCCTAGGCAATTTGCCCTTTTCTACCAGATCCTTCTCACTGCATTCCAACAGGCTATAATTTGTGCCATCTTCAAAAACCTTTTTCTCCTCAATCCTTCGTCTGTCTGTAGCCACTGCCCCGTTTCTCACACACCCTGTACAACAAAAGCACACAGAAGAGTTGTCAGGCTCACTGCCTCCAATTCCTCTCTTTTCTTTCTTCGAGAGCCAGGGTCTCACGCCATGGCCCAGGATGGAGCGCAGTAGTGCAATCACGGCTCGCTGCAGCCTTGACCTCCAAGGCTCAACTGATCCTCCTACCTCAGCCTCCCGAGCAGCTGGGACCATAGGCGCACGCCACCATGGCTGGCTATCAGTTCCTCTCTCCATTCTGTTTCTGACCCTCTCTAGTCAGGCTTTTTCCACCTTCAACTTCATGCAGCCAAAACCACTCTCAATGAGGTCCCCCCAGGACAGTGGTCAATCTTCAGGCCACATCCTGCTTGACAGCCAGTGATGTCAGACACAGCCCTGTCCCTCCCTTCTCCATGAGACACTCTTCCCAACTTCCAAGACCCCACACTCTCCTGGTTTTCCTCCAGCCGTGCCTCCCCATCAGCCTACACACTAAACACTGGAGTGCCCAGGGCTCAGCCTGCCTCCTCTCCTCGCCACCTCCACCCATTCCTGTGCACTCATCCAGGCTTTCTGCTGGAAACACCCCAATCTGCTCCTACTTTTCCTCTTAAGAATTTTACCTGACCGGGTGCAGTGGCTCATGTCTGTAATCCCAGTGCTTTGGGAGGCCGAGGTGGGAGGATCGTTTGAGTCTAGGAGTTCCTGACCAGCTTGGGAAACATAGTGAGAACCCATTTCTACAAGAATTTTAAAAGTAACCAAGTGTGGTGGTCTGTACCTGTAGTCCCAGCTATGTTTCAGAGCCTAATGGCATCTTCTCCTTCTTGCTGACAAGCGCATTTCTATCTGAATGCCTCCCGCTGGGAGCCTGTGCCACCACGCCAAGGCCCCGACCCCAGAGCTGGCTCTTGTTCTCACAGGTGAATGGGCACCTGCTTCCCCTGCCCCTCTCCCTTCCTGAGGCTGGGCTTGCCGCGCACTCACAAAGCTCAGCCATCCACCTGGTCACAGACACAGGCCTGGAACTGTGGATCCAAGATGGGCATCGGGAACTCACGGTGCCAGAAGCTGAGGTCACTGTTACCAGGGGCCTGTGTGGGCACGATGCCTTGACCCCCTTGGATGCCTCTGCTGGAGCCCGAGCCGTTCCAAGGCAACTGGCAGGAGGGACCGACCTGCAGATCAGCCGGGCTGCTCAGGTCACCTGAGGGTCGCTCTCAGATCTCATGGGCCCCTTTGCAGCCTGAGCCTGGGCCCTCCCTGTGGGTCCATTCGTGGACAGCTGCGTTGAGGAGCTGTGTGCAGCCAACAGAAGCCTGCCTGTCCTCTGTCAGGCACTGACTGCCTTCGCCTGGGCCTGCCAAGCCACTGACATCCCCGTGGGCACCTGGTGTGGTCCTGGTTTCTGTGGTGAGCTGGAGAGAGGTAGCAACGAAATGGCAGGGGAGCTGGGTTCGAGACCACTGCATACAGTTGCACAGGTTGTGAACTACACAAAAATATCTGGCCCTGAGGTTTGAGAGGACACAGCCCTGCCCTGGCTGGGGATGGGGGGAAAGGGCTGAAGACAACACAGCTCTAGGGCTCGGAGCAGTCAGGGCCTTCAGAGACCTGGAGCTGTGGGTGGGGGGTGTGGGTGTTTGTCTTGAGTCAAGTGCCCATTTGTCTTCCTCTCTCTGCTCAACCCAGAACCTTCCTGCCCTGAAAACAGCCACTGGGAGACGTGCGCCGACATCTGCGGGGCCAGCTGCCCCAAGGAGGACGTATCTCTGTCTCTGGCCTGCCACAGCCGCTGTCGGGAGGGCTGTGTGTGTGACACCGGCTACCTGCTCAGTGGTGGCGCTTGTGTGTCTCTGGCTCTCTGTGGTTGTCCCTGACAGGGCCACATTTTGCACTTGGGGGTGCAGGAGCTGAGCCCCAACTGCCGTGAGCTGTGTGAGTGCAGGGAGGCTGGGCAGCCACCCCACTGCAGCCTCCAGGCGAGTGGGGACAGGGAGGCCTGCCTCCTGTGCTCTGGGGCCTGGCACTGTGGGGTCCGGAGAGGTACCAGCTGGGTGTCAGGTGACCCCCATTACTGCACGTTCAACAGTGCAGGCTTCACAGCCCAGGGCGCCTGTCGCTATGTGCTGAGCCGCACCTGTTGGGCCAGCCTGGGAGCACCAGCTTTCACACTGTAGGTGGACAATGAGTACCTAAGCCCCACGGCCCTCGTGACTGGGGCTTGGTGGATCAAGGCGGATGTGCACAGGGTGAAGGTGATGATGGAGGCTCAGACCCCCCGGGAGGGTACAGGTGAGCTTGGGCAGGGGCTGGGATGGGGCCCCAGAAGGGTGGGCTTAGACTCAGGAGTCCGGAGAGGACCCAGTCACATCCTAGGAAGACTTGGGGGACACAGCCTCACCCCAAAGGTTCTCAGGGATTCCCAGACCCACCTAGGGGTGTCTGATGTGGACATGGCCCCGGGTGTGTCTCCAGGTTAACAGGACCCAGGCCCACCTGCCCCTAAGCCTGGCCAGCGGCCAGGTGCACGTCTGTTTCAGCGATTCTGGGGCCATGCTGGAGACTGACGCTGGCCTCTTGGTCTCCTATGATGGCACCACCATCCATCATGGTGCCCAAGACCTACGCTGGCACCCTCTGCAGCCTGTGTGGGGACTTCAACGGGGACCCCCATGATGACTTCGTGCCCCTGATAGCTCCCTCCTGCTAGACCCGGAGGTGTTTGCGCTCAGCTGGAAGGACCCAGACTCCCCAGCCAGCTGCTCCACTGTCCCTCTGTGCCCCCACGATCACCGAGAGTGCCAGTACCAGTTGCCGGCTTTCTGTGGGCTGCTGGGTGACCATGACAGGCCCTTCCAGGCCTGCGATGAGCTGGCCCAGGCCCAAGTCCACATGGAGAACTGCATCCATGACCTGTGCCATAAGGGGCTCGCGGCAGATCCTGTGCGAGGCTCTGGGGAGCCATGCCCAGCAGTGCCAGCCCAGCACGGCCTCCTAGTGAAGCCCTGGAGACAGCTGGTGGACTGTGGTGAGTGGTGTCCTTTCCGTGCCAGCCAGCACAGTCTGCCGGCCAGGTCCAGAAAACCAGTTCTGCTCATTTTGTGGGGCTGCATAATTAACGATCTCAGAGTAGCTCCTTCAGGCCTGGCCCAGTGAGGCGCTCGACGTCACTGGCCCTGGTTTCATGCTTCCCAGCAGATTGGGATGTGGTTCCACATCCAGACAGGCTCAGCCTGACCACAGTGCCTCCATACCTTGCAGCCACTCAGGTTTCACAGCCCAGCAGGAAAGAGAGCTCCGTGGGTCCCAGAAGCTCCAGCATGATTTGCACTGCGTCTCTGTGGCTTTAATTGACCCCTTCTTGTACCACTCACTGTGGCCAGGGGAATGTGAGTCTCTGATTGACTTCTGCCTGACCCTGGGCTCTGCCCTTGGGCCCAGGCAGAAGTTGGGATGAGGTTAGTAGTGGGCAGTAGTACTGGCTGGTACCCAAAGGACAAATGTCTGCTGCCTCTCATCCTTGTCCTGCTGCCAAACGATCTTTGTCAAGAGCATTAAGCAGTCTTTCAAACATTTTTGATAGAGACCCACAGAACAAAATATAGTTCATTTCAGGATCCAATTCTATTAGTTTTCTATCTCTTGCTGCTGTAACAAATTGCAACAAACTCAGCAGCTTAAAAAAACACTTTTTTTTTTTTTTTTTTTTGAGACAGGATCTTACTCTGTCACCCAGACTACAATGCAGTGGTGCAATCATGGCTCATGCAGCCTCCAACTCCTGGCTCAAGTGATCCTTCTGCCTCAGCCTCCTGAGTAGCTCAAACTACTGGCACACACCACCACACCTAGCTATTTTTAAAATTTTATTTGTAGAGACAGAGTCTTGCTATGTTGCCCAGGCAGGTCTCAAACTCCTAGTGTCAAGCGATCCTCCTGCTCAGCCTCCCAAGGTGCTGGGACTACAGGCGTGAGCCATCGCACCCAGCTAATTTTTTTTTTCTTTTCTTTTTTTTTTTTTTTTTGAGTCTCACTCTGTTGCCCAGGCTGGAGTGCAACGGTGCAACCTCGGCTCACTGCAACCTCTGCCTCCCGGGTTCAAGCAATTCTCTTGCCTCAGCCTCCTGAGTAGCTGGGACTACAGGCATACACCATCGCACCCAGCTAATTTTTTTTTTCTTTTCTTTTTTTTTTTTTTTTTTGAGTCTCACTCTGTTGCCCAGGCTGGAGTGCAACGGTGCAACCTCGGCTCACTGCAACCTCTGCCTCCCGGGTTCAAGCAATTCTCTTGCCTCAGCCTCCTGAGTAGCTGGGACTACAGGCACCCACCACCACGCCTGGCTAATTTTTTGTATTTTCAGTAGAGACGGGGTTTCACCATGTTGGTCAGATGGTCTCAATCTCCTGACCTCGTGACCTGCCCACCTCAGCCTCCCAAAGTGCTGGGATTACAGGCATGAGCCACCGCGCCTGGCCCAACTCCACCAATTTTTTGAAAATGTTTTGTACAGATTGGGTCTTGCAATGTCAAATGTTTCCTTACAATTCCAACACAGTTCTCACTGGCCTAAAAATCAAGGTGTCTGCAGGAGTGCATTTGTTTCTGGAGGCCCTAGGGGTGAACTGTTTCCTTAATTATTTAAATTGTTGGCCGAATTCAGTTTCTGATGGTTATAGGACTGAAGGCCCTGTCTCTCTGCTGGCTGTAACCTGAGGGTTGGTGTCTGCTTCTAGACACCACCCACATTCCTTGACTCATGGCCCCTTCTGTCATCTTCAAGGCCACTAACAGCAGGTCAAGTCCCCGTCATGCTTCGAAATCCCCTGCCTCTTTCTGATGGACTCTCTGGCCTCCATCTTCCACTTGTAAGAGGCCATGTGATTACACTGGGTCCAGCCAGATAATCCAGGTTAATCTCTCCCTTCGCAAGGTCTAGAACCTTAATCACATCTGCGAAGTCCATTTTGCCATGTAATGTAACATAGGATACAGCAATTAGACCGTGGACATCTTTGAGGGGCCGTTCTTCAGCTGACCACACCAGTGTATGCATACACAGCACACAAAGTGTCACCAAATAGGAAAATGCACTCAATACTTTGCATTACATTCTTTTCTATTCTATTTCATTTTTCAAAGCCGGGAACGCTCCCACTGATCTGTATAGCATTGAGATTGAGAACGCAGATCCCAAAGTCTGGCTGCCTTGGTGAGAATGCCAGTACCACCATTTTCAGCTGTGTGCTCTTGGGGAAGTCACTTAACCGCTCTGTGCCTCAGTTTCCCCTTTAACAAGAGAAAGAATGGTGATAATAGCACTTCTCTTGTGGGGTTGTTGTGAGAGCCAAACAAATAATCAGTAGCTGGCAATGTAGTGAATATAGTGAATGCTCTACAAGTATCAGCTGTCATTATGAAATTGATTTTTTTTGTTCTTTTTGATATGGAGCCTTGCTCTGTCACCCAGGCTGGAGTGCAGTGGCATAATCTTGGCTCACTGCAACCTCCACCTCCTGGGTTCAAGCAGTTCTCATGCCTCAGACTCCCAAGTGTCTGAGATTACAGATGCATGTCACCATGCCCAGCTAATTTCTGTATTTTCAGAAGAGACGGGATTTTGCCATGTTGGCCAGGCTGGTGTCAAACTCCTGACTTCAAGTGATCCACCTGCCTCTGCCTCCCAAAGTGCTGGGATTACAGATGTGAGCCACCGTGCCCAGCCTAAAATTGATTTTTAACCTGTGTTAACATCACTCTGTCCCGAGAACCACAGGTTCTGCTGTTGGCAGGGCTTATCCCAGAGGCTGGGTCAGCCTGTCCTGGGGAGGGCCTGGGATCAGCCTGGCCCACACCCTCCCCAGTCCAGCAGGCAGCTGAGATGGTCCTGAGTCATCGTTTTATTCCTTTGGTGTGAATGGGACAATAGGACCATCTCACAGATGAAGAGCAGACACAGAGCTGCACAGCCAGGGAGTGGCAGGGAGGGGTCCCCCTGAGCCTGATCTCGCCCTGGGTGATGCAGGGGCCATGGCAGGGCTGAGAAGTGCCGGGTCTCGGACCTCGTAGGGCCCACACGCTGCCAGGGTGGCCGGGTCTGAGGTGGGGCAGCCAGAGCAGAGTGATCAGGGCTCAGATGGAGGAAGCGTAGGGCCACATGGGAGCACAGAGGAGGGGCTGGCCCAGCCTGGAAAGTCAGGCCAAGTTTCCCAGAGGAAGGGCCATGCGAGCTAAGGCCTGAACAACAAGTCAAAGCCAATAGATAAGCAAGGAGACGCCAAATGTTCTAGGGAGAAGGAACAAGGTTTTCAGAAGCCCAGCGGCTGCGTAGAGTTCAGCCAGAGGTGGGGGAACCTGGGGAGTGATGAGACTAAGCCATGGTCCTGGGTTGTGTCTGTGGGGCCTTGAATGGCAGGCAAAAGGTGAGGACTTCATCCTGAAGGACTGGGCCCCTAACTTCCAGGACCCCGAGGCGCAACTCCTTTTCTCTGCCCAGAGTCCCCCACTCCTCTCAGAGCAGGAATCAAGTTCAGCATCTTGTAAACAAAATCTCTCTTTGTCCAAAGGAAACAGCCCATTGCAAGCTCCAAAGGCCAACACAAGGGACTGCTGGTGGGTGCTCTGGCCTCTGGCCTGCCTGGCCTAGCCCTCCTCCCAAAGCTAGAGACAAGCCCTGGGGGCATCACACGCTTTGACTAAGGTTAACTGAGCACCTACTAAGCGCCAAGCAGCATTCTAGGCACTGCAGACACAGCAGTGACCCAAACAGACAAAACCTTGCCCTCATGGAGGCGACATTCCAGTGGAGAAGACAGAAAGAGTGCCAATAAGTAGGTGATTAAACAGTAAGTCAGGCGGGGCAGTGCTGGGGAGTGCTGGAGAAGGGACATGCAGTGTTAAAGTAGGGGGTTAGGGTTCCCTGAAGTGCAGGGAGGTGCCCTGGGAGTGGAGACTGAAGGAGGTGGAAAAGGGAGCTGAGCTGGCTGGGGGAGCAGGGGAGACATTCCAGGCAGCGGGAACCCAGGAAACCCATCCAGGAAGGGTGCAGGCATCTCCCCCAACCCCCAGACTCTGGGTGCCCAAATCAAGACGAACTTTGAGCTAGAAAATCTCCCACATCCCACTCCAGGACATTTCTCCTTTTCTGACTTTATTAATCCTGAGACTGGGGGACACCCCCCCACGCCCAGCACTCACGCACACACACACACCCCTCCCCAGTAATCTCTCCTCCAGTATGTTTTCCCCTGATCTGTGAAACTCCCAAAGACAAGGGTTGAAGATGGGTCTGTCTTGGTCACAAATGTGTCACCAGAACCTACCATAAGGCCTTTAAAAGCATAGGTCAGGTCCGGGCACAGTGGCTCACACCTGTAATTCCAGCACTTTGGGAAGCCACAGTGGGTGGATCACTTGAGGTCAGGAGTTCAAGACCAACCTGACCAACAGATGAAACCTCGTCTCTACTAAAAACACACACACACACACAAATTAGCTGGGTGTGGTGGTGCATATTAGGGGAAACCCCACCCCCAATATTTAATGTGGGTTATTTTCTATTTCTCTAAGTATCAGCTGGTCTGAGAAATAAAGGGAAAGAGTACAAGAGAGAGAAATTTTAAAGCTGGGTGTCCGGGGGAGACATCACATGTCAGCAGGTTCCGTGATGCTCCCTGAGCCGTAAAACCAGCAAGTTTTTTTTTTTGTTTTTTTTTTTGTTTTTTTTTTTTTGAGACGGAGTCTTGCTCTGTCACCCAGGCTGGAGTGCAGTGGCCGGATCTCAGCTCACTGCAAGCTCCACCTCCCGGGTTCACGCCATTCTCCTGCCTCAGCCTCCCGAGTAGCTGGGACTACAGGTGCCCGTCACCTCGCCCGGCTAGTTTTTTGTATTTTTTAGTAGAGACGGGGTTTCACTGTGTTAGCCAGGATGGTCTCGATCTCCTGACCTCGTGATCCGCCCGTCTCGGCCTCCCAAAGTGCTGGGATTACAGGCTTGAGCCACCGCGCCCAGCCCCAGCAAGTTTTTATTAGTGATTTTCAAAAGGGGAGGGAGTGTACGAATAGGGTGTGGGTCACAGAGATCACATACTTCACAAGGTAATACAGTATCATAAAGCAAATGGAGGCAGGGCAAGATCACAGGACCACAGGATGGGGCGAAACTAAAATTGCTAATGAAGTTTTGGACACACATTGTCATTGATAACATCTTATCAGGAGGCAGGGTTTGAGAGCAGACAACCTGTCTGACCAAAATTTATTAGGCGGGAATTTCCTCATCCTAATAAGCCTGGGAGCCCTACAGGAGACCGGGGCTTATTTCATCCCTTTGGCTTTGACCGTAAAAGACGGCCGCCCCCATGGAAGCCATTCATAGGCCTACCCTCAGGGGCGCATTCTCTTTCTCAGGGATGTTCCTTGCTGAGAAAAAGAATTCAGCGATATTTCTCCTATTTGCTTTCGAAAGAAGAGAAACATGGCTCTGTTCCGTCCGGCTCACTGGTGGTCAGAGTCCAAGGCCATCTCCCTTGTTCCCTGAACATTGCTGTTATCCTGTTCCTTTTTCAATGTGCCCAGATTTCATATTGTTCAAGCACACATGCTCTACGAACAATTTGTGCAGTTAATGCAATCATCACAGGGTCCTGAGGCGACATACATCCTCCTCAGCTTATGAAGATGATGGGATTAAAAGATTAAACTAAAGACTGGCATATGAAATCACAAGGGTATTGATTGGGGAAGTGATAAGTGTCCATGAAATCTTCACAATTTATGTTTGGAGATTGCAGTAAAAACAGGTATAAGAAATTATAAAAGTATTAATTTGGGGAACTAATAAATGTCCATGAAATCGTCACGATTTATGTTCTTCTGCCACAGCTTCGGCCGGACCCTCTGTTCAGGGTCCCTGATTTCCCACAACAGGTGCACGCCTGTAATCCCAGCTGCTTGGGAGGCTGAAGTGGGAAGACCACTTGAACCCAGGAGGTGGAGGCTGCAGTCAGCTGAGATGGTGCCACTGCACTCCAGCCTGGGTGATAGAGCAGGACTCCATCTCAAAAAAATAAAAAAGCATAGGTCAGATCTCCATCAGATTCCTGATTAAAAGCATCCCTGGGTCCCTCTTGCCTCTGGGATGAAAGAGGACCTCCAGGCCTCCTCCTAAGAGGCCCCCATGGCTGCCTCTCCCTGCTCACCCTGCCTCCTCCTGCACTGTCTTTGTCTAGCTCACTCCACACCGAGGGTCCAGCCACACTGGCCTCTCTGCTGTACCTGAATCACGCCAGATGCCTTCCCATCCCTGGGCCTTTGCATCTGCTGTCCTCCCGGCCTGGAATGCTCTTTCCCAGATGTACACATGGCTGGCTCCTTCCATTATTCAGGCCTCGGCTCCAATGTCACCTCTGCAGAAAGGCCTCCCTAGCCACTGTCCTCAAATCAGCCCATGGGGCTTGGCCACTCTGTGCTACCTAAAGCTGGGTAACACAGATCTGACCCGGTTTCTCAATCCGAAATTATCTATTATTTATTGCTAGTTTGTTGCCCATTTCCCCACTCTAGAACAGGTCAGCATACTTTTATGATAAAAGGCCAGATAATAAATATTTTAGGCTTTCAGGGCCACCCTCTGCCACAACTACTCAAAGCTTCTGTTGTAACACAAGAACAGTCACAGACGATACACGAACCGACAAGCTGGCTTCCATTAGGACATTATTTATAGACACCGGAATTTGAATTTTACATGATTTTCACACCTCACAAAATTTCCTCTTTTGGTTTCTTTTTTTCTAACCACTTAAACATGTAAGGACTATTCTCGGATTGTAGGCTGTGCCAAAACAGGCGGAGGGCCAGATTTGGGCCCTGGGGTGTAGCTTGTCAATGTCTCACTAGAACATCTGTTTCACGAGGTCAGGGATCTCTGTCTTGGTCATTGCTGTGTCCCCAGACCCTGGGATGTTCCTGGCATGTAGTGGATGCTAAAGTTGAACAAATATGTGCCATAGAGAAGGCTTCGATATATTCATTAATTCTTCCAACAAATACCCATGGAGGTTTGCCATGAGCTGGGCTCTGGGGAGATAGCAGGGAACATAATTTGAACGTGGGGCAGAGAGTTGACATCCTTGCATTGAATGACTTGTGTTCCTCCAGAGCTGACCTGTCCCCGCTACAGCTACTACGAGCTGTGTGGCTTCTCCTGTCCCAGCTCCTGCACCGAGCCTGCCCTGCCCGACAGTTGCCCGACAGCATGCCAGGATGGCTGCCAGTGTGACCCAGGATCTCTGCTCAGTGGCACGGACTGTGTACCCCCCATCCGGTGCAGCTGCTCCACTGGAGGCAGGTACCTCCCGGCCAGGGATGCCTTCTGGGCTGGGGAGCACTGTGAGCAATTCTGCCACCATGAGGCTTCCACCCACACCATGTGCTGTTCCCCCTCCTCCTGTGGGCCAGGGCAGAGACGTGGGACCCTCAGGGGCATCTTTGGGTGCCACCTGCTCTCCCGTGGCACCTGCCAAGCAGCTGGGCACTCACACATCATCATCTTTGATGGGAAAACTGTTGAGTTCTCGAGTACCTGTGTGTCTGTCTTTGCTGAATCCTGTGGCTCCTCTGGCTCACTGCCGTTCTTCAGGGTACAGCTGGGAAAGGAGAACAGATCCAGCAGCCCCCCACGCTTATCATGGAGGTGTCTGTCCAGGTTAATGGGACCCAGGTCCACCTGTGGAGGGACAGCCCAGGCATGGCTCAGGTAAGCACCAGCTTTGGGGACATGTCGTTCCTAGGAACCCCAACCCTTCACCCAAACCCATAGCCCCAAGGGAAAAACTTATTCTGTCTCCATTATTTCTACGTTTTACCTGTATTCTCTGATTATACACCCATTTTTGACTAGATCCATCAGGTGCATTCAGTTAAAATAACATAAACACTCTCAGACCAGCTTAAGAAAAAAAAAGAATGATTGATTTACACAATTAAAATAAAACTACAGGTGTATGGATTCAGGCATAGCTGGATCCAGATGCTTGAACAATATGTCTCAAATCTGTCTCAATTTCCGGGTTCTCCTTTCCTTCATTTTCAGACATGCAACATCCCATCCCACCTTGTAGGGACAAGGACAGCTGCCAGGTTAGCAAATGTCACTGGAGGAAAAGTGTCCCTCATTGGCCCAGCTTGAGTCACGTGACCACCCCTGAATCCCTGGTGGACTAGCTGATTGGCTGGGCCTGGGTCATGTGCTGGAAGTTAGGGTGGGGTTGACTTCCTGTGAACCACATGGATTGATTTTGGAGGGGTGAGTTCTCAGGAAAATCCAGAGAAAGGAGAAATGAATGCAGAGCAGGATAAAACAAGAGATGGTTGCTATTATAGTTTTGTCTTTGTTCCATCATCTAAAAATGTTTTACATGTATTTGGACCAGGTGCAGTGGCTCACATCTGTAATCCTAACACTTTGGGAGGCCAAGGCGGGTGGATCCCTTGAGCCTGGAAGTTCAAGACCAGCCTGTCTCAAGCAGGCAATATAGCAAGACCACATCTCTAAAAAAGAATTAGCTGGGTGTGTTGGCATATGCCTGTAGTCCCAGCTACTTAGGAGGCTGAGGTGGGAAGATCGCACGAACCCAGGAGTTCGAGGCTGCAGTGAGCCATGATCGTGCCACTGCATCCAGCCTGGGGGATAGAGTGAGACCCTATATCAAAAAAATACCAACATTTTTACATGTATTTGAACACCTACTATGTGCCAAGCAACACTGATCAACTGTGGTCCTATGCCCCCAAGCCTTCCTTTGATTCTGCCTGCTCCTTAGGTAAATGGTGAGACAACAGCCCTCCCCGTAAGCCTGAATGGGGGCAGCCTTGCTGTCCACTGGAATGGCCTCTTCTCCCTGCTGCAGTGGGACTTTGGCCACTGGCTCAGCACGGATCTCACCGACAGCCTCACCCTCACCCTGCCCCACCTCTACGAGGGTCACACCGATGGGCTCTGCGGCAACTTCAACAGCGACCCCAGTGATGACACTGAGGCTGACATTACCTTGGAGAAGCAGAGCAAGGCTTGTAGGGACAACTGTGGGGCTGCCTGTCCAGTCTCAGTCTGCAATGACCAGGGGCAGATTGTGTCAGCCAGGAGGCAGTGCTGGCTCCTACAGGACCCCCAGGGATGCTTCAGCCACTGCCACTGGGAGATCAACCCAGACTCATAAGTTTCCAGCTGTGTTGATGATTTGCGTCTTGCTGGAGGCAACGACCACATTCTCTGCCTGGCCCTGCAGACATATGCCGCCATCTGCCAGGTCACCAACGTCACCTTCAGGCACGGGAGGAATTCTTCCTTCTGTGGTGAGTCATGGTTGAGCAGGGCAGGAATTTATCTGCATGCTCTGTACGGCCACACACAGACTGACATCCTTCTGCACTCCTGGGCTGCCTGAGTGCCCCAGCCACTTCCGATATTCCAATTCCAGCACGGGAAGGCATTCCAGGCCCTCCTCCTAGGCTCCAGCTGGACGCATGTGGATTGGTAGGGGGCCTGTTTGCTACTGATTGCTATTTTTTTTGTTTTTGTTTTTGTTTTTGAGACAGAGTCTCACTCTGTCGCCCAGGCTGGAGTGCAGTGACATGTTCTTAGCTCATTGCAACCTCTACTTCCCGGGTTCAAACCATTCTCCTGCCTCAGCCTCCTGAGTAGCTGGGATTACAGGCGCCCGCCACCACACCCAGCTAATTTTTTGTATTTTTAGTAGAGATTGGGTTTCACCATGTTGGCCAGGCTGGTCTTGAACTCCTGACCTCAGGTGATCCACCTACCTCAGCCTCCCAAAGTGCTGGGATTACAGGCATGAACCATGGCACCATTCCGCTATGTATTTTGAATACCACCCTGGGGTGACTGGATCCCTGGCTCCCTGTCGAGGGGATGTCCTTTTCCACCCTCAGAAAGCCTGACTTGAGATGCCACAATAATAATCCCAACAACTGCTAATACTTATTGAACATCTACAGTGTCCCAGGCATGGGGCCGAAGGCTCTGTGTACCTCTTGCCACCACGGTCTCAGAACCACCCTGCAAGTGAGACGCTATAACTGTTATATTCCCATTTTACATTTGGGAAAACGGAGGCTCACAGAGGTAAAGCCATTTGTCCACAGCTAATCACAACAGAGTTGAGACTTGAACCAAGACTTTCTTTCTCCAGAGACAAGTTTTATTAATAGCCATATCCTCCAATTCTTTCTTTCTTATTTAACTATTACGGAAAATTTGAACATAAAAGTAGAGAGAATAACCTATTGAATGCCCCTGTACCCAGAAGGCAGCCTCAACAACAGCCCAGTTGTGGCCGACCTGTGTCCACCTCCGCCCCTCCCTTATTGATTTATTTTGTGTAAAGCAAATCCCAGACATCGTGTAAACCTGTAAATACTCCAGCATGATTTTCTAATAGATTAGGACTTTTAAAAAGAAAAAACCTGCTGCGGCTGGGCGCGGGGCTCACGCTCACGCCTGTAATTCCAGCACTTTGGGAGGCCAAGGCAGGCGGATCACCTGAGGTCGGGAGTTCAAGACCAACCAGACCAACATGGAGAAACCCCATCTATACTAAAAATACAAAATTAGCTGGGTGTGGTGGTACATGCCTGTAATCCCAGCTACTCAGGAGGCTGAGGTAGGAGGATCGCTTGAACCTGGGAGGCGGAAGTTGTGGTGAGCCGAGATAGCGCCATTGCACTCCAGCCTGGGCAATAAGAGCGAAACTCCGTCTCAAAAAACAAAGACAAAACAAACAAACAAAACAACCTGCTGTGATTTGCTCACACCTAACAAAATAAGCAATAATTCCCAGATATCATGAAAAGCCTAGTCCATGTTCAGATTTTTCTGATTGTTCCTAAAACATCCTGCTTTCCTCCCTTGCACCAAAGCTTTGCTGGCCCCTGATGCTTGCCCACTAAGGGTTCCTAGCTGGTTCCAACATTAGGTGTGCAATCAGGGCAAGATCATGTTCTAGGCGGTGGGGGTGGAAGGTGCCGCTTTCTTGCTCAACCAACAGGCAACAAAAGCCTGTCCAGTACCATCCTGGGGGTCAGGACACCCCTAAAACCAGATCCTAACCCACCTATGTTAGATCCAAATGTGAATCTGTGACACCTGGGCCGTAGGGAACCCTCAAAGGGTTTGGACTGGGGGAGTAGGGGTAAGACAGTGTTCTTGGAGTGAGAAAGGTGGGCCACCTAGGGGTTATTTCTGGAATAACAATAGGTGGCATTCATCCAGGGCTCCCAGGGTGCTGGGCGCTGTCCCAACCACTTAATTTATTTTAACTTGCTTAACCTTCAAAGCCAGTTTGAGGTCAGTACTCTTTTTGGAGAGATGGGTACGGAGTTCTGGAGAGGTTAAGCACCACTACAAAGCCGGGATTTTAAGCACCCGGTCAGGGAGTTGGGCAAGTGTGGCCTGCAGATCCTGTTTCCTTACCCGCGCCGTTTCTCCTCCCTGCACAGCCGCCACGTGTCCAAAGCACAGTAGCTACCAGCAATGCTTGGACCCGCGCAGGGCGCGGCTCTGCGTCCCCGCGGTGCTGCTTCCGCCCCGCGGCCGCCCTGCCTGCTCTGAGGGCTGCGCCTGCGATAACGCGCACCTGTGGGCAAGGGCCAGGTGCGAGCGCCCGGAGGAGTACGGCTTAGCGCACGGCGGCCCCTCCTACCAGGTGAGCTGGGGGCAGGGTCTTCCTGTTGTGAGGGGGTCGTTCCATTATGGGGATCAGGGAGCCCCCAAAACATGCCAGGGATGGGCGCCCAATCCGGGACACCTATATTCAATTGTGAGAATGGCACATGGTGGGTTCACAGTGTGTTGACCTGCTTTATTACTGATGATTCCAATACTGCTACTAATTACCAAGGTCATTACCTGTGTGCTAAGTGCTTAATAATATTATTATTGGCTGGGTGCGGTGACTCACGCCTGTAATCCCAGCACTTTGGGAGGCCAAGGCCGGCGGATCACCTGAGGTCAGGAGTTTGAGACCAGCCTGGCCAACATGGCGAAACTCCGTCTCTACTAAAAATACAAAAATTAGCTGCATGTTGTGGCCCACGCCTGTAATCCCAGCTACTTGGGAGGCTGAGGCAGGAGAATCGCTTGAGTCCGGGAGGAGGAAGCTGCAGTGAGCCGAGATGGCGCCACTGTACTCCAACCTGGGCAACAGAGCGAGACTCTGTCTCAAAAAATATATGTATTATTATTATTACTGTTAGCACTATTGACTTTTTAAAATATTAGCCATTATTTATTGAGTGCATGACCCCCACTACACACTTTGGCAATGTAATAGTAGTAATAATAACAATAATCAAAACAGCTCATTTTATTTATCATTAATAGGTACAAGACTCTGTCCTACATGTTTTAGTATTGTGGTCAGTGCTATTTTCTATTTTTTTATTTTTTATTTTTATTTATTTTTATTCATTTATTTATGTATTTTATTATTATTATTATTTGAGACAGGGTCTTGCTCTGTTGCTGGGGCTAGCGTGCAGGGGCGTCATCTTAGCTCACTGCAGCCTCAAACTCCCTGGCTCAAATGATCCTCCCCTTCAGCCACCTGAGTAGCTGGGACTTCAGTTGCATGCCACCATGCCTGGCTAATTTTTAAATTTTTTGTAGAGATGAGGCCTCACTATATTGCCCAGGCTGGTCTCAAACTCCTGGCCTCAAGGTATCCTTCTGCCTCAGCCTCTCAAAGTACTAGGATTACAGGCGTCAGTCACCACACCCAAACCGTTTGTATTATTTTGATGGCCAACATTTGAATAGTGATCACACATCAGATCCCATACTACTACTAATAATAATTAATATGGGGGCCGGGAGCTGTGGCTCACACCTGTAATCCCAACACTTTGAGAGGCTGAGGCAGGTGGATCACCAGAGGCTGGGAGTTCGAGACCAGCCTGGCCAACATGGTGAACCCCTGTCTCTACAAAAATACAAAAATTAGCAGGGCATGGTGGCAGATGTTTGTAATCCCAGTTACTCGGGAGGCTGAGGCAGGAGAATAGTTTGAACCTGGGAGGCAGAGGTTTCTGTGAGCTGTTGTACTCCAGCCTGGGTGATAAGAGTGAGATTCCATCAAAAAATAAATAAATAAATAAAATAAAAAATAAAATGTGGCCAGGCA
>NW_012111697.1:2994852-2996395 GCF_000951035.1 Colobus angolensis palliatus
AAAAAAAAAAAAATTAAAATGTATTGGGGGCTGGGCACAGTGACTCACACCTGTAATCCCAGCACTGCGGGAGGCCAAGATGGGTGGATCATTTGAGGTCAGGAGTTGGAGACCAGCCTAGGCAACATGTCAAAACCCGGTCTCTACTGAAAAATACAAAATTAAGCCGGGCATGGTGGCACATGCCTGTAGTCTCAGCTACTTGGGAGGCTGAGGCACAAGAATCGCTTGAACCTGGGAGGCAGAGGTTGCAGTGAGCTGAGATAACACCACTGCACTCCAGCCTGGGTGACAGAGCAAGACTGCATCTCAAAAAGTAAATGAATAAAATAAAAGAAAATACAATGTGTTGGATATTTACTTTGTGTTCATACCTGGGCTAAGCATTTTATGAATAGTAGTAATAATAATGGCTAATACATGAAGAATTTGGGCATTTACAATGTGCCTTGTGTAAGCATATTAAAATAATGGTGATATTAACAATAATGGCTAGTATGTACCAGGCATTTGCTGCGTTCCTGTGCTAACCACTCAATGATCTATAATGATAACCATTGTGATCATATTTTGGTCATTTGCTGCGTGTGTAATCCTGTCATCAGGATCAAAGGTAAAATTTTCTGAGTGCGTATTATGCCCTGAGCACTGGGCCAGCATGTTATTAATAAAGGTATCAGATATATGTCAAGAACTTGGTTACTGTAGGCTAGCGGGGTGGTGAGCGCCTCATGCGTATGACCACACTGACCTTCAAACAGCCTTTGATTGCCCCCAATGTGCAGAGGGGTAAACTGAGGCTACAAGATGCATAGAGGTCTCAAGGGACAGAGCTAGGTCTGGACTCCAGGTCTCTCTGACCCCAAAACTGCGCTGCTAACCACTAGGCTGTGCTTTCCACTAAGAGAAAACAGGTGTCACAAGTTTGCTGCCCTCTGGGTAAGGCAGTAGCCTGTCATGACGGTCAGACCCCCAGTTGTTGACTCTGGGCATGGCATTCATGCCCATCCCATGCTGAGCCACCCCCTGAGCCTCTGCTTTTCCGGGTCAGCTGCCAGGCCAGCCTCGGGCCTCCACGAGGCCCTGTCTGGGTCCACCTGGGCTGGGCAGGGCAAGCTGATCTGGCCTCTCTCCCCAGGTGGGGGGCCTGGTCTGGCTGAACCGATGCACCCGCCGCTGCTGCAGCTGTGATGGAACAGGGCATTTCTGCTGCAGCCCGGCATGCTGCCCCACTGGGGAGATCTGTGGTCTGCAGGGCAGCCAGCTGGGTTGCCAGAGCCCCCTGGGCATCTGTGTGGCCACTGGAGACCCTCATTACTTCACCTTCAATGGGGCCATAGCCCACTTCCAGGGCACCTGCACCTGCCGCCTGGCCCATGCCATCCATCCATTCATCCATCTCTCATCCATCCACTCATCCATCCATCCATCCATTCATCCATTCATCCATCTATCCATCCACTCATCCATCCATCCATCCATCCATACACTCATCCATCCTTCCATCCATTCATCCATTCATCTATCTATCCATCCACTCATC
>NW_012111697.1:2997911-2999363 GCF_000951035.1 Colobus angolensis palliatus
GAAGGGAAGGGAAGGGAAGGGAAGGGAAGGGAAGGGAAGGGAAGGGAAGCCAGTGGCGAGTGTGGCTGGAGTGGAGTAAACCCGGGCACCCAGGGAGAGTAGGGTGAGGTTGGAGCGTTAATGGGGACAGATCCTGTAGGGCCTTGTGGGTCACTGTAAGGACTTTGGCTTTCACTCAGAATGGGTTGGGAGTTCCAGGGATTTCAGGGAGGGCTCTGAGCCCAGGAGAGCCCTGATCCGACTCAGGTGTTAGCAGATCCCTCTGGCTTCATGCAGGGGACAGATGGCCGAGGACCTGGGGGGAGCAGGTAGACGAGAGGAGGCTGACAGGATTGTTCAGGCAGAAAATGGCAGTGGTTGGAATCAGGAAGAGGGCAGTAGAGGGAGTGAGAAATGGTTAGATTCTGGAAATATTTTGAAATGATCAGCTGTGGGATGAGAGAAAGGGCAGGTTCCAACATGATTTGGTTTTTAACCTCCGCGTCCTGGACAGAGCTGCCTCTGCCTGAGATGGAGAAGGTGAGAGAAGAGGCTTGGGGTAAGATCAGGAGTTCAGATTTGAACGTGGGGAGTTCGAGGTGCCTCTTTTCTCCCAGAGCTGGAGCGCGGCAGGATGTGGATGCCTGGAATTCTAGGACTGGTGAGGGCTGGAGATAGACATTTGGGAACTGTCAGAATACTGCTGGGATTTACAGCCAGGCAGGTGGATGAGAAAACTAAGGGAGGGGAAAGGAAGGGGAAGGGGCTAAGTTGAGCTTGGCAGTGTGAGGTGCGAGATCCTTGGTGGCATGGAGCAGACAGCTGGGCTCAGAGATTCGTACACCTTACCTGCCGTGGGGTCATGAGGAGCATGTGGACGGCACTGGGGAGTGGAAGGTGGTGGGGGAGATGGATCCTGAGCTCTTCCCCTGCACTGCAAGTGGACAGCCAGGCAGTGAGCCTCCCGGTGCGGCTGGGCCCTGAGGCCCGCCTGTGGCGGGAGCAGGCCTGGTGGATCCAGGACAGCGGGCCTGGATGAGTGGCTGCCTGGGACCAGGAAGGGCCTGGGTTGGGAGAAATACAGGGCTCAGGGAAAAAAGCGGGCAGACAGGCAGCCTTCGAGGACAGACAGGTGGAAGAAGAGGGTGCAAACTGCACGCACAGCTCTCCATAGAATCAGAAACAATGATTATACCCATTCACGGATGGGGAAGACTGAGGCATGGAAGGGAGAAGCATCTGTCCAAGTTCCTACAATAAGAAATGATGGAACGGGCTGGGCATGGTGGTTCTTGTCTGTCATCCCAGCATTTGGGGAGGCCAAAGCAGGAGGATCACTTGAGCTAAGGAGTTTGAGACCAGTCTGGGCAACATACCAAGACCTCATCTCTTAAAAAACTGAAATATATAAGAAAAAGTTATTATTGGCTGGGTGCGGTGACTCACGCCTGTAATCCCAGCACTTTGGGAGGC
>NW_012111697.1:3000658-3008380 GCF_000951035.1 Colobus angolensis palliatus
TACCACGAAAAAAAAAAAACCAAAAAAGAAATTAATGACTCCCTCCTGTTGAGTGACTGTATGAAAATCTTTTGTTACTGCGGGGTTGAGGTTTTTAAACGTGTCTAAAACTGCATCAGGAGCTGGCAGCGGCTGGGAGGGAGAGCCTGGCTAGGGCAGAGGAGGAGGACTGGCCCAGGGTAGCCAGGTGGGAGGCATGAGGAGGAAGAGGCTTGGAGGTGGTGGTGCTGAGTCCCGTGATCCCTCAGCTGCGGGCGGGACCCTGGTGGCGCTGAGCCCTGCCAGGACAGGCCCCGAGAGGAGCAGCTCTACAGCGTTCTGACAAACCACTCCGGGCCCTTGGCCAAGTGCCACTGGTAAGAGGGCCCCGTGTCCTACACGCAGGTGTGCGTCTTTGACCTCTGCCAGTATGGCACGGGCAACAGCATGCTGTGCACCGCACTGGAGGCCTATGTCCAACTCTGCGCCCGGCACCGCGTCCGCCTGCCCGCGTGGCAAGCCGGCCCGGGAGGCAGTATGTGCTCCTTCAATTTCGCTGCCCCCAGCTCCAACGAGGGCCTCCCCACTTGGCTAGCTAGGATGCCCCCTTCCCTGGTGGATTGGAAACCCTCATCCCGGGGAGACCCCAGCCCTGCCTGGGATGTTAACCCAAGCTTCAAGCCAGACCAGGGCTCCCCTTGGACCCTTCCTAATCCTACCTCTCACCTCCCCACACTGGATCCTGATGTGTCCGAGTTGCTCACTGCGTGCTGCAAGTTTGAAGTGGACTGTGGGCGTGACATGCATAACAAACCACATGGTTAAAAGTTTCATCAAGAACAATCAGGAGCCCGAGGTAGGAGGATTGCTTGCACCCAGGAGTCCGAGACCAGCCTGGGCAATATAGTGAGACCCTGTCTCTACAAAATTTAAAATTAGCCCGGTGTAGTGGTGTGCATCTGTGGTCGCAGCTACTCAGGAGGCTGGGGTGGGAGGATCACTTGAGCCTGGGAGGTTAAGGCTACAGTGAGCTGAGATGATGCCACTGCACTTGGCCTGGGCAACAGAGTAAGACCTTGTCTGAAAAAAAAAATAGAACAGTGGCAGTTTGGGAATCGTCCTGTGGTTCATTCCTGCCCCTCCCTCCCCTGCACCTGTCCTGATTTTCTTCTCCCTTTAATTGAGAAAGTAAGAGTTTCAGGGTTGTGGCCTCCGGGCCACGTTTCCCCTCCCCCAGGTGTAGTGTGTCCAGCCAACAGCTACTACGACTTCTGTGGGCCGCCTTGCCCGGCCACCTGTGCCAGCCTCAACTCCTCCATGCCCTGCACCCGCCAGTGCACAGTGGGCTGCTTCTGCTTCAAGGGCTTTGCGCTGGAGGCGGGCATCTGTGTGCTCCACGCTCACTGCGGCTGCCACCTGCAGGGCCACTACATCCACCTGGGTACTGAGGTGCTGCCTGCAGCCACCTGTGACCAGAGGTGCATGTACCGTGGACCTGGATGCCTGCTGGAGTGCCGCCCTCCTGCCTGCAGGCCCTGTGAGCTGTGCTGCCAGCACAGGGGTGTTTGGGGTTGCCACCCCAGGCGCTACGGGACACTGTGGCTCTACGGAGACCCCCACCTGCACACTTTCAGTGGGACCCACCACCAGGTTTGAGGGCCTGGCCAGGAGACGTTGGCTAGAACATGCCGGCCACACCACACCCCCTTTGCCATCTGGGTGGAGGTCAGGTGCCAGGAGTCATGGGATGCCATGTGGGGGCCCAGCAGGTGGACACGGATGTGGCAGGATGGCGGCTGTCACTGCTGGGAGGACAGTTTGGAGCCATCCAGGTACGTGTCACCCAGCTCTGGTCCTGGGTCTCCGGGAATTATAATGAGAAATGAGCATGAAGAACAGCAATGCCAGGCACGGGGGCTCACGCCTGTGATCCCAGCACCTTGGGAGGCTGAGGCAGGAGGATTGCTTGAGGCCAGGGGTTCAAGCCTGGCCAACATGGCGAAACCCTGTCTCTATAAAAAATTTAAAACTTTAGCCACAAGTGGTGGCACGTGCCTGTAGTCCCAGCTACTCAGGAGGCTGAGGTGGGAGGATCACTTGAGCCCAGGAAGTCAAGGCTGCAGTGAGCCAAGATTGTGCCACTGCACTCTAGCCTGGGCAACAAAGACCCTACCTCAAAGAAAAACAAACACAAACAGGCTGAAGAAATAAATGGTGGTGGCCTGAGGGCAGTTTTTTTTGGAGAAAGAGCTATTAGGACTCTGTCACTTTTTTCTTTCTCTCTTTTTTTTTTTGAGATGGAGTCTCCCTCTGTCGCCCAGGCTGGAGTGCTGCGGCGCAATCTCGGCTCACTGAAACCTTCACCTCCTGGGTTCAAGCAATTATCTGCCTCAGCCTCCTGAGTAGCTGGGATTACAGGTGCCCACCACCACGCCCAGCTAATTTTTGTATTTTTAGTAGACACAGGGTTTCACCATCTTGCCTGATCTGATTTTTCGGAAGGTAAGAAGCCTGATCTTGTGATCCACCCGCCTCGGCCTCCCAAAGTGCTGGGATTACAGGTGTGAGCCACCGCGCCCAGCAGGACTCTGTTACCTTTAGAACTAGGCAGAGGGCCCCAGTCCTGAGCTTCAGAGGATCCACCCACTTTGGCCTCTTCTGGCTGCACCCCACTCCGTGGGCTTTAGAGTCCTCTGGGAAATGCCCCTGACTCCTGGAGTCTGGACCCTGCATGGCCCTCCCCTTCTAGACCATGCTCCAGGAACGGGGATTCCCTGCCTAAGAGGCTCAGAGCTGCTTCCAGGGCCCACGCCAGTCTCGTCCCCAGGTCCATCCTCACAAGAGTGGACCATGTGGCTGATGTGATGCATTCTAGGCACCATTGCAGGAAGCAGGTGTGGAGCAAGCTGGGCAGAGCGGTACAGGCTGGGTGTATGGGGATGCAGTGCCTCTTGCAGAGAGGGCCAGAGCTGGGGCGGCACAGAGAAGAGATGGGCCCAGGGCAGCCTCTCCTTGGATGCCAGATCCCATTCAGGAAAAGCTGGACATTCTGATTTTGCACCTGACCACCAGGACACTAGGGAGGTTTATGCATCGAGGCGGGAGGATAGAACGTATTCCATGTAATAGTGTGACAGCTTGATTTGTAATTTAAACATGAAGATGTATAACGTGTGTGCCTCCATTTCTACTCTTGTCTGAGCCCCACAGGGTTGATGCACGTTGGGCCCACCTGGGGCTCAGTGGATGCTTTAGCTGGCCACGTGGTAACACGGTGAATCCTGTAGTGATGGGCCCAGGGGGCCAGGACTGAATCCCACTGTGCCATTTGCTAGCTGTGGACCTGGCCCTAGTGGCTTTATATCTCTGTGCCTCAGTTTCCCATCTGTAAAAGGGAAGTGAATGGGACCTACCTGTGTGTGAGGACTAAGAGGTGTGAATTGCCTAGGCGAAGGCATTCAGTAAGGGCATAAAAGCATTTAATCAATAAATAGCACAGATGAAGTGTGGTGGCTCATGCCTTTAATCTCAGCACTTTGGGAGGCTGAGGCAGGAGGATTGCTTGAGCCCAGGAGTTCAAGATCAGCCTAGGCAACATAGCAAGACCCTATCTCTATTTAAAATTTAAATTTAAAATTAAAAAATAATAGTAAGTAAATAAAACATATAACTGCAAGTCAAGTCAACTTTGTATCACTAGTGCAACGTCCCCACCCACAGCAGACAGAGTAAAGACGCAGTCTTTAAAAGTCTGAGGCCAGGCGTGGTGGTTCATGCCTGTAATCCCAGCATTCTGGGAGGCTGAGGCAGGCAGATCACCTGAGGTCAGCTGAAGCTGCAGCGAGCCGAGATCATGCCATTGCACTATAGCTTGAGTGACAGGGCGAGACCATGTCTCCAAAAAACAAAAAAAGAAGGGAAGCAGTGAAGTGTGGAGCAGACATCGGAAGGAGAGACCGGGAACCATGTAGATACATGGGGAGGGTGTCCAGGCAGAGGAACAGAGGCTGGAAGGGTGCCTGGTGTGTTGGAGGAGTGGTGGGGAGATCCGGAGAGCTGGCGCAGAGTGAGCGGATGAGTGAAGGGGTGAGTGAGACAACATGAGGAGAGGGGACAGAGGTTCATTTTGTGGGACTGCCCAGGCCACGGGGGCGAGTTTGGATTTTCTCCAAGTGTACTAGGGAGCAATGGAAGGGTTTTGAGCAAGGGAGGGATAGGATCTGATGTGTGGTTTCAAAGGGCTCCTTGGGTGCCATGTGCAGAGTGGATCTCAGCAGTGGCAGGAGTGGGGTCCAGGAAGGGCACGTGTCTGGATGTGGTTGCCCAACGCAGCCTGGGTGTCTGCATTCCAGGTGAACAGCTCCCAGGCTGGCCTGCCCCTGACCCTGGCTGGGGGGCACACTCTGGGCCTTCTCCACGCCCTTGGCCATCACAGTCCAGGTGACACCCGGCCTCTCCATGACCTTTCACGAATCCCATGCCGCACCCAAGATGGGCCCTATAGGGCCTGAAGTCAGGACATGGATCCCCAGGTCCATGTGGAGAACTGCATCCGTGACCTCTGTGCCACGGGGGGCTCAAGAGAGTCTCTGTGTGCCGTACTGGATAGCTATACCCAGGAATGCCAGCAGTGCAGCCTTCCCATGCAGCCCTAGAGACACCTCATGGCCTGCGGTGAGTGGGTATTCCAAGGAGGGTTTCTCAGCCTGATCTCCCCAGCTGGCCCAGTACCACCTCCAGGATGTCCTCCTAGGTCAACACCACCCAAAGTGAGCCACTGCATGCCTTGCTGGCCAACTGTTCCCCCGAAGAACCTACCTGCTTAACAATGACAGATGACACTGAGTGCTATTGCATCAGTCAGGATGGTCTGGGTTATGCTGAAATGACAAACTGACCTGAACATGATTCAGCATGACCAAGGTTGTTTCTTCATCACTATCTTCATCACCTTTGTCATCACCACTGTCACTATCATCATTACCATCACCATCACCACCATCACCATTATCATCACCACCATCACCATTACCACCATCAACATCATCATCACCATCATAACCATCATCACCAGCATCACCATCACCATCACTACTATAATCACATCACCATTATCACTACCACCACCATCATTGTTACCACAGCCACAACTATCATCACCACTACCATCATCACCACTATCATTACCACCACCATCACCACTATCATTACCACCACCACCAACACCATCACATCACCAACATCACCAGCACTACCACCATCATCACCATTACTATCACCATCACCACCACCACCATTATCACCACCGTGATCGCCCCGCCACCGTTATCACCACCATGATCGCCCCGCCACCGTTATCACCACCGTGATCGCCCCGCCACCATTATCACCACCGTGATCGCCCCGCCACCATTATCACCACCATGATCACGCCATCACCGTTATCACCACCATGATCACACCACCATCATTATGCTACATCCTGATGATGCCTCCACCTTCCCTCTTTTGCCTTTATGACTTACTTTTGGCCCCCACAACCCTCTCTCTGCTCCCTTGGTCCTCTTCTGGTTGGAAATGCTCCAGAATAGTAATGCTTGCTCAATTATTTAACTCCTGTTTTCTTCCAGAGTTGGCCTGTCCTCCCCACAGCAATTACGAGCTCTGTGGCTCCTCCTGTCCTAGCTTGTGTGCCGAGCCTGCCCTGCCCAACAACTGCCTGACACCATGCCAGGATGGCTGCCAGTGTGACCCAGGCTTTGTGCTCAGTGGCATGGACTGCGTGTCCCCTGTCAAGTGCGGCTGCTCCATGGGGAGCAGGTACCACCCGGCCGGGGAGGCCTGCTGGGCTGGGGAGCACTGTAAGAAATTCTGCCACCATGAGGCTTCCGCCCACACTATACACGGCTCTCCGTCCTCCTGTGGGCCGGGGCAGAGATTTGGGACCCTCAGGGGCATCTTTGGGTGCCACCCACTCTCCCCTGGCATTTATCAAGCAACCATGCACTCACATGTCACCTCCTTTGACTGTTGAGTTTCCAGGCACTTGTGCTTCTGTTTTTACCAAGTCCTGTGGCTCCTCCAGCTCGTTGCCCCATTTCAACTGGGGAAGGAGAACAAGTCCAGCAGCCCCATTGTGTTCATTTCAAAGATGTAGGTTCATGGGACCCAGGTTTGCCTGAAGAGAGAGCCCTGACCTGATGAGGTAAGCACTCATTGGCATCTAGAGACTCTTGAACTGATTGAAGCTAAGAGAAATACATTGGCTCAAAACTAAGTAAAAATCATGTGATAGCCTAGTGAAAGTGTAGAGATTCTGGGTCCACAGAAGTTCTCTATATACCACTTTGGCTGTTTTGGTTACAGAAAGCCTCATAAAAAGTAACTCAAACCAGTCACAGATTGTGTTTTACGACTTTTTAGATGAATTACATAACTGAAAATTCCAGAGGGAGATCAGGCATGGTTTGATCAGGGTGCTAACTCAGTTTCTCAGCATTTCTCTTGATCTGTGGTTCTCTATAGCATTAACTTTGTCCTCAGGCTGGCTTTTCTTGTGATGGCAAAATAACTGCCAATTTTCCAGTCCTTAAATGTGTATTCCCCATTGTTCAAAACCCAAATATTTTCTTACCCCAATTAAGCAGCAAAAATTCCAATGCTTCACTTTAATTAAACCCCACTGTGGCCCAGAGGTTTTCTTAAGCCTATCTAATCCTCTCCTCAGGAGTTGTAGGTGGGAGAGATCCTGCCCCACCTCGCACCTCTGGCAGCCACTTCTTGCAGGGAGAGAGGACAAAATGGGAACCCACCCCAGTGTCCTTAAGTCCCCCCCAACCAGTATTTCATCTTAACAATCTTCAAAGAGTGTAAATGGCCTGGCTCTGAGACCTGAAACTTTTGTCTAGAACCCACAGGGGTGGATGTGTTTTCTACGCCAGAGGGCCCCTGCCTACAAGAGTTCCATTGTTGGCTATTGGAAAACACACAGCCACACCCCTCCCACTCCACCCCCTTCCAGGAAGGGAACCAGCTTTCAGAATTAGTCATGCTGTCAGCGTCCCACACAACGAGCCCATTGACTCCAAAGGGCAGCCCAGCAGATGGACTGCTGATATTATCCCAGTGGTACATATGGGGAAACTGAGGCCCAGGAAGGGAGACTTACTTGCCTAACATCACACAAGGAGAAAGTGGCGGTGCTAGGATTTGAACCCAGGCTGTCAGGCTCTGAGCCCTTCCCTCTTGTCTGTGGGCCTGCTGTGTGCTCCCAAAGCTGTGGCCAAATTAAGGAGGTGGCATGCCTGATTCATCTGTGGTGGGGCCTGGGACCTATAGTAACTCTCAAGAATGGTGTTCGTTAGTCCAGGCACAGTGGCTCACGCCTGTAATTCTAGCACTTTGGGAGGCCGAGGTGAATGGATCACCCGAGGTCAGGAGTTCGAGACCAGCCTGGCCAACATGGAGAAACCCCGTCTCTACTAAAAATACAAAAAAAATTGCACTTTAGGGGGCCAAGGTGGGCAGATCATCTGCAGTCAGGAGTTCGAGACCAGCCTGACCAACATGGCAAAACCCCGTCTCTACTAAAAATACAAAATTAACTGAGCGTTGTAGTGCATGCCTGTAATCCCAGCTACTCGGGCGACTGAGGCAGGAGAATTGCTTGAACCTGGGAGGCAGAGATTGCAGTGAGCCGAGATCATGCCATTGCACTCCAGCCTGGGCAACAAGAACGAAATT
>NW_012111697.1:3012875-3029224 GCF_000951035.1 Colobus angolensis palliatus
CTATAATTCAGATGAAACTCTGTGAGAGGAGCTGATGTGCTGATGTGCTGGCAGGGGAGGCAGATAGCACCACCAAAAAAAAAAAAAAAAAAAGCAAACAGAAGTTTCCTAGAATATGCTTTGAAGAGAGTTAAGTCACAAGGTCATAGAGAGGTCAGGGGGTAGGTGCGATGGTGGTCGGGGAAGGCCACTTGAGCGTCATGTCTTTGAGCTGTCCAGATGTGGGAGAAAAGAGCCAGGCAAGGGATTAGCCATTGCAAGGGCTCTTGGCCAGAAACACGCCTGGAGTGATCCAGGAACAGCAAGGAGGCCCAGGTGGCCGGAGCAGAGTGAGTGACAACAGGGATTGGGCGGGGGCCCTGAACCTCCTGAGTTTGCCTAGTCCCTAAGATGGGGGACTCCAACTGGTGGCCCCAGGGCCTTATCCAACCACTGGATATTTTTCATTCTGTCTACAAAGTGTTAAGAAAACGAAGTTACCAACATTTAAAAATCAGGGCCGGGTGCAGTGGCTTGCACCTGTAAGCCCTGCACTTTGGGAAGCCAAGGTGGGAGGATCACTGGAGATCAGGAGTTCAAGACCAGGCTGGGCAACATAGTGAGACCCCCGTTTCTAAAAAAAAATTTAAAAATTAGCCATGAGTGGTGATGTGCATTTGTAGTCCCAGCTGCAGGGGAGGTTGAGGTGGGAGGATCATTTAAGCCCAGGAGTTGGAGGCTGCAGTGAGCCATAATTGCACCACTACATTCTAGCTTGGGCAACAGAGCAAGAACTCACCTCTTAAAAGAAAAAAATAATCAGGGGCCAGGCGTAGTGGCTCACGTCTGTAATCTCAGCACTTTGGGAGGCTGAGGCAGGCAGATCACTTGAGGTCAGGAGTTGGAGACCAGCCTGGCCAACATGGTGAAACCTCGTCTCTACTAAAATACAAAAATTAGCCGGGTGTAGTGGCACACACCTGTAATCCCACCTACTCGGGAGGCTGAGGCACAAGAATTACTTGAACCCAGAAAGTGGAGGTTGCAGTGAGCTGAGATTGTGCCACTGCACTCCAGCCTGGGCGACACGAGCAAAATTCCATCTCAAAAAAAAAAAAAAAATAGGAGATTTCATCATAAAAATCTCCATTTCCAGCTTCTGTTGATGAATGATGAGGTCAGAGCAGCACAGAGGCAGATGTCAGGGAGCCTGTGGACTCCTGGCCACTGTGTCACCTCACGTGGCTCCTGGAAGCCAGGCGGACAGCGATACGTCCACAGCCACACCATCTCCATGGTGGCGGGACAGGGCTACCTGCCAGCGCCCTCACTTCTCCCACAGATGCTGAGACCACAACGCTGTTCCACAAAGCCTCAGGAAGCCACATCGCCCTGTCCACCGGCCTCTCTGACCCCATCTTGCCCAGGAAGCGGGACCTTGGCATACCACTGTGACCACACCTCCCAGCCAGTCAGCCTGACCACTCAGGCTCTACCTGCAAAGGCAGGACCCTACCCAACCAGCACCCCTCTCATGGCTGGGGGTGCCTCCAGGCTGCCCTCTCTAGGGCCAGGAGCCTGCAGAAACACTCCCAGCCTTAAATAAAGAGCAATGAAATTATTGAAACAAAATCAATACAAGTTTGAAGCAGGGATGGTATAACATGCTCTGGCTTTGATTCTGTGCTTTAATTCAGCGTTCCTGAAAACCTTGTGGTGTTCAGAAACTATCTGTAGGTTTGGGTTTTTTTTTCATTTTGTAAGAATTCCCAGGATATGGAGAAATCACAGCCACTCACAGCCTCAACAGGTTCTTTGGGCCCAAATGATTCCAAAAGCAAAATGAGACAGACCTTTTCAAATACGTTTATTGTCTGTATTATATACAATATATTAATAAAACATATTACCTATGTGCATTTAAAACATCACTGAAGTCAAATTGGCCCCTAAGACTCACTCCAAAGGAGACCTGATTCCCGATAGGGTGCAAGTGACTGCACAAACTCTGCTCCCCACAGCCCTTCCTAAGGGTCTCAGTGTGCTCATCACACTGGGGTCTCATAGTCCTCCTGACCATAAACCCTAAGCCCCAGCCCCAGCCCAACACACACTTGGATGCAGCATGTTCACGTCCAGCCTAGGAAGAATTTATGGTTGACCTGGGTTGGGTAACAACCGTAAACATCTGTACATCAGAATGTAAGATCATGGTGTTTAAAACTACAGAACCTTCAGAGGTTGTCAGAAGGCTCTAATTGCTGGTCTCGCAAGTTGAAACCAGTCCATAGATGTGGTTTGTTTGACCTACAATTTTTTTTTAAAAATCTGAATCAAAGTTTTAAAATTAAACCTCTTTAAGGTAGTATATTTTCAGGACGCAAAATTCAAAAAATATAAGAGGGCACGTGATGATGAGTGCGTCTCACTTCCACCCCATCCTCCAGCTTCCCAGTTTCCCTCTACAGAAGCACCCATGGATGCCAATCTCCAAAAATATTTTATTCATTACAAGTGTATGCATATGCATTATTTTACTGCTCACAAATGGTAGCATGCTCCACGGTTTTCCTACACCTTGTTTTCTTTCCGCTTAGCAAGCTGTCTGGGAAATACCTCTGTATCTATCCACGGGCAGGGGTGTTCCTCCAGGATTTTTAGGCAACAGTTTTCCAGTTCAGCCCGTTCCGGTGAAGGGCAGAGCATCCATCCCCCGCCCTTCCCAGCCACCCTGCACACACCCTCACTTGCTCTCTGATGCCTGCAGTTCCCAGGATTCCCAGCAGAGGGAGACACCATTCCACTCCCAAGACCACCAAGGGGTCGTCCCAGACACAACCAAGCTTGAAGGGTCTGGGGAAGAGATGCTATCTACACAGACACAAAGACCCCCTTAGCTAGGCTGAGTTAGCCTCCGGGCCTCCCCTTGCTGTTTCTCTCTCCTCCTAGGCCTCTTACTTGGAGCCCTACCCCGAACACCCCCCACCCCGCACCCTCCCCGCCCCGCTTTCTTATGGGAACTGGCCCCGCCTTAACAGGGGTAGCAGGGAGCCTTGTCCTTGTCTAGGGCCTGGGTTTGACAACTTGCCCCAGGGAACCACATAGAGAAAGGGTGTAGCGCTGGGCGAGCATTCCCCGCCCCCATCCCTCAGCGATGACAAGCGGAGGGTCCTTAACTCTCTGCCCCCAGCAGGCCAGTTTCCGGCAGAGCCTTGACCTAAACCCCCTTTTCCTGTCCTGTGCTCCACACTCCCAGCAGCTGCTTCTCCCTGGCCTGGCCCTGCAGCCCTCCTCCCTGCCCCCACGATGATGTTGGGGTCGCCTGGAGTCCAGCTGGTGTCCAGGGCAGAGCTACCCCTTTCCTGGCCCTACCCCTCCCCGTGACCCCAATCCTCCGCCAACCGCTCAAAGGATCCTTGTTCTCCATCCAGCCCCCAGACAAAAGTCCCTCTGTCTAAGAAGGCGGAATTGAGGGGAGGGGGCACCCCCAACTGGGACCATGGGGGAGCCTGCACAGACCCCATCCGGAAGGAATGCCTGGAGGAGGAGGAGCAGGAGATGGGGGAGGAAAAGGGGAGGGAGCCTTGTACAATGCAGGGGGCCTTATCTGGACTAGGAGGCAGCCGCCCCCACCAGTGCCCACTCTGTAGACCCGGGCATCTGGCTCCCAGCACCCACGGAAACAGCTTGCCTAGGAAACTCCAGCCTGGTGCCTGGGAGCCAGTTCTCATTCTCCCCAGGGCAGGGAGCAGGTTATGACCAGGACTAAGGTCCCAGAGTCCCCACCCTGACCCCTCCCTGCTGTTCCAGCCACTCCCTCATATCTACCCCTGCCCCATCTCCTGACTTTGGTCATGCCAGCGTCTTCTGATAACCCTGAAATTGTACCTGCAGCAAGCTGTGGCCTGGAAGGGGACTTTAAGTCCCCCACAATTGCCAGCAATCCTTCCACCAGGCAAAACACATCATCTAAGGGAAAGAAGTCAGGTCGAAACACCAACACATCACTTCCCTGCATGGCCCTGCAGGCTCTGCCATTTAAAGACCCCAGAACCTTCCCCATTCAGGGTCCTCTCCTGGGCACAGAAGATTGGAGAGAGCTCCTCTCTTAATTTCAGGGACCGCGTTCCAGCCCATCCAATTCTCCGTCTCACCTGAGGCTGCTGTGGCCCTGGTGACCCCAGGGAGCAACGTGCTGCCCATGGCTGGGGAGGGGGTGAAGCTGTCTCTTTAAGAGCAGGAACGGAGCCCCTGGGCCTTAGGGCATCTGACTTGTTTTCTACCTGCCCAGGTTTGCTTAGGGCGTGGCAGCTTCGGATAAAGGCAGGACTCCGCCTCGAAGCCCCGATTTCTCCCGGAACCTGTGCTCAGCCTGGTGAACCACACAGGTGAGCAGTTGGGGCCCCCTTCCTCCAAGCCCTCCTTGGCTCTGCCCCTAAATGAGGGAGTATCTACCGGCCCACTGACCCTGCCACATAGAAGCTCTGCTGTTAAAGAGCCTAAAATCTTTTGAAATGTTTTTCTGGAGCCAGGAGATAGGAGAAAGTCCCTTCCCCTAATGTCCCTTTCTCCACCATTCTCCTCTCAGGGACTGGTTGAGCTGGCTGGGGTGAGGGCAGGACCGGTAAGTGTGGTTGGGGTGTCCAGGAAGACTGATGTCTGCATGGATTAGGGGTATCTGGGTTGGAGATATCTGGGTGGAAGAGAGGGAGGTGCTTGGGTAGGTAGGGGTATCTAAGTGGACCAGGAGTGCATAGATGGACTGCGGACATCTATGTGGTTGAGGAGTGCTAGGTGCACTCGGGGTGTCCAGGCACTGAGGGATGTGGATTCTGGAGACCTCCAGGAAAAGAGGACAGTGCTGTTGGGGGAAGGTTGTAAATGTGGAGTTGCTTGGGAGATTTCAGGAGCACAGAGGGGGCAGGATCTTTCTGCCCGCCCCTGAATATGAGACATTTCTCCTACGGTATGGAGGAATAGAGGGGATAGCAGAGGGCAGGTGGGGCAAACAGTCCTCAGGCCGGCCTTGGGACCTCGTGGCCAGGAAGGATCAGGGCAGGTAGACAGAGCATCAGCTGCAGGGCTGCCTTCCTCTCTAACCTGCCCACCAACCACATTGGTTCGGGAGCAGTCCAGGGCCTCTTCAGCAACAGCCTGAATGGGGAATGTGAGGGCAGACCCAGCTCCCGGCTCCCTGCAGCCTCCAGAAACGTGGGGCTGGACATTGTTTTGCAGAAGCTGGGGCTGGGGCAAGGCGAATACCATCTGTTAGTCTTGGCTGGATGACATCATGGGAAGGGGGAATAGTGGGGCCTTGCAGGCCAGAGGTGGCTTGGAGGAGCCCCTGGAAAGAGGCTTAAGAGGTGAGACTCAACAGCCACGGTGACAGAGCATAGGGCTTTAAGATGAATTTGCAGGGGTTACAGGATTATAACTGCAATGTGTGCTAATAATAGTGCCCCCTACATTAAGCTGCAGAGATTGAGCGAATAAGTGGGAAGCTAAGAAAATGCCCCCGTGGGGTAGACACTCAATAAGCATCTGCTGCTATTACCAGTACTCATGTGGTTATGGGTGACAGCTTCAGACCACAGGCAGTCCACCTACAACCTGTGCCCCTATCCACCATGCCATCCTGCCCACCCACCCACACCAGCTCCCCCAACCCCCAACACTTTTGGGGATCCTAAACACTTCCTGGGTCTCAGTAATGCTCCCCAAAGTCTCAGACTTTCTTCCCACAAAAAAAAGAAAAAGAAAGGAAAAGAAATGGATGCTCAAACTAAAATTGTGAGTTCAGCATGTGGAATTAACTGGGAAGCTGAGAGGATTCCCAGGCCTTGGGGTGCATAGGCAGAGGGAGGAGTCTGTGCCAACCAGCAGGGACCACCCACACCGTTGGTTGTGGGCACCACCCTCTTTCAGCATTTTTGCTGTCCATGAAATTGCTGGGGGGTTAAGTGAGTGAGAACACAGCAAGGTCAGTGTGCACCCCAGGGCAAGGTGGAGGAAGTACCAGCTCTCGCTATCAAAATTATAACTAGACCAGGCGCGGTGGCTCACACCTCTAATCCCAGCACTTAGGGAGGCCCGGGTGGGTGGATCACCTGAGGTCAGGACTTCGAGACCAACCTGGCCAACATGGTGAAATCCTGTCTCTACCAAAAATACAAAAATTAGCCGAGCATGGTGGCACACGTCTGTAGTCTCAGCTACTCGGGAGGCCGAGGCAGGAGAATCACTTGAACCCAGGAGGCAGAAGTTGCAGTGAGCTGAGATTGTGCCATTGCACTCTAGCCTGGGTGACAGAGTGAAACTCCGCCTCAAAAAAAAAGAGAAAAAATAAAAACAATTATGATAACTATGCACTCAGCATTTGGGCAGGAACAGGGCAGGGGAGGGCATGCTTGGAGGCCCGGGCTTGGTGCAGCCTTGCAGCCTGGGAGGGCAGGACTGATGCCAGGTCAGGAAGGAGAGAGGAACAAGTTCCTTATGCTGAGCAGGTCTACCTGGGAAAGAAAGTGCTCTGCGGGGCCTAGGGTGGGGTCAGGGGCTGGGCTGGGGACTCAGGCTAGGCAGGGCCAGGGCTGGGACCAGGAAGGGCATGGGTGAGGGATGAGGGGCGGGAGGTTCTGGGGAACAGAGATGGAGCTAGGGCTGCAGCCAGGCTGAGTTTGTCCCCCTCTACCCCCAGTCCCAGCCTCAAGTCAATTGCTCTACACACCCCGCCCTGAGCAGCTTGAAGAACCTGCTCAGTCCGCAGCCTGAAGTCTGCAATGTCCTGGCAGGGCCAGGCAGGCTCTGAGCCGTCTATGGAGACACTCCCTGGAAGCGGCCCTCCTGCCACCTGGCTCCCAACACCTGGCTTCCCCAAACACCCCAAGGCCCTGACAGTTCTTAGTTAGGAGCAGCTGCTGGGGAGCCAGGCCTGGCTTAAATCCTGCTTCCTGGCTAGGGCACCTAGTTTCGCCTCCCAGAGCCTCAGTTTCCCCATCTGTCCAATGAGGACAACAGTGGGCAGTGGTGCCCTCATTTGGTTGCGGGGCGATTCACAGAAAGCCTGAAGTCCATGTCCAGTGAGTTATTATGGCTCCTCCCGCGTCAGGCCCGAGTTTCACCCAGTCCCCACTCCACGGCGCGGCTGCGGCTTATCTCTCAGCCCAGCGAGATGCCAGCCTTCCTGCCCTGGGTGAACTGCGCACCCTGCAGGGAGGAGGGTTGGGGAGCCATAGGCACAGGGCCAGCCTCCCAGTGGCTCTGCTAACGCCAGACCTTCTGCCACCCCTCTAGGCCAGCGCTCTGACATGCAGAAGGTGACCCTGGGCCTGCTTGTGTTCCTGGCAGGTGAGTACCAATCCCCCAACTGCCTTTTTCTCTGGATCCCCTGGATGGGGTCTGCCAAGCCTCTGTCTGTCTCCTGTGTTTTTCTACCGCCCCAGGGAAGGTGGTAAATGTTAGAACAGCATCTCCTTAAGGGTAAGTAAAGTCAAACTAGTGATTGCCAGGGATACACAAGAAGAGCTGACTCGCACAGCTGGAAAGTCACCATCTTCCCCATTCTCTCGCTCTTTCTTTCTTTTTTTTTTTGAAAGGGAGTCTCTGTCACTCAGGCTGGAGTGCAATGGTGCAATCACAGTTCACTACAGCCTTGAACTCCTGGGGTCAAGCAATTCTACTCTCTTAGCCTTACACAGCTAGAACTCTAGGCACACACCACCAAGCCCAGCTCATTTTTAAATATTTTGCAGAGACAAGGTCTCACTGTATTGCCCAAGCTGATCTCAAACTCCTGGCTGAGTTTGATCCTCCCACCTCAGCCTTCCAAAGTGCTGGGATTACAGGCACGAGCCACACTGCACTGGCTATTAAACATAAATTAAATAACGGAAAAAAAACCCATAAATAACAGAAGCTAGAATACAATGAAATTACACCTTCAAAGCACTGAAAAAAGATAACTGCCCGGCCAGTTCTCTTGTAAATTTTCTAAAAACTTCAAGTAGAAGGCTCAGCTCGGTGCAACTGCATCTTTAACTTCCAAACACTTTTCCCCTTTTTTCTTTCTTTCTTTCTTTTTTTTTTTTTTTTGAGACAGAGTCTCGCTTTGTTGCCCAGGCTGGAGTGCAGTGGCATGAACTCAGCTTACTGCAACCTCCACCTCCCGGGTTCAAGTGATTCTTCTGCCTCAGCCTCCCAAGTAGTTGGGATTACAGGCATGTGCCACCATGCCTGGCTAACTTTTATATTTTCAGAAGAGACAAAGTTTCACCATATTGGCCAGGCTGGTCTCGAACTCCTGACCTCAAGTGATCCTCCTGCCTTGGCCTCCCAAAGTGTTGGGATTACAGGCCTAAGCCGCTGCGCCCAGTCCCCTTTTTACTTTTTCACTGCAGCCTTGACCTCCCAGGCTCAAGGAATCCTTCCACATCTGTGTCCCAAAGCTCTGGGATTATAGGCACACTTTTAATCCATTACATTGGGCAAGACTAGTATTCCCTGCAGGGTAGTGATCTAAAATTAAATTTTCAATAAAGTCTATTTCAGTGTATAATAGTGAGTCATTTTCAGTGATGTGCAAACACCAGACCACGTGGGTGTGGACATGGTGGAAGCGGGAGGATGGGCTTTGAGCATGATCGGACTTGGGGAAACAGGAATCTGGGAACTGAAACCATCTGTCATCTTGACCAGGAAAGTCCCCTGCTGCTGCAGAAGGCATGGATTAACCACGTGTCTGGAAACACGAGACCAAACAGTGGCCAAAACCCTCCTAGATTAGAACCAATTTCAGGTGGCAGAATGCTGGCATGACTCGGAGGTGTGGGGCTGAGTGGGCGAGTTCACATTTCCATGATGGGATACGAGGGGATGAGGCAGCTGCTCAGTGACAGGACCCCTGTCCCTCAGGGGACCCTTTCCCAAGGCCCCTGAAACTCCACAGGCCCTGCCCAAGGGCTTGGCTGAGGCCAGCATCGCTATCTCCCCTCCTTCCCCTCTTCTCCCACCAGGCTTGCCTGTCCTGGACGCCAACGACCCAGAAGGTGAGTCAGACTGGACTCTTTTACCTGTCCCACCCCCAAATTCTCCCCTGGGTGGGAGCGGGGCCTGCATCCTGGCTGTAATCCTGGATTCATGATGTTTTTTCTTTCCTTGCAGATAAAAACAGTCCTTTCTACTATGGTGAGAGCCTGTGCCCCCATTCCCCTCCCCACAACCCCGCATACTGCTTGGGGCCAAGGGTTCCCACACAGGATTGGGTGAGGGTCTGATGTGAGCGTCACAGGACAAAGGAAGGGACTAAGATGGGAGCACTGAAGAGTCCACACAGCGGATTAAAGGAACTAGAGGCAGCAACCTGGCCTTTGGGAAGGTTCTATTCCAGCAAGATAGTTAGACACACGCAGGAAGCGAGGACAGTTTGCAGGAAGTCATTGTTTGGTTCAAATCAACTGCTAGGAGAAGTGTTGACTTGAGAAAACTTCCTGGAGGTGGTGAGCTGTTCGGTCAAAACCCTCATTTGGCCTCCAGGTTCCGATGACCTGCTCCCTACTCCCCGCTCTGCCCTCACCTCCTCCACACTCCTCACTCCTTCTACTCCAAGCCTCTCAGACACCGCAGGCATACTGCCAGCCTCAGACCTCTGCACTTGCTGGTTCCTCTGCCTGGAACACTTCCTTCCATAGAACCACATGGCTCCCTCCCTTCCCTCTGCTCAAATGCAGCCCCCTAAGAGGCCTTCCCTGATAACTCCCTCGAAAAGAGTTGCCCTCTGACTTTTGTTTTAGAGACAGGTCTCACACTGTTGCCCATAGCTCACTGCAGCCTCAAATTCCTGGGCTCAAGCAATCCTCCTGCCTCAGCCTCCTGAATAGCTGGGACTGCAGGCATGCACCACCATACCTGGCTAATTTTTGTATACTTTGTAGAGATGGGGTCTCACTATGTTGCTCAGGCTGGTCTAGAACTCCTAAACTCCTGAAGTCCCAAAGCTCTGGGATTATATTAGGTTGGTTCAAAAGTAATTGTGGTTTTTGCAACCGCTTTTAATGGCAAAAATGCATTTTTTTTTTTTTTTTTTTGAGGCAGAATTTTGCTCTTTCACCCAGAGTGTGACTGGCTGGAGTGCAATGGTGCAATCTTGGCAGTCTTGGCTCACTGTAACCTCCGCCTCCCGGGTTCATGATTCTCCTGCCTCAGCCTGCCGAGTAACTGAGATTACGGGTGCCTGCCACCACGCCTGGCTAATTTTTGTATTTTTAGTGGAGACCGGGTTTCACCATGTTGGCCAGGCTGGTCTGGAACTCCTGATCCCAGGTGATCTGCCCATCTTGGCCTCCCAAAGTTCTGGGATATCAGGCGTGAGCCACCGTGCCTAGCCAAAAACGCAATTACTTTTGCACCAACCTAATAGGTGTCAGCCACTATGCCCAGCCTGCCCTCTGACTTTCCATCTCCCACCCTGCTTATTTTTCTTCGGACCGCTTATCTCTGCCTGACCCTGCATGACAGATCTTGTTTGCTGGTGTGTGAACTAGAATGTGAGCACTTGGGATTTTGTCTGTTTTCTTACGGTGGTGTCCCCGGCACCCTGCGCATCCTAGATGCTCCATATGTATTTGTCAAGAGGATGGGGGGATGGATGGAGAGGACATAGCCTGGCACTGAGGTCCCCTCCACTTTCCTCCTAGACTGGCACAGCCTCCAGGTTGGCGGGCTCATCTGCGCTGGGATTCTGTGCGCCATGGGCATCATCATTGTCATAAGTGAGTGAAGGAGCTGGGGGGAGCAGGCAGGCCGGGGCTGGGGCTCCCCTCCCCTGACGACTCAGCTCTCCCCAACAGGTGGAAAATGCAAATGTAAGTTCGGCCACAAGCCCAGGTAAGATACTGTTCTGGCATGCCTGCCTCAGGCTGGCTGGATGCTTTTCAGGGTGAAAGGGCTAACTCTTCCAGCAGGAGAGGCCTCCGGGCTCTGCCCTGCAGAGTTCCTGCTGCTAAAATTTCCAGGTTCATTGTTTCTAGCTGGTAATCCCCAGAGGGCCCCAAATCCTGAAATGCTTTGGCCCCTGGGATTGCACAAACCCCCAAGTGGAAAAGCAGCCAGGAAGACATGTCTGGGCAGGCTAAGAACCCTCTATCCAGAGGGAGAGGGCAAATGGGGGTGGACACGGATCTCACCACTTTTGTCTCCTTAGTCACCATCCAGGGGAGACTCCACCTCTCATCACCCCAGGTAAAGATGGGGCAGCATGGGGCTGAGGGGAACACGGAAGTGGTGTGTGTGTGTGCGCGCACGCACATGTACACTGGAAAGAAAACTCAATCCACCCTCACAAACGGACCCCGTCACCTCCCCCAGGCTCAGCCCATAACTGATGAAGACGAACCAGCTGAAATTGGGTGGAGGACCGTTCTCTGTCCCCAGGTCCTGTCTCTGCACAGAAACTTGAACTCCAGGATGGAATTCTCCCGCCTCTGCTGGGACTCCCTTGCACTGCAGGGCCTCATCTCACCTCCCGCAGGAGGGTCTGTTTGTTCAATTTTTTTTTTTTTTTTTAATCTAAAATGATTGTGCCTCTGCCCAAGCAGCCTGGAGACTTCCTATGTGTACACTGGGGTGGGGCTTGGGGCACCATGAGAAGGTTGGCGTGCCCTGGAGGCTGACACAGAGGCTGGCGCTGAGCCTGCTTGTTGGGAAAAGCCCACAGGCCTGTTCCCTTGTGGCTTGGGGCATGGCACAGGCCCGCCCTCTGCCTCCTCAGCCATGGGAACCTTATATGCAATTTGGGATTTACTAGTAGCCAAAGGAATGAGAGAGCTCTAACCAGATGGAACACTGGAACATTCCAGTGGACCCTGGACCATTCCAGGAAAACTGGAATATAGAATCGTCCTACCATGATGGAAGTGTTCAGACAGTTTATAACAGTGAGACTCCTGTGACCCTTTCATTCACCCCCCAGACCTCAGTTTATTCCAAGATCTTTCCAAATACCCAAATGTCCCTGCAAGCCCGTTTAATAATTCCCTATGCTACCCTTAATGACATACAGTGACCACATAGTGTGAGAATTTCCAACAAACCTCAAACTCCCTTGAGCCTCCCCAGTGCTCAATAAGGCATCCAAAATGTTCCCGTGAACTACCCCACAAAATGCCTAATACTCAAAACACCCAAAAATATATCCCCCAATGTCCTGAAACATGAACCCAAATAGAGACCCACAATAAACTCGTGACTTGTCCCCTCATCATGCCGTTTTATCCCTCAAACATCCGCTGAGTCCCTCGATAACCACCAACCCACACCCAGAGACCAGGAGCTGCGGAAACGCCTCCCTGGGACCTGGGCCGCTCTTAGCACTGCTCCAGGGACACCATCCCCACCCTGTGCCGTTCACAGGACATCCTCTCCCAAGCATCCACAACACTGGGCCGGCAGGGTGCACAGCGCATTTATTGAGCTCGGACTCTTCTTGTCCTTGCCTCCGTCGCCCATCCAGGAGGGCACCGGGCTCCCCGCGACACCTCCCGCTGTCCCTCCCTGTGCCCCGCGCACGCGCAAGAGGCGCAAGAGGGACAGCGCGCCGGGCGGCCGCACACCTGCGCACAAGCAGCAAAGGGGAACTCGCCCAGCGCTGAGTTGGCTTTGAGGTTGGTGCTTTTCCAGGAAAGCGATTGGCTGCATGGAGTTTAGAATGGGAAAGGAATGCCATCGAACCCTCAGTGCTTTCAGAGGGACCAGCGGGGGTGGGAGCGGGTTGAGAGGGGGCTTCCGGAACTCATGGAGCTCTGCAGGTGATCTCCACCTCGACTCCATGCAGTGCACCAGCCTGCACCCCCAGGTTGCCTTTGATGGGGAATCTGCCCCAGCCGAGATGTTGAGATGTTGCTTTAGACCTGAAGGGCAGCTCGGGAGGTCCAATAGGAAGGGACCCTCTGTCACCCCATGGGTGCAGATCCTTTAAGAAGTGGGCTTAAGGCCTAGACGTGTGGCTGATGAATGTGGCCCATGGTCAGCAGCTCACAGGCAGCCGTCACCCCAAGTGGGGCCAGGAGCCAGACAAGGGGCCATCCCGGGGCCCCAGCCATGCCCAGAGTCCCATTGGTGGTGTCAGGCACTGAGGTCAATCTCGTGATGCTGGTAGATCTGTGTGGGGCCCTTAAAGCAAGCAGCAAAGAGGAAGCGTCTGCCGGCCATAGTGATGTGGGCGAAGGCACGGGGGGCCACCAGGGCTGGGGGCCCCAGCTCCTGCAGTGGCTCCAGGAGCCCCTTGTCAGGCTCAAGACGGAGGACCTGACTGAAGGCAAAGTCGCTGCCCAGGATGGCCAGCTGGTCCCTGGCGATGAGCAGTGGCTGGAAGACGTGGGCACCGCGCGAGGGAAGTTGCTGCAGCAGACGAAACATGGAGCCGTCCCAACGCATGACCTGTGGGGGTGTGGCCAGTGAGGGCCTGGGGTCCCCGGTGTCTCTGGGGGCCCTGGAACAGCTTGGAAGCTGAAGCTTGTTGGTCCCGAAACTCCCATAGCTTTCTTATCTTCCTAAAGGTCACCACTCAGCTGTTCGGCCACACACACGGAGTTGTTCTGAGCCCTTCTCTTGCCCTCACACCCCACGCAGAAGCACTCAGCCATGGACTCTGTCAGTTTCACCTTCTGTAGTTGTACATTTCTCCCACCACCTCTGGCCGAACTCCATCCCCTCCCGACTGGACCATCCTGGTAACCTCTTCCCTGGTCTCTAGGCTCCTCTCCCTGCTCCCCCAGTCTCTTCCCCACCCAGAGACCTTGTGAACACCTAAGTCAGATGAGGGCCCTTCCAGGCTCAGAACCCTCCCCTGCCTGCACCTCACTCCAGAAACAGAGTGGGCAGGGCTTAACTCTAGCATCAGCCTTGGGGGCTCAGTGTCAGGGTGGGGACAGGTGTGGCTCTGGTGAAGTCTGGAATGCATCTGAGTCACAGATCCAGCATCTGGGGGTAGAATCAGGATGTTGGGGCCAGCGTCAGTGTTGGGGACTGGGGAGTGGTTTAGGGTCAGTCAGCCTTGAGGGGGTCAGAGTCTTGGCATCGATGTGGGGTGGGGTCCTGGTTCAAAGGTCAGCATGTGAGGCTAGGTCAGAGTTTAGAGGCTTAGTATGCAAGATTGGGTGGGTGCTGAAAAGCCAGCCCTCAATAAGAGTCAGCTATAGCGTCAGGCCTGGCTGTGCATCCCTGCCCCCAGGCCCAGCCTCACCATGGAGTCCCCAATGTAGCGTGTGAGGCACAGGAACACGTCCCCACCAGCCTGGAAGTGGCGTGTGGCATAGACATCCTCGGCCTCAGGGATGTCTGTGCGTCTCTCGAAACGGCCACCGGTCCAGTGGAAGAGCACGGGCCGCTGGGAAGCCGAGGCCAGCAGCAGATGGGGCCGGCCGTCCAGTTCCAGGGCCTCAGCGTCCGTGTCCCTGTGCCAGGCGTGCAGACTCTGGTGCGGGTAAAAGCCAGGCCCGTCGCGGCACAGCAGCGTGGTGCTGCCTGCCTTAGAGGCGTCGGCCACCACGAAGCAGGGCTGCCCTTCCAGCCACAGGAGCTCGGCGTCATTGGGCCGCAGCAGCCGCCGCGGGGCCAGGGTCTGCGTTGGGGCCAAGCGCAGGCCGGGACTGGGCCGGGCCCACAGCTGTGAGCCCCCCCATAGGCGCGCAGCCAGCACGAAGAGGCTCGGGCCCAGCACCAGTGGCTTGCAGGACACCACGGAGGGCGCTGTGGGGAGGTGGGGAGGCAGGTCAGGCCGGCCAGGCAGGCTGCTGGACAGGCAGAAGGACGGGGAGGGGGCTCACCGGGCAGCTCTTCCTCAGGCCGAAAGCGCTGCAGGCTGTAGTCCCAGGAGAGGATCAGGCAGCGGCCGGCGAAGGGCTGTGCCAGCACAATGTGAGGCTCCCCTTGGTAGGAGAAGGGCTCTACGCTCAGGGCCGACTCCCCCACCGTCTGGAACCAGGACAGCTCTGCGGATGGAGGACAGAGTCAGGCAGGCCTCAGGACACCCAGGGCCCTCATTGCTGAGCCTCAGTTTGCCTACATCTCTGAAATGGGGGCCATTCATGTACTCCCCTTATAGGGACATAGAACTGGAATCTTGATCTGCAGATGTTTGTTTGGTTTGTGGGGCGGGGGGGTGGATTTTGTTTTGTTTTGAGATGGAGTCCCACTGTGTCTCCCAGGCTGGAGTGCAGTGGCACAATCATAGCTCAGTGCAGCCTCCACCTTCCAGGCTCAAGTGATCCTCCTGCCTCAGCCTCTTGAGCTGTTGAGACTACAGGTGTGTGCTACCACGCCTGGCTAATTTTTTATTTTTTTGCAGAGATGGCGTCTTGCTATGTTGCTCAGGCTGGTCTGGAATTCCTGGGTTCAAGAGATCCTCCTGCCTTGACCTCCCAAACTGATGGGATTACAGGCATGAGCCACATCCACCTCCTGGGTTCAAACAATTCTACTTCTTCAGCCTCCTGAATAGCTGGAATTACAGGCACCTGCCACCATGCCCAGCTAATTTTTGTATTATTAGTAGAGACGGGGTTTCACCATGTTGGCCAGTTTTGTCTCAAACTCCTGACCTTATGATCCGCCCACCTCGGCCTCCCGAAGTGCTGGGATTACAGGCGTGAGCCATTGTGCCCGGCCCATAAACCTTATTTTCTAAGCTGTGTGGCATCACCAAATAATCCCTTAGAAAAAGCATCTCGATTACTTCATTTAACTTCACAACATCCCTATGAGGTACATTCTGTTATGATCTCCCCTTCGCAGATGAGAAAACGAAGGCTAAGTGGCACAGGCAGCCAGTTATCCAACAAAGCCCATCCTTCCCACCTTCCAGGAGAGAGGATTGGAATTGGTCACTAGGCCGCCCAGCTAGAGTCTGCATTATCCCGGGACCCCCATTCACCGCCCTCCCTGAAAGTTAGATGTGGCTGTTTTGAGACCGAGTGACCAATGGAACAAGGGCAGATGTGATGAGTGTAATGAGCCACCACACCTGGAAAGAGCTTGTCCCGACTTGGTCTCCTTTCCCACCACGTGGGTGTGCCACAACCTGGTTTCCAGCATGAAAGCAAGGACGATGCCCAGGGGCTGCCCCACGCCCCTGGACAGCTCACTCCAGATCCCTCTGTCCTTAATTCATGGTATTTTGAGAGTTTGTGACAACGGGTTGGCTTTCATGGTCACTGGGGCACCAAGGCTGCTCTGCCTATTAGTGGGGGAGCTGGGCAGTTGACTCCAGGCTGTAATATTTCACTTTGTGTGCCAGGCCCTGTTTCCAGGTGCCAGCGTTGAAGCAATGAACCAAACTACATACAATGCCCACCTAAAGGGCGAATTTTTTTTTTTTTTTT